>NW_009260028.1:4023416-4024034 GCF_000687185.1 Egretta garzetta | reverse complement strand
CTCAGGTCTTTCTCAGCCAGTACCAGTTCCTTCCCAAGTCTTTTACAACTGTATTTTTTTTCACCTGTGGCTCATTTTGAATATATAGTGTATATTAGCATCTAAACTACAGAAGAGTTTTATTCGTTTATTTACAATATAAGTATAAAGTATTTAATGTCCCCTTTAAAATTACTCACATAAGCTGTGTTTTCATTTCATTGAGGAAATAAGGTTGCCCTTAAGAAGACTTGATGACTCTGAAAATGGAAGCATCATACCATTAATTTAGGAACCAACATGAAAGAGCTGGTGACTGTAGTAATAAACATAAGATACAAAGTCTCCCTTAAAAGGAAGCAAGATAAAAATGGGGAAGAAAGTGATTCTCCAACCATTTACTGAAGCTATTCATAGTAAGAACCAACTCTCTTCTCTCACTTTCTTTTAATATGGTGGATATGAATACGCAAGGAAAAAAAATTTACCTGGTCACGATACTTTTCGAGTCTGAATTCAAAACCAATTCCTTGTTACAATCTTTCAATTCGGTGAAGACATATAAAATATAATTTTCAGTTTTCCAGACAATGAAGGTGATGGTTATCTGTACTGGGCTGCAGGTGCCCAGGGCTGTCG
>NW_009260028.1:3946093-4023385 GCF_000687185.1 Egretta garzetta | reverse complement strand
GCCTCGGGGAGGGCCTGGGGCAGGGAGGGCAAAACGCTGGGCAGTCAGAGAGAGGAATGGGGGGGGAAAGTGTGAGAAACAGCCCTGGGAGAGCCCCGAGGGGAGGAGAGGAGGAGGAGGTGCTCCAGGTGCTGGAGCAGAGATTCCCCTGCAGCCCGTGGAGAAGATTAACACACATTATCTTACTGCCCTTCTTCAGCTGCAGTCAGAAATCATGGCAATATAGGTTTTATGTTCCTTCCTATCTAAATATAATCAAATCTATGTTCCAGAATAGCACTGGTGTCACATACTGTGGGCTTGCATGACATCTTACATGTGAGAATTCTTGCCTCGCAGAATGGTTTTTTTAGTTATTAGTTAAAGTTATTGCAGGATTTGCAGCCTTTTAGTATTTGCATACTTTTATCTAAATAATGTTTTGTGCAAAACATATAAGTAGCTCCTAAAGTAGAAATCAGCATCCACAACCTCCTCATTTTTAGTTGTGTATAATGTCCAGAGTTGTATATTCTCTTATCCTTTCTTTCTAGATGAACAAATCTTCAGGTTTGGTCCTTTAGTCCAAAACAGGACATGAGAGAGACAAATGTCATTACCACTAGGTTAAGGAGGACACGAAACCCAGGTTTCTCATGTTATGGATGAATTCACTACTCACTGAACTCAGTCCTAAGTATTTGTAAAATCAGTACAAGACCTGTGGCTTTTTACCAGCAATGTTATTACTGTATTTAATGGTTTACATGGCTATAGTAGTTGGTGGAATATTTAATATTAAAGATCCCAGCTCCTCTTGAGCGTATGTCAAACTGCTAAACTCCGACAAAGTGGTAGCAATTTTGATCATTTGCAGAAGCAGAATTTTGGGTCCTTGGAGCAGTAATTGCTTAAACTTTCAGTACCTATGCATTTATAGGAGTCAGGGATTATAAGAACAACTGTCTATGGCTGAGATGCATCCTAAATTTAACTTGATCACCACTGGAGCTGGTAAATTTTAGTGCCCCCCCCAAAATTTACCTATGTGTATCTATCCCTGTATGCATGCATATTATTTGTTTACCCAAATATCAGCAAACGTTTGCAGAAGCCTGACACAGTTTTTTCATGACAAAGTCACTTTCTTTAATTTTATCCAACTGCTGTAACCAAAAAGTTGCACATTATTATAAACTAAGGTTTTCGTTTGGTCCTGGTGGAGCAAGAGTAGTTCTACAGCCTCTGGCATACTAATTTCTGCAAGCTGTTGTTAAAACATACAGTTAACTAAGCCTGTCATCAAGATTGCCTTTTATTGTTAAATAAGTAGTTTATAATGTGCAAGGTTAAGGTGCCTTGTACTTTAACCTAGACTTGAAAGGTGGCATATAATAGCAGTTCAAATGATGCTCTTTATAAATCCTGACTAATCTAAATTGAGGTAGCCTCTGGAGTGAGCTCTCTTCCACCTACACCGGGATTAGAATATAAGAATGTGTACACACAAGTATATGAACTAGTTGATATGCTGTAAACTCCTACTTAATTTGGTCTCTTGGTAACTTGGTAACTCATACCACACTACTGTTTGCCATATATTATATCCTTCCACAAGTTAATAAAAATTCCATCAGATTGAGAGATTTATTTGGAAGTCATTAATTCAGATGTATTTTTCTGCTGTGTTTGTTAATATTATTGAATCACTAGAAGTTTATATAGAATGTTGAGTCATGCATTTATGTTAGGGAATGTTCAGATATCAGCCTTTTCCTTTTTGATCAGGTCTTATTAAGGATGTTACTCAGAGTCATAGAATCATAGAATCATAGAATGGTTTTGGTTGGAAGGGACCTTAAAGATCATCTCGTTCCAACCCCTTTGCCATGGGAGGGACATCTTTCACTAGATCACATTGCTCAAAAGTTCCATCCAACCTGACCTTGAACACTTCTAAGGAGGAGGTATCTACAACTTCTCAGGGCAACCTATTCCAGTGTCTCACCACTCTTATTGTAAAAAATTTCTGCCTAATGCCCAACCTAAATCTACCCTCTTCTGGGTTAAAACCATTGCCCCTTGTCTTGTCACTACAGACCCTGGCAAATAGTCTTTCCCCATGTTTCTTATAAGTCCCCTTTAAGTATTGAAAGGCCACAATAAAGTCTCCGCAGAGCCTTCTCTTCTCCAGGCTGAACAATCCCAACTCTCTCAACCTTTCTTCACAGGAGACGTGTTCCAGCCCTCTGATTATTTTTGTATCCATCCTCTGGACCTGCTCCAATGGGTCCATGTCTTTCTTTTGCTGGGGACCCCAGAGCTGGATGCAGTACTCCAGGTGACATCTCAGAAAAGCAGAGTAGGGGAGGAGAATCACCTCCCTCTACCTGCTAGCCATAATTCTTTTTATGCCACTCAGAATACAATTGGCTTTCTGGGCTGCAAGCACACATTACTGGCTCATGTCTAATTTTCTGTTGACCAGTATTCCTAAGACCTGTTCTGCAGGTCTGCTCTCAATCCATTCAACCCTCAGTCTGTATTGATACTGGGGATTGCCCCAACCCAGGTGCAGGTTTGTGGCAGTGTGCTCCCCCCTCATCTCTGACTCCCCCTCCTTTGACCTCTTTCAAGTGATAACCACCTGTGGCGGTGGTGATAAGATGCATCTGGTCTGTGTCTGGTCCTGAAGGATGCACCCACTGGGTGTGGGGGGAGACAGATAACAATGCAATAGCCAAGGGCTATTGTGGAATATGCCCATATAAGCACAGTAGTCAGTATGCAAATATGACTATGAGCCAATTATCTTACCCCCATAAATAGTGAGCAGCCCAAGAGCCCTTTGAGCTCTCCTGCACAGCAGCGGGCTGCATGCCAGGATCTCCCCTTGAGCAGGGACGCCTCTCAAGGTTACTCCTTGAGGCTGAGAGATTCCTTACCATGACAGATTCTCAGTAAGTGACTAACAGCATGCTAACTTGGAAATCTTAGCTAAGTGATATAAAAGATTAATTGCGCATATATAATCCTTTAGACATAAACCATTGACCAAGTCTGGGACTAGGATTGGATCCAGCTGCACCTAGACTGCTCTCTGAGGGAGTTTAGAAAGCAAGGGGATCTTCTCTGAACCTCATGACTCAATGGGAGGTTGTCCCTGACAGTTTTGTCTGACCCTGTCCTCTATGCAGTAAATAACAAAGTGTACCTTGCCATTGAATCTTATAAACTATTGTCTCATTTATCACTGACCTCTGTTAACTCACTGTTTTACACCAATAAACCACATTATTTCGCCTCCCTCTCACTCCATCCACGACAAAGTTGTTGCACTTGGCCTTGTTGAACACCATGAGGTTTGCATGGTCCCACTCCTCAAGCCTGCCAATGTCCCTCTGGATGGCACCCCTTCCCTCTATGGAATTAACTGTACCACTCAGCTTGGTATCATTTGCAGAGTTGCTGAGGGTGCACTCAATCCCACTGTCAATGTCATTGATGAAGATAATAAATAGTATTGGTCCCAGTACAGACCCTTGAAGGACACCTCCCCTTACTGGTTTCCACTTAGACATTGAGCCATTGACTATCACTCTTTGGATGCAGCCATCCAGACAATTCCTTATCTATCAAATAGTCTATCCTTCAAATTCTTATATTTCCCATTAAGAGACAAGAATATTATGCGGCACTTTGGACAAAGGCCTTACAGAGTCAATGTAGATGACATCTGCAGCTTTTCCCTTGTCCACTGATGAAGTTACTCCATTGTAGAAGGCCACGAGATTAGTCAGGCACAATTGCTCCTTGGTGAAGCCATGTTGGAAGTCTCTAATCACTCCCTGTCTTCCATATGTTTGGGCATGTCTTCCAGAAGGATCTGTTCCATGATCTTAAGGGCACAGAGGTGAGGCTGACTGAATGAGGCTGATCAGTTATAAATAAAATGTAATAAATAGACAGTATGGAATATTGCAGACCACACTGCCCTGAGTTTTTTGTTGGTTTTGGGGGGGGGGGGGGGGTATTTATGTGTAGACTTAGGCTATTTGTATTACTGTATATTTTGTTTGGGTATATATTCTTCTTCCCTGCCTTCTGGACGTGAAAACAGAAATTCTGAACCACAGTCCTCTGATTCAAATGGGGTGTATGGAAAATATATCAGGAACAGATCACAAAGCATTTGATACAAAACATGCAGTTAATCTGAATGGTGTGACCAAGAATTCTTTAGGAAAACACTGAAACCACTATTTACTGTATCTGAAAAATTTCTTTGCATATAGGAGTTTTCCAATTTATTCATGGGCAACAGCTCCAGTGTCAGTAAAATTAGATTAAGAATAAAAATGCCTTTATTGCCTAATCATATGACTGAATGTTATTATTCATACTGTAGGTAAGAAATAGCAAGAACCATTGCAAAATAAATTTAAAATTATGTATTTTTCAGATGGATAAATTGCAAAGCTGTTATCAGTTGCTATCAAGAGTACAGGGAATCAATTCAACTTCATATTATCACTACAAAAAGAAGAATTAAATAAAATGTGCCTTTGTGAACCTTGCCTCTTGATAATAGCTTCCTGTTAATGAGTTTATTAGCTTAAGTGCCTTTAACATTTTGGAGTAGTACTGCCATTAAAACAAACTCAGAGCTGTAAGTGCCCAGAGATTTTACCAGTGGGAAGAGCTTTCTAAAAGTTATCATCTTAATGATTTTAGTCATTTCATGGGAGTGAAGAGAAGGGTGAAAATAGGAATAGCAATTGTTAATTATATGGTTATTTTATAAATTAGAAAGGAAAAAGCTTAGTTACGAAGAAATAAGAAATATTTGGCATCCAATAAAAATGTTCTCTTTCAAATCCTTCACTTAATTATATTAGAGTGTGGGATTTTCACAAAGTCTGATCACTTTAAACAATGAAAACAGATGTGACAGGTAAGATATGCTCAATCGACAGTTTATTAAGCCAACTTAAGAATAGAAACAACTGTAAAGCATAGGTCTAATGGCTGCAGCTGGTTCATAGCAAAGGAATTAATTTCATTCCAACACTTGTAGCAAAGAAATTAGTTTGTCAATTCCATTCTTCATTGAGAAAGATAAACTTGGTAGAAACATCAAGAGATGGAGAACATATTAGACAAAAGACTGATTCAAAAGAACTGTTCCAGATAAATATGTTTGTTAAAAGTGATGCAATTCATATGTGTGCTCAGCTTCTTCAGGTTCCAGAAATATCAAGACGGATGGTGTCATGTGCATTTGGTAGGCACAGACTGCCTGGAATAACCAGTATTTCATTTAATGATGTGAGAAGAGCTTTGCCTGAAAAATTAACACAAACAACTCCTTGGCTATGAATACTGGGGCTTCGGAGAACTGGTATTCTAAAGGCAGAGGTTTTCACAGCTATACCTGCAAGTTCATACTAATGAAAGGCTGGATTTCCACAGGGGCAGGTAACAGTCAGTGCTTCTGAAATGAGAAAAAACAGATAACCCAGGAAAAAACAAACAAACAAACCACCAAGCAACTGACAAATTCTTTGCATCCTGGAATCACAGGCTAAAAAGCGGCAGGTGTGGAGCAATGCAATCTGCATGGCAAAACTGGGCTAATCACATTCCGTTAGCAGATATTAGGCAGGTTAATGAACTGTCATTCATCATCAGTCAAAGGAATATTCTATAGAAACTCTACAGTTTAAGGATTTGGGTGAGGTGAAGATCAGAGGTCCTGAGTTTTAGTAGAGAAGACCTATGAACACCTGTTCCACTGTGTCCCTAGGCAATTAAGGATTGAGAAGGCAACTTTAAAATAAGGTGTGATGAGAATAAAATTTGCCTAATAAAGGTAAAATTTTCAGCAGTACTAAGCTGCTTGCTCTAAAAATAACCATTCAAATTTTTGGTAATGTCAAGAAATCCCTGACAGTGATGGCCCTGTAGTAAAACTTGAGCCCTTTTTTTTCCCAAAGCAGGATTATTTGCATCTACACTTTATTCATGAATGGGGCCGAATTGATTAGGCCTGTGAGTGGTGCCACCTGCTTGTGAACAAAATCAGGGAGGTAACCCAGCAGTTTCTGCAGAAGGAACTTTTGCTGTTTATTCTCTTGAGAATGCAAGAATGGATTATGAGGACTGGGAAGCAGCTGTGTAGGTCTAAGTCATATGTTTGCAAATCAGAAACCGGTTGTGTTAATAAGGCAAAAAGTAGTTGAAGGATGGTATGTTCTCTTCAACTGTTTTGACTATGTCCTTGCAAGTTTACCAGAGATACGAGAGATGATTCTGTATAATGAAAATAGTTACCCAAATTGTTGTGTGTCATTGATAATAACTATACTTGTATGCAGAATTTCTGAAGCTACTTCAAATTACTTTGGCAAAAGACATAAGAAGGATGTTCCAAAGTCAGTCCCTGAGAGTAGAACTAGGGAGATCATAGCAATGTGGGGAGGAAGTTAGATGTGAGCTGAGATGAAAACTTCTGTTAAACACTCTGGGGGCTCCAATGACTAACTGTAAGACTGTAGAATTGTGAGTTCTTGATGGAGTTGAACTGCAGATTTTTCTTCCAGTACTAGGGGGGCGGGGGGGAGGGGGGGGAGAAACCAGCCAACCCAAACTCAACCATCCTACATATTTTGATTTTTGGAAGAACATGGTGAAAATCGAACATGTGTTTGAAAGAGACTTGTACTATTGCTTATTTTTAAATTTGATAGACTGATGTATTTTATAGACATTTCTCTTGTTCTGTGTGGTAATGTAAAAAAAGAATATCCTTCCAGAGAAGAGATGTTGGAGGGCATAGGTGGATTTCATGTGTGTGTGTGTGTATAGTTCTATACTGTCTTTGAACCTGTAGTATTGCTGTTTGTTATCTCTAAATTTTAAAGTCTCTGTAGGAGTTCAGTTTATGTTTTAAAATGTTCAAAATGCTTACACAGATATAGTAAAAAGAAACACATATGTCAGAAGCAAAAGTTTTTCTATTATTTCATGTACAATCATAATGGTTTCTCTGTGCCCACTATTTTCTGTGGACAAGTAACAGCTTACTGAGCTTTGTTTTTAGGTATTACAGAAAAATAATGATCTCTTGTATGTTGAATTGATAAATAAAAAGTCTTACTCACATGGATGGACTCTGATCACTAAGAGATTATCTTCTGATATAGCAGGAGGATCTGATTTTTTTAATTCTTATGAATAGCACAATAATATCATTTCTGTACTGGTAAAAATACTAATTATATCAGTCAGTTTAGGCAATGTGTATTCAAAAGCTGATGAAAGAGGAAAATCAATTACTCAGGATGATGATTAAGACAACTATGGTAAATGAGAAAATCACACCTATGCTTAAAGGCATAATTTTATGGTTGTGGCTTTGAAAATTTCTGCATGTAAGAAGACTGAAAAGTCAGTTTGCAACATTCATCTAGTCAAATAGATGTATTGATCAATGTTTGTAGTGTTGGGTAAAAGCAATTTGGCTACCCCCCTATACTTGTATGTAATTATTTCTTCTTCACTTCGAAGTTCTCAGTATGCTCTACCCTATGATTGTTCTTGCTCTTCCCTTGAGTCTGTTAGCTCTGGCAAAACTGTGAATGTCTTTTTTAGGAATTCAGGGAGAAGGTACCTTTTAATTCTTCCTTGGCTAAAGGTCTAACTTTTCTAAGTCATGACTTAGAAATGATGCTGGAAGGGAGCTAGGGAGGTCTCCAGTCCAATAGGGTTGGCTCTGGGGTTAGACCAGGCTGCTCAGGGCATCGTCCAGTGACATCCTGGAAAAACTGCAGAGGCCTGCAGGACCTTTCTGGGCAACCTGTTGCACTGCTTGCCTGCCCTTGTGGGATTTCTTCCCTATATTTAACCTGAACTCTCTTATACCAATTTATGTCCATTGTCTGTCTTCCCCCTGCCATGCACAATTGTGCAGATCCTGTTTCTGTCTTCCTGATGATTTCCCCATAGCTACAGACAGAAGGATCAAAGCCATCTCTTCTCCAGGCTGAACAGGCCCAGATTCCTCAGCTTTTCCTTGAAGAAGTCGTCCTCCAACTCCCAGTCAACTTGTTCCAGTTAATCAATATTTTTTCTTGCACGGGGCCCAAAAACTGGACAAAGTATTCTAGATGGGACCAAAGGCATGCAGAGTAAAGGAAAATAATCACCTCTGTTAATCTACTGGCTACACCTTTGCTGACGGAATCAAATCTAAGAGCTAGCTTTCACCTCTGCTGGCATGCATTACTGGTTCCTGTTTAGCTTCCTGTCTGACAAGGCCCCTATTTATTTTTCACGGATCTGCTCTCTAGCAATCTGCCCCAGCTTTGTACCATTGCAGAGGGTTAATTCATTCCAGGTACATGTCTTTTCAGTTTTCCTTGTTGAACTTCATTGCCTTTTTAAACCAGCCTGTCTAAGGACTTTTGAAGGATAGCTCTGCCCTTGAGCATATTGACTATAGTTCCTATTTTGTAACACAAAGCTTGATGAGGTGCATTTGGTCTTGATCAGGTCACTCATAAAGATATTACACCTGTTAGGTCTCAGAGGAGATCCTTGAGGAACACCACTTGTAATCAGCCTTATAAAGTAGAGTATAACCCATTTACTCCTACCCTTTAAAGCCCATGAATCAGCTATGTTTTTTTCACCCACCCAGACAGTAACATCAATGTTTCTTCCACAGAATCTTTGTATCCATGTTGAAAGTTAAGGTAGGCAATGACCACTACTCTGCCCTAATCCAAAACCCCAGTCATTTCATCACAGAGAGGAATCAACTTGGCCAAGCACAGTTTACTTTTGACAAGCCCATGACAGTTATTCAAAATCACCTTCTCCTCTAGGAAACCAGAAATGTTTTCCATGAGGGTGTGTTCTTTCACTTTTTTTCAGGCTGATCTGGCAAGCCTGATCAGCCTGTATTTCCTTGCATTATTCCTTTTGTCCTTTTTGAAGATTTGTGAAACCTATGTCTTTTCTCAGTCATTGAGACCTTGCAAAGGTGATAGAGACCAATCTTGCATTACCATCAGCCAGCTTTCTCAGCACTCTCAGAAGGATCCCAACCTGTCTTGGACTTCAATGGTCTGAGATTTCTCAAGAAATCCCTGCTTAATCTTCTTGCAGTACTGGTATAAGTAGAATTGGTAAAATGAAAGAGTAGCTATTTATGACACAAAATTTTTAAAAGTTGTTGTAAGTTTATTTTATACTTCAAACCTATTAAAACTGATACCATTCCTACAGTTATGTAGCTTGATTTTGTGCTACTGCCGTGGTTTAACCCAGCTGGCAACTAAACACCACTCAGCTGCTTGCTCACCCCGCCCCCTCCCCCCCCCACAGTGGGGTGGGGGAGAGAATCAGGAAGGAAAAAAAAATTAGGGCCGTGGGCTGAGATAAAGACAGTTTAATAAGACAGAAGAATAACAATAGTGGTTAGCTGTCCTAGCTGTGCTCCCTGCTTGTTATGCACCTGGATGAGCAGGAGAAGCTCAAAAAGTCCTTGAGTAGTCTGAGCACTACTTGGCAACAACTAAAAACATCAGTGTGTTATCAACATTCTTCTGGTACTAAATCCAAAACACAGCACTATGCTAGCTACTATGAAGCTTACAATACATTCCAATTAATCACCACCACTTTCCCGTGTTTTTTAAAATATATACACAGGTAGCATTCCCTTAGTCTATGGATCATTCTTCTAAAATGTCCATTGGGTTAATTTAGTCCATGGTTTTGGGCTCCATCTGTTGTAACAGTCTTTCAGGGCAGGAGAGATGGGGTCTGGTGTTGGGTTGTTGCATGATGAAGTCAGTTCTGGTTCCATCTGCTGCATTTCCTCAGTTTCTTCAACATTCATTCTTCTTAATCTGAGTGACTCTTACTGCTATATCATTGATAGGATATACAGTAATAGTAGAAATGATGACATACTGCATTATACAACAATTAACATTATACAATTCAGTTCATTGGCTGTTTTCACCCAAAATCAAATCCCTTTGAGGTACACATCGGACTTCCCCGTCCTTCCGCATCACCCACCAAGTAGAACCAGGTCCTTGAGCAAAAGCAATCCCACGGATGGGTTTGCCTTTACCTGAGGCAGGAGTAACCCAGACTGTCTTCCCCAGCATATTTTTTACATGCACTACAGGGACTTTATCCCCTTCTACAGTACGTAAGAGGTTTGATTGGGCAGGGCCAGCTCGGTTGGCAGATCCTCTAGTGTTGACTAACCCACTCAATGCCATGCTCTTTGGGCCATTTGTCTATGAGGCTGTTTCGGAAATGAGTTCCATTGTCTGACTCAATTCTTTCTGGGGTGCCATGTCGCCATAGCCCTTGTTTTTCAAGGCCTAGGATAGTGTTTCGAGCAGTGGCATGGGGCACAGGGTATGTTTCCAACCATCCGGTGGTTGCTTCCACCATGGTGAGCACATAGCGCTTGCCATGGCGGGGTTGTGGGGGGGGGATATAATCAATCTGCCAAGCCTCCCCATATTTGTATTTCAGCCACCGTCCTTGATACCAGAGAGGCTTTAACCGCTTGGCTTGTTTGATCGCAGCACATGTTTCACCTTCATGGATAACCTGTGCAATAGCGTCCATAGTTAAGTCCACCCCTCGATCACGAGCCCATCTGTATGTTGCATCTCTTCCTTGATGACCTGAGGTGTCATGGGCCCACCGAGCTAGAAACAATTCACCCTTATGTTGCCAGTCCAGATCTACCTGAGCCACTTCAATCTTAGCAGCCTGATCCGCCTGCTGGTTGTTTTGATGTTCTTCAGAGGCCCGACTCTTGGGTACATGAGCATCTACATGACGCACCTTTACAACCAAGTTCTCTACCTGGGCAGCAATATCTTGCCACAGTGCGGCAGCCCAGATGGGTTTGCCTCTGCGCTGCCAGTTGCTCTGCTTCCATTGCTGCAACCACCCCCACAGGGCATTTGCCACCATCCATGAGTCAGTATAGAGATAGAGCACTGGCCATTTTTCTCTTTCAGCAATATCTAAAGCCAGCTGAATGGCTTTCACCTCTGCAAACTGACTTGATTCACCTTCTCCTTCAGCAGTCTCTGCAACTTGTCTTGTAGGACTCCATACAGCAGCTTTCCACCCCTGATGTTTTCCCACAAGACAACAGGACCCATCAGTGAACAGGGCATATTGCTTCTCATTTTCTGGCAGTTTATTGTACAATGGGCTTCTTCAGCACACACTGCCTCCTCCTCTGGTGATATTAGAACACTATTATATTTTACAGCATGAAAGAAGTTTGGGGTTTGGGGGTTTTTGTTGTTTTTTTTTTTAAATATGAAAATCCAGATGTTTCCAATCAAAGTCAAGGAGCCTGAAAAAAAGATTCATTTCAACTGTAGTATGAACTATAATTCAGCAGCATTATACAATGTGAGCCTGTTTAACGTGTGTGCTGCCTCAGATTGTTGCATGTTTTATTCATTTTGGTGAAAGTTGCAAGGTGCTACAGTCAACCTACACAGCAGTCAGGTTCTAGGTTGCTTTTTAGACATGAGCTAACTCATTCTGAAAGCAGGGTTTTGCTCTAGCACCTCTTTCAGTGGTGTCAAAGGGTGCTACTGAGGTGAAAATATGTTTCCCAATTATTTACTTGTTTAATTCAAATATTCACTCAATGGGAAAGGAATTGTTTACTTCTCTTTTTCTACTTCTTTTAACCTTCTGGTACTGCTGTTGGCACAATATTGTCAGCTGGATTGAGATGCATTCAGAAATGTTCCACTTGCTTTCAGGTTGATAGTTACTTTCACGGGTTGTAAAAAAAAAATCCCAACCAAACAACAACAACAACAAGAAAACCTCTAAGAAAAGGTGAAAACTTCCTTTAAAATAATAGTTGTGCAGCTGGCATTTTCTTTGCAAAGTGGTGCAAATTCTGAGGAGAATTGTGTTTCCTTTCTTCTTTCTACTCTGCCTCCTTCCATATGCAGTGCTGCACTTCTAACATTTATCACAGCATGGGATCATCATGTATTGCTCCTGCTGTCCCCATTTCCCTTGAAGTTCATCTTCAACACTTTCATTTGGCTTCTTTTCATGTCCATACTAGTAGAACTGGTCCCCTTTATATACTACAGCTGTGGCTTCATTGAATTCTTACTGGTTTGGGACGATGTTTCTACCACCACCTGCCCAGCCCTAATTTTGTTCTAGTATCTAATTGTAATCTAATCTAGTATCAGACTCTCAGCCTGGCAAACAACACGGTTAAGTTCATGTTTCTAAGCTTTGAGTGTTTCTTTCAACCTTTTTTTGTTTAAAAACCTATTACTTGTATTTCAGCTTTATGTAGAATATATAAGACTACATCTGTTTGATTTCATGTGTTACAAGCACAGATTTTTTTTTTTTTAATTAAATGATGTGTTGCATTTGCATGGCAAAGTTTTGGTAGCAGAGAGTGGCTACAGAGGTGGCTTCTGTGAGAAGCTGCTAGAATCTTTCCCTGTATCCAGTAGAGCCAATGCCAGCCAGCTCCAAGGAAGACTCACTGCTGGCCAAGGCCATCAGCAATGGTGGTAGCACCTCTGGGATAATATATTTAAGAACGGAAAAAACCCCTAAGAACCTGCTGTGGAATAGTAGCTGGAGAAACAGAGGAGTGAGAGGATGTGAGAGAAACAGCCCTGCAGACACCAAGGTCAGTGAAAGAGGAGGAGGTGTTCAGGTGCCGGAGCAGAGATTCCCCTGCAGCCCCTGGCAAAGACCACGGTGAGGCAGGCTGTCCCCCTGCAGCCCATGGAGGTCCATGGTGGAGCAGAGATCCACCTGCAGACTGGGGAGGACCCCACGGCAGAGCAGGTGGATGCCTGAATGAGGTTGTGACCCGGTAGAGAGCCCACTCTGGAGCAGGGTCCTGGCAAGAGCCCCAGCTCAATGGAGAGAGGAGCCCACACTGGACCAGGTTTTCTGGCAGGACTGGTGACCCCACAGGGGACCCACACTGGACCAGTCTGTTCCTGAAGGACTGCACCTCATGAAAAGGATGGACCCAAGTTGGAGCAGTTTGTGAAGAACTGTAGCCCATGTGAAGGACTCATACTGGAGAAGTCTCCTGTGAGAGGGACCCCATGCTGGAGCAGGGGAAGAGTGTGCAGAGTCCTCTCCCTGAGGAGGAAGGAGCAGCAGAGACAATGTGTGATGAACTGATTGCAACCCCATTCCCTGTCCAACCGTGCCAATTCTGGGGGGAGGAGGAAGAGAAAACTGAGAGTAAAGTTAAACCCGGGAAGAAGGGATGGGTAGGGGAGAAGGTGTTTTAAGATTCAGGGCTTTATTTTATTCTCTCCTACTCTGATTTGAATTTTGGTAGGAAATGAAACTAATTGCCCCAAGTCAAGCCTTTTTTGCTCATGGTGGAAACTGGCAAATGACCTCTCCCTGTCCTTATCTTGACCCACGAGCCTATTGATATATTTTCTCTCCACTGTCCAGCTGAGGAGGGGAGTGATAGACCTGCTTGGTGGCACCTAGTGTCCAGCCAAGCTCAACCCATCACGAATGACAACCAACTGACCTCAAATGCATGAAAAGCAACAGCTGGTGAAAAGAAGAATATTGAACTTCTTTTCCTGTGGCATGAATAATTGCTTGTAGGTGCAGAGACAGTGTAGCTTAAACTTCTGTTGGAGCACCCAACTAACTCCTCTGTGTTAACTTTGACTTTCTGTTGGTGGCTTGTTTAACATGATAGTCACTTTGCACTCAGAATTAGACGTCTGTGATTTATTCAGTGTTTATATTTTGATCTATCAGTATTCCTTTGTCTGTAATTCTGTGCAACACAGTAGATTCCAGCTTTTTCATCTCACCTGCCAAACTGTCACAACCTAATCAGAACTTTTCCTCCCTTCTTCATGGACTGCCTCTCACGAGCATTTAAGATTATGTTCTAACGTTACGTTTGTGACGTCTTTCTTACATTCTTATGTCTACTGTGTTCGACCTGGCTGTTGTGGCAGAGGATCTAAGTTGTTCTGGAATTGTGTGCTCTGTCTGCTGCATAAATATTTTAAATCAGCATTTTTTACCCAGATTTCCTATAAGATTATTCCATCTGTTAGAGCAGTCATATGCTAAATAGGGTATGGATGACAAGGATATACAACTGTGATTCTTTCATATACTTTGATAACAAATTTAGATGAGATGACAAGTACAATAAAACAAATGCAGATTAAGCAGAGTTTATAGTGAAAATGGTCTAATAAGCTTGCTACTATCACAAAAATAAAACTGGGAAAATAACAAATCCTTAATGACAACTTTTAATGTGCTTCTACAGACACTACTATCTTAATGTAATGGTAAATAATGGAAAGAGCTTTTTGGTTTGGAAAAAAATTACAGCTGCTCAGAAGGAATTGGAGATTTCTGATGAATTTGGTAAGTAGTTGTTTCCAGTAATAAAACTTTTTGGTGGCTTTTAGTAGCCCACTGAGAATACATATACACATCTATCTTTTTATCATTGTGATAAAATATCAGCAAGAAAAAAAAATGCATGCAACCTTAAACGGTCATTAGAGGTGGCTATTTTCAATATACAAAAGGCAACAACTGTCATATGGTTAACATCAGCATTAGTAATCCAAGACCAGTTTCTCACTGAAACGTTAACAGCCTTTCAAGGGGGGAAAAGAAGAGGTTTGGTTTTGTTTTGTTTTTTAATGTTCCCAGAGACTGAGCATGTTGCTGATGAATCTAAATAGACATGAGTGTAAACCACAATATTTTTGCTTACTCTGCTCTCATGAAGCACGCAATTACAGTGTGATATCTAAAGGTACTTGCAGCTGTATTTATGGAAAGACTAATCAATCTGATCCAGGTGTGTTTTCCTTTTGCATGACAGTGAAGGTTCTGCATGTTTACTTCTCCCAGTAAAACACAATTCCATTAACTGTAGTAGCTGTCAATTGCTTTATCCATTCAGTAGAGGCTTATGTGCAGTAACTATAGTTCAGACAATAGCTTGAATGTCTGAATAAGTATCAGCAAAGAGGAAAAAAGAAAAACAACCTAACAACAAAGAGTATGCAAACATATGTGTTGACTGACTTTATTCAATATGTAATCAGCTATGATTTGAATTCTTACTTCCTGCAGCAGCTTTGTTTGCTCCAACAGCCCTATTATAGATCTTCAATTAACTTCCAAATATTTTAATTTCCAAAACTTCCAAATGTTTTAATACTGTCTGTCACTGGTCTCAGAAGAACTGCTGGAATAAATAAGCAGAGAAACTGCCCCTTCACTCACAATTCTGCCCTTGGGATAGAGGATAAAGAAATTGGTAGTATAGCTGGTACGCTACAGAACACTTTTCTCTATATAGTTAAATATTCTCTGATGGATCTGGCTTGAAAACTGTTTTCCAGGCTTGGGGAGGAAAAAAAAAAAATCTGATTGGCTCTTAGAGCTGATACAAATTATAGTTTGCATGCAATGCATAAATAAGGAACCAGTGGCTTCTGTTACAAATAACAAAACAAAGCTAAGCAGAGAGAGAAGACAAATGGCTGAATACTTCTCTATGGAACTATAGGAATTGGTTTAAGTTTGGTCATTCTAAGTTAGTGAAAGAAAAAGCTTTCTGGAAAGAGAAGTCAAGATACATCCACCTCTGTGCAAATCAAAACAGTTTGTGGTATCTCTTCACTGCAACCATCACATCCATAGTATTATTTTATTCACATTATAATCTCCATTTCATTATATTTGTTTTATGCACACATGACAGAAAGAGGCAAGAATTCTTTAGTACAATATACTCTGAAGGCAGAGGGACATATTTGTTGCTCTGTATTCAAGTAATATCTATTTCAGTGCTTCCACAATTGTCTGTACATTAAAATTGCTAAAACAATTTTGTGAACTGTTATATTCCCTAATAGTATAAACTTTCATTATGAATTAAGATAAAAAAATTGACTTCTTTTACAGATACAAAAAACCAATCAAGTATTTTTTTTCCCTCTTTTTAGTGTTTTTTAGAGAGAGATAATCAAGTTCTTCTATGCATTCCCCTTAAAATATTGTACAAGTGTAACAGATTTGATTAATCATGAAATAATTCAGGAAAATAACAACTGCTTAGAAGTAAGGAGTATCTGGTGGTTTGGTTTGGGATTTTTTTTTTTTTTAATATGCCGTGCATGACTTTTGTGAAGAAAATGGAATCATCTTAATGTAAGGTCATATAGAAAACAGATTTATTATTCCTATCAAAAAAATAATCCAAAACAGTCTCTTATGTTAAGCCTCGACTTATTTCTCTTTTACTTTTGTTTTGCTGTAAAACATACAGAGAAGTAGCTAATATCCTTACTTTCCATGTTTGCACACAAATAAAACAAAAATGGAACTGCTACTTAAAATAGAAATGTCTTTCCTGCAAGATCAGCTTTGGTCTTTGAATATAAATACTAAAAGTTTTGATAAGTGATCATATGGCTTCTTACGTCATATCTCAAGTACTTTCAAGTATTCATATTTCAAGTACAGAAAATGTCTGCTGGTACTGAAATATAATTTAGTTGCTAAACAGTGTTCAACCAGTTAAGGTTATTGTCAGCCAATTCTAATTGTCTATATATTGTCTGATATTTGAGAATGTTAAAGAAATATTTTCCAAAAGTCTGATGAAAAGTCTTTGAATGGAATATGACATGATGGAAAGAATTAGCAGCTTGGAGGCTTCAGTTCTTTTAGTGGCTTTCCTTGGATTGCTTAGAAATTATCTAGTTTTAAAAAAAGTTTATTTTCTTATTTCTAATTATGTAGACTTCACAAGGTGCTGAACTTCCTTTTGACTTCCTAAAAACTTACTTAAAACACTTCCAGCATTTCAAACTTCATAGCATTAGTGCCTGCAGCAGTAACTGAAGATAAAATCTGTAAGATATAATTGTTTGGAAAACTTGGTATAATTAAGTTACATATATCTGGAGTCCAGCCTTCAATATACTGTTTTGAGTGATTGATATTTCAGAGTTTAAATACAACTTTAGAATGTACAATGGAAGTGAAGTTTGATTAACTCAACTTGGGTTGAAAACTGCTGGAAAAAAGAGAAGAGCAACAGAGCTAAGAGTAATCTCCAGATGAATCCAACAGCCCTTTGAATCCAAGTATTCTGTGAGTAAAGAATAGGAAAAATATCTTTACTTTTGTGTTATCAGAACTGTGCTTTGTCAAAAAACTTGGACAAAACACATGCAGAGTTCTTATTTTAAGTATTGTGAAGGGAAGATAGTGTGGGGTGTTTGTTTGTTTTTTTTTTAAAAAATTCATAGCAAAGCTGAAAAGTGCCAGGAGTAGGGGAAAATACAAAACACAAGATGTGAACAAACAAGGGGTCAGGAAGAGATCAGTTACTCAGAAAAAAACCTACTGCTTTCTGCCAGTTCCTCCTTTTGTTCTTGTTGGCACAGCTTTTTTGGCTTCATTTTACAGTTTCTCTTCCAAACCTGGAATGTTTAAAGAAAAAGAAAAACTTGAAATGTCTTCAGTGGCATCAGTGAAGGAGCTGTCAAGGAAGTTCCCCTCAAACCAGAAGCAAGTGCTGAAATGCTGTTCTCGGCTTTGGTCTTGGATTTGTGCCTTTCTGACAGAATTTTTGTCAGTGCTATTTTACGGAAGATGAGTTTGAAAAAGGTGTCTAGATATAGCCTACCCCTGAACTAAGAAAGTTCTATTGGTTTGGCACAGTATACTATCAAAGACTGATAGAGGAGAGGAATACTTGGGTCAGCTTATTTTGTGGGCTTCAGCACATAACTGGATATTCTCTTATATAATGTCTTGAAAATTTCTTGTACTGTAACACTTGCAAAAGAACCAGTCCCACCCCTGCAATGTCTCTTTAAGCCTGCTTGCATGCAATCTCTTCTCATGCAGTCTTCGCTGTCTGTCTAGTTTGGAAGCTTTTCCTAAATTTAAGTATCATTGGCTGCTGTTATATTTGTCCACTGAAGAAATGGAGATGATTCCTTTCAATTTTTCAGTAATTTGTGTATTTAGAGACTGTTGAATCCCCTGGTCTCATCTTCCTCCCCCTCATTTTCTAGGCTTTAGCTACTAAATAAAGAATACATTTACACTTATTTATTTACACTGAATTTACATAAAGTATTTGACTAGATATTATCATAGAAAGCATGCTAACAAATACAATAAACCAAGAGATTGTACCAGTAAACAGATTAAATAATTTTCCTTCAATGAAACAAAAACTTTTTCCTTTGAAATTAAAACACGCATTGCTAAGTGTTTTAAACCCTCAGGTATTTAACATGGCATATATACTATGAATAGAATAAGAAAAATAATCAGAACGTTTGACAGTAGGACTGAAATTGGTTTATGGGAGTGGTAAAGAAAAAACCCACTTGGTAAAATATATAGCTGCTTATTGGAATTTAAAAGCTATTTATTTTGTGTTTTATAGCAGGAAAAAAAATGTGTTTTCCTAGGAGCATATACACAGGAAATTGATAAAACCACCAAGCTTATTTCACAACTCAGTTTTAAGCACATGTACATCAAGAACAAAACCTAAGTGAATCACCTCAAAAAGCAGCTCAGAGCACTGTGTTGGTATGTACTGGGTTTTTTACAGATGAGGAAAAAGCATGTTTCTGTGTATGAAGGCTAAACTACCTCAGTTTATACAAAATATGTGAAACTTTTTTTTTTGATAGTGCAGCCTCTTTAATTTTGTTGGTTGGTTTCGTGTTTGGATTTTTTTTTTTTTGGGAAAACCCCCCCAATTCTTCTAGCTAAAATCTCAATTTCAAAATACTCTTAGTCAAACTGTATGCTGAGTATTTGATAAGGATGTTTTTCTTCACTCATAGTGAATTCTTAAATTTCGTAATCTTTGATTCTGTAATAATGGAGTAACTAAAATTTTGGATTTGTTGGAGTTAATGGGAAACTCTTTCTAAAGCGGGAAAAAAACCCAAACCATTAATATGTATATTTTGTTTTCTGGAGGAATCCTTCAGTATTTCCATCCTACATGTGGGCTGGGAGATAGAGTTAATCCCTCCAGCCCCCTACTGCACATATTTGTTCAAGTAAGTTTTTAAAATTAATTTCCCTTTCAAGGTTGTGATGGACATGAGAATTCATTGATGATTGAGATCTTGCACTTATTAAAGGCTGTTCTGAAGATTTTTAGGATCATCAAAACTCTACTTATGCAGCTGTACCAGGTCTGGCTGGGATGGAGTTAACTTTCTTCATAGCAGACTGTATAGCATGGTGTTCTGCATTTGTGAGCAGAATAGTGTTGATAACGCACCGATTTTATTTTTTGCTGTTGCTGAACAGTGCTTGCACAGTGTCAATGTTTTCTCTCTTTTCCCATTCTGAACCTGCAGTGAGTAGGCTGGGGGTGGTCAAGTAGTCCAAAGGGGACACAGCCAGGACTGGCCAAAGGGATATTCCAAACCCTGTGATGTCACACTTAGAAATAAAAACTCAGGGACAGAAGGATGAAAGAGGAATTTGTGGTTATAGCATTTGTCTTCCCAACCATTAGCATGCGCTGAGGCCCTGCTTTCCAGGAAGTGGCTGGACAACCCTCTGCCAATTAGAAGTAGTGAATGAATTCCTCTTTTTGCTTTGCTTGTTTGTGCAGCTTTTGCTTCACTAAATGGACTGTCTTTATCTTGATCCACAAGCCTTTTTGTCTTCTTTCTATTTTCTTCCCATCCCACAGCAGAGGAGAGTAAGCAAACAGCTGTGTGGTGCTTAGCTGCTGGCTGTAGTCAACCCACTACAGTCCTTTTGGGCCCCCCAAATGGGACTACTACAGATTGATTGATTCTTCATGATCACTCCTCAGCTATCAGGCTGACAAATCACCTCATGGGTGGGAACCAGGGAGCTGCAGTTGCCGAGATATTGCTGCCAGTACCCTGTCACTGTAGCAATGGGCACTTGCTGTTCTTTGACACAAAGCAACCCCACAACGGAAGGATTATCTGAGAGACTGGGCAAGGTTTAATCTTCTTTGTATCCTCAATGCCTACACCAGAGGCCCATCACTATCCTCTTGGGTCATGAAGGTATTTTTTCTGAGGTAGCCTATGTTAAGTATACACAGCCTCCAGGCTGGTCACAATAGGATGCCTCTGCCACTTCTGCACTCAGCCTTACCCCATCGTCCAACCCAGACAACAGTTGAGATCCCCTAGTCATTAAAGGGTATAAGGGATAAGCAAGTAATACATAAACGTAAAATGTTTTTCATAAATTGTGATTATTGTCTTACACGTTATGGAGTTTAGTTACTTCAGAGAAGAAAATGACAGGAGAAAAGTAGTAAGAAAATGCTTATATTTTCAGAACAAGAAAAAAATCAAAGTTTTAAAAGACATTACAAGCTTGTAGTAAGGGACTGAAACAATATCAAGAAGGCCTTGAAAAATCCTACTGTTTTTGAATGGCTTTAAAAATTTAAATAAAAAGTCTTTCTTTTGTGTTGATTTGGGGGAGAAGCATGGACAGTTTTTCTTAAGCTGCCAGAGAAATGGTTGCTAATTTTATTAGCCTACTTCTAAGCTGCATGTGGGTGTTCTTATAAGTATTTAAGTGCAGGAAAGGAAACTTCAAGCAGTTCTTCTCTCTTCCCCTGCAGTTATTTAAATAAGTTGAAGAGCTAACTCTGTTGCTGATGATTTGTCTGTTGCAGCCCTTTTTAGACAGGTGGAAAAGACTCAATAAAAAATTTCTCAATCTGTCTGAAAAGACATCATAATGTAGCTTGAAAATTAGATTATTTAGGTTCAAATTAGAGGGTCTGGATGTTGTGAATACCTGTCTCTAAGTGGAGGATCCATACCTGTCTTTCATCCTTGGTTCCCTAACCCTGAGCTGTTGAGCAAAAGTATAATTTTAATTATGGGTGCTGGGGGGAGAGGGGGGGAGAAGGGGGAACATATAAAACCAAAAAACCTCAAACACACACACACCTTTTTTTTTTCCGTTTCTTCCCTAGCAGGAAGAATGTAATGAATTAGCATTCAATTAGTGATTTGCTTCTGGAAAGATCAAAACTGTTCTGGCAGAAAAGTCACTCTGGTTGACTTATGGAGCTTATTAAAAAATTTACAATTGTCTTTGAGATTTATTTTTTGGTTTACATTGAGTGTTGTGAAGCGATTTTTTTTTTATTTTTATTTTTTTTTTTTTAAACTTACTGAAGGCTATGAATATGCTAAATCTTCCACTTTCGGGTTTGAGCTCAAAGAAAGTTCAGAACTATTTTTCAAAAGTGTGTGTGTTTTGATCATACTCTTCTAGCTGTTGGTGACATACAGCAATTTCTCTACCTTGATGAGAGAATTATGTAGACCTTGCACCCAGCAGGTTTAAATTTCATGCTTGATATTTAGCATGAATGCGTGAGTAAAAAATGTTTTTGAAATATAAAATAGTTGTTTCTTCAAGTGGAATGTTTGCTTTCCTTTTCCATCTTTGGGCTTTCCTTTCCCTTTAACTTATTGAGTCCATGGAGTGCTTCATATCAAACCTTTTTTTGAACATCATCAGTTTTCCTGGCATTTATTTCTGAAAGCTGTGGATATACAACTTGGATCGATATGTGTGTAAAGAGCTTTAAAAGTTTATATTAAGAGGTTCCAGATAGAAACTGGAATTAATTCTTGAACTTATTTCATGCAGGTCTTTGAAAGTTCCAATAGGTGACAGGAGTTACCTACTAAACATCCAAACAGGACACATCAGAAATTGAAAACTTCTAGAAGACACTAACCAGTCCACTGATACATTAACTGTTTACTCAGACAAACATTTAACTTCTTCAGAGTAAAAGATTAAACATAAAAATCTTCATAATTTGAAAGACACATATTTTGGATGTTCTTCCAAGCAAGATGGCTTAAGCAAAAGAGGTTATAGGTAACACTATACGACCCCGTCAAAGAGAGGCAAAGAAAATTGATGCATAGTCGTTTCATTATGAGAAGATCAGTGCCCATCCTTTCAGCTGCTTAGGTGTTTATAATGCAGGAGTATAAGGCTGAGCCAATGTAGCTTCCTTAAAAGCAGGTTGAGTTAGATTAGTGTGATGCATTAATGTATCTATAAGGTTAAAGGCTGGAGCTAGTTTGTTCCCAATAGCTGAAGACTTCAGCACATCAGGTTGGCACCTGCCTGAAAAACTGAACATTTTGGAAAGACTACTTTCAGGAAAATCAAAGAACACACTATGGAGACTTAAGCCAGCAACAGACTGTCCTTAAGACAGAAATTCAGACCCATAAGGATGGAAAAAAACCACAAAATTTTGAAAGAGGAATGCAGATGAATGTGTGATAGCACTCAGTATGAATTGCTCCTGGACAGCCTTTAATAATGCAATAATTCACTGGTACATGTCAACAATAGAATTTATTCAGAGCAAACTAGAAGAAAAAGAGAATTAACAAAGTTAAAGTAACTGCAGCCTTAAGAGAATGATTTAATAGAAATGTGAAAGCCAAGCTTATGTTACTGGTCAAATTGAAATTCTTAATTTAAACACAATATGAAATCTATAGGTTTGAAATTTTCCATTTGAAATCCAAATTTTAAATTTTCATTTGTGAATACTGAGAGTTTTAAAAGGATATCTAATGGTTAGAAGATAGCGGAATAAAATACATTTGATATCTCTTTGTTTTAACTGAAGTGCTGTTTGACTTGGCAATAAGATGGAATGCATGACCTCAGTAAGATGCTGGAGGATAAAATGAGTTGGGCTGTTGGGCAGCTGAAGAGGAAGGGGGACAAGCAAAACCATCACAGTCTCAAATATAATTCATACAGGGAAAACAGGTCATAAGGTGAACCAAGCCAGACTCTACCCACAAGAAACAGCTGAAGTGTTGTTCATGCCCTAAACTAGAAACTGAACTGTAGGAAGGATTCAGATTTCCATATGGCAGAGGGGGAGGGGTTTTTAATATAGGAAGGAAAATTAAGGGGAGAATTTTTTTTTTAAAAAAGAAAAGTAGACTTGGGAACAAATTACCAGTGGGAGGTAATGGCAGTCTTATTTCTGATTCTTAAAATTAAACTAGTTGCTAGAGTATTTGCTCTGGCAAGCAGTTTTACATTAGTACATGAAATGGCAGCACTTGACTGAATGATGCTCCATTGAGTTCATAAATATGCCTTGTGATTTCTGTGTGTGTTTGAGGTAACTTTAAATTATCTGTTAAATATTGTTAAACCAGTTAATATATTGTGGTATGTAGCTTTAACACCTCTGGAACTTGTGGGTATTGTGAGTATTATCAAATTTTAGATAGCAAGTGTAACTATCTATCTATATAAGTGGTTTACATGTAGTATGAATATGTAACTAACAAGTTGAAGAACTCTGGCCAGTTGGCAAACCACATGAAGAATGTTAGCAAACCTTCTTCATTTCTGAGTCTGAGTGTATCTCTAGAAAGATCTCTTTTCCTGTTTGGTGAGGTATTCTTCTTTAAGAAATACAAAACCATACATGAGCATATATGTCTTGAGACCATGGATAAATGTCAAAAGTAAATGCAAATTTAAAGTGGTTGGTAGTAGGAATAAAAAGTACAGTGGCCTTCCTCTCCCTCTGTATAGCTAGTTGGAGCACTGGTGTGACAGTGAGTGCCCTGCTCTGCATAGCTCTAACTGGCATCTCAGCTCGTGGTTGTTTTATTAGTCTGAGGACTTAGATGGGGGTGTTGTCAGGAATCGCCCTTGCTGACTGCAAAGATCCCTCTGAGCCACCAGGGACAGCAGTGTCCTGGGGGTGCATTCTGCTGAGCTCCCTGGCACCTGCAATTGGGTGAGAAAAGAACATATCATATTTTTCCAAAGGCTTAGGAGAGGGCTGAATTTTGCACGCCTGGAGTCTCTAAATCTTTACATCCTGATGACACCAAAACAGGAGTAGAAACTGCTGAATGGAGAAGTAATCATGTTGGTTTTGTCATCAAACATGACTGAATCTTATCCTGTCTATAGGACCTGACTGAAGGAAGGGAAGATTACACTAGATTTATTAGGGGGAGTAGAAATGAACAATAAACCTCCATTATTCAAGAGAAATAAAAAAGCTTTGCAAACTTTGGGTAATTTCCTCAGACTATAACTTGGAGGGAAGCAAAAATGTTTTGACAACTTTGAACATTTTTTAATGCTTTTTAAATGAAACTGACATTTTGAAACGGTTTCACTTCACATTCTTGCAAAACATTTAAAACTACTCTGAAAAGCCTGAAACGATATAATAAAGAGAGCTTTGGGATGGATGGAGGGAGAAATGGAAGCAGTTCTTCTTCTGTGTATAATTTACTAAGGATTTGTTTCATCTGAAACTAAATGTGATATATAAGGAGGAAAAACCAGCAGATTTTATAACCTGAAATATCTACCCTTGAAAACATTTCATAAAAAGCTAAGCTGACCTCTGTTGTGGTCTGTATTTTTGCTGAATGTTAATAAAAACACCTAAAAAAATGATTATATGGATGACAAAATAACTTTCCCTTTATTACTAAAAAGTAAATTGTTAGCTCTAACTTTTGCACTGTTGCTTCTATTGTAGTATAACTTTGTTATGGGGTTTCTATTTTTATTTCACTGAAGCTGAAATATTTTGAGGACAGAACTTTAAATAGTAGTCTTTGTGGGGTTTTTTTATGCACAGAGGCTTCTTTTGCATGTTAGTACACTCTTCTGTAATTTCTTTTCATGTATTTAAATTGGCATTAGCATATTATTTTTTAAATATTTTACATAGTATTTCGTATTGACTAGTTCACACACAGTCTGGTGAGCTTTAGGAGATGCATGTCCACAAATTAAGCTCATGTTTGCTGTCAGTGAAGAGGGGAGAGGAAGAAAGAAAGAAATGACCTAGTTGTTTTCTCCTGAGGCTACAAAGCAAGTTGATAGCAAAGCTGGGATTAATATAGTCCCAGTGCAGGGCTGTCCATAAGGCCTCTTTAAAATGTGTTGCTGCTTAGTAACTTAATTTTAAACATCTATTCAAAATGTGTCACAACCAAATCCAAGACCACTCACTGTTTCCTATCAACTCTGCTGATCCTTTGCACATTAAATAAATACGCTGTCACTGTAAAACATTCTCTTTTGAGGGAGGAAAAAATTGAGTTGTGTATTTTCTTATGCAGCTGAAAAAAAACCAGAAAAAAGATATCAAAACAAAATTAAACTGCTTTATGAGGACACTTACATAATATTAATAATTACATAAGTCATGGGAGTGATATTTAAGTATTATACCTACAGATACACGTAGGACACTGGATTTTCTTTCCTACTAGCATCAACACTGATTCAGGCATAAAAGTCAAGGGTTTGTTTCCAGGAAATTTGTCACAGACAAGAAAGTAATTCTGATCTATTTTTTCTGAGTACCTCCTTTGCCTGATGTGTGTATGTTAAACATGTTAATAACCATGTAAGATTTATTTTTCAGGAATAGAGCAGGACAATCCAAAATTATTTATAATGTACAGACAGAAATTCCATGAAAAATTATTTGAAGAGAAGAACAGAAAATTAATAAGGTACACAAAAATGAGAGTGTTTAGACAATAACTAATGTGGTAGTTCTTGCCTTTTCAAATTTATGAAATTAATACCTGCAGTTACATTAAAAAATCATTATAAATCAAATGACAAAGGAGCATAGCAAAATTAACAAGAGCTGTTCATGCATAAACAGCTTGTGTAGGCATTCATGTTGAACAACTTTGGGATAGTCAAGACGATTTAATTCTGACCTTTGACTTTGAGCAATAATCAGTAAGGTAAGTTACTTATAATACTGCTTTTGGGTTTTTATTATTCAGTGTGTCTTCTGTCCTCTTGTTTCAGAAATACAAAACAGTAGTTCTTGGTGTAAATTATGTATAACAATTAGAAAAGGACTCTTGTGTTGGAAAACATGAGCAAAAGGACATGATAATTGTAAGAAAAGCAAATGTTAAGTAATGCGGTCTGCCTACCTCTCAAACAGCTATATAGCCAGCTGCAGATTTAATGTCTGTTTATTGAACTAGTCAGGTTGATACATTTTCTGACACATGTAGCTTTTACTATTCACTGTTTGTTCTGTATTTGTGTGTCATTGTTTTGATATTCTAACAGTCTTTTTTTTTTCCCCTTGTCAAAGGGGATTCAAGGAAATCGGTTGAGATAATAATTATGTTAGTTAATGAGCTGAAAATATTGAAAACCTTGACATTACTTTTGACAGCTATAGAATGAAAAGAACATCTTTGTCTCCTTTGTTATAGGCTTCCTGCAAGGTGTTTTCCTGAAGTACACTCAGCATTGTTTGTGGTCCATATAGAATTACAGTATGAATTTTTATATGCAGACTTGTTTCATATACAGTAAGATAGATGATAAATTGGTATAAATAATTGCTCTGGTCCTGTAAAATAAATGTGAAATACAGTTTTCTGGATGGATAAAGTAATCAGTATTCTTCAATACATAATATAACTTACATAGGAATTAATTTCAGAGCACAACAATCTAAACACCACCAAAATCATAAAAACCTATGGGTTTGGGAGAGTATTGGGTTATGTCCACTGAAAAAAAAATGATAACATGGACTTGAAGATAGCTAGGATCATATTCTAAGGCAATAACAGTATAAAATCTCCCACCTTGGACAGACTCAAAAGCTGTCTGGGCATGGTCCTAAGCAACTGGCTCTAGATGGAATAAAAATTATTCAAGTCTCTTGTGTTTTTGTCTGTGTTAGCATGCATTTAAAAAGCAGGACAGAAGCCATTGGAAGTTTTTAGAATTTTGTCCTATAAATTTGTTTATACTGTCTTGTGCTCAACAACTTTATCATCCAATTGTGGTGTTCATACTTTGAAAACCTTTGTCTTCGGCCTCTTACCACCCCCCTCCAACCTAGAGTGGAAATGGTCAGCTGGGCAGCGGAAACATGATTCTTCTACAGCATTGAGCACAGAGCACTTTTATGTACTGCAGCTTTAAGGAAACTGATTCCAGTATTCTCACAGAAGGAGGCTAAAATTTCTGCAAAGGATTACATTTGCTAACTTTTTTTTTTTTTATTATTGCTCTGTATTCCTTTCTCATATTGTCTGTGTTTCTTGAGGCTCTGATCCATACAAGTTCTTGCATGTCCTGTCAGAATCAGTTTATTGCATTTCAAATGTGCATTCAGCTTGAAAACTACAATGCATATGTGTTTACTGTAAAGACAGAAATAAATGTTTATGGCTGGTATTGCAATCAGTTGAGTAAAGACAGTTGTGTGGTGAATACTTCAGATCATCATCTTTCAGTCTTATTCAACATTTGAAAACGTTTATTTCTTGATATACTCAGTGCCAGCATCTTTACTTCTTTTAAAAACAAATTGAAAATATAGCTTTTAAACACCTGAGTACATTAAAAAAAAATAAATCTTTGGGCCTTTTAAAATTTTGATTATGCAAAAAAGATCTGAACATGTAAGTAACTTCTGAAAAAAAAAATGTCAAATTTCCATGTTTTGCTTTATGCAAAAATTTAATGATTGGTTCTTGCAGTGGGCAAAGTAGCCCACAATATGAGGATGACTTCCTATGAGTGCTGGTGTTGTCCTTTCAAGAACTTGCTTTGGGTGAGAACATCACTCTGGTTCTTATTCCACATTGGGCAACTTCACTTCTGCAACAGATTCTTCTTGTGCTGTTGCCTCAGATTTAGGACATAACTTCTCACCAAAGCCAGAAGAAAAGTCAAGCAGCTCACAGTCTTAAGGTTGCTCGTCTGTTTTCTGGGATAAGGCACAACCAAATCTGTGCTTGTGTCAAAGGCACAACCAAACCAGATAGCACCTGTGTGGCTGATATAGTCCCTGAAAATAGAACAGTTGTTCTATTCTCACTACTACATCAGTCATGTTAAGCTTTCCTATTTGAAGTATGATATAATCCTCTCTCTTCTTGAATGTTATTCATGTTCATATCTTACGAATGTAGACCTTATAGAAGAGGTTTTGTGCACTAAAAACCATATAAAAATGAAATAATTTACCTCACTTTCTATATGCAGCTTCTGTAATTGTGGAGATGAATGAATGTGGCTTCTCAAATGTAATTATTTTTCTCTTTAATTTTCAATTTGTATAGATTACTTTTTAATCACTTCCCATTTGTATTCAGACAGTTGTCACTGTGTATGTTTTTTAGATGAGTACTTGCTTTTATCTTCAACCAAAGTCAATAAGACTCTACAGCAACTGAGTAGAACTATTCAATGGTGTGGAATAAAATAATAAATTATAGCTGAGACATTATCTTCTTCCTGTCTTAAAATGTATGTTTTATTTTTTAATGCCTAATATGAAGAACCAATCTGTGCAAACATCTTCAGTCACAGAGGTCACTGGGAAAGCAAATCTTGTAAAGGTGCTCTTTTTTGGTATGGAGTCACGTTCTCCGAAAATATTGGCAGTGTTGTGGGGATTACCTCTCTAAGTACATACAGTGCAGTGATAGTTCATTCTCCACACCTTGTCGTTTTCAGTCTTAGGGAAAATAATAAAGGTATCAAGTGACATATTGACATTTTCAGTCCAGTTCTTATTATGTGTAACTATCTCTACAAATCCAGGCATGGACCCTGTAGGAAAGATTAATTCAATGGTATCAGTATAGGTAACTGAGAGGGTAAATCCACTGAGTTCTTCTCTTAGCTTATAGGCAAGGCCTGTTATTTCTACATAACTTGTTTTTTCCATAGCTCATCTTGGCAGTCTTCATAATTCATTCTAGTAAGTTACTTCCTTTGCATTTTTTTCCAGTGAAATTCTAACTTTTGGGATTCTTAGGTAGGTCATGAACTGATACTGAAACTATGTAGAAGAAAAACCTAAAAAAAAATACTTTTTCTTTAAGAACCTTTCTATGAAAACAATAGCATATCTCTTTTACCACAGTGAAACTGAAATGTCTGTATTTATAGAATTTTAAGGTAAATGATTCTTGAAGACCAGAATTTTACATTTATACTGTACATATCAGTAAATTACTGCAAGTACAATAAGTCCCATCATATCTTTTTCTTGCATTTAGGAATATAAAAACATTATGGAAACCGTGGAGGAGTAATTGTGTACTGGGAGAAAATACAGTAGTTGCTAAAAGGGTCAAGCAATGTGTCCATCTACGCTGTATTCTTTATTCTGTAATTTAACAGAAATTACTCAAATTACATAATAAAAGTATGATATACAATTTTAAGCAATATATAATCTCTTATGTTAAAATGATGGTGAAGAGATACACTGATAAGAGATACATCAATTATTTATTTCATGTAGAACCTTTGAAATAGGACCTTGAATCCTATACATGGAATTAAGTAGTGATAAGACTAGCAAAGCATTTTCTGCTGGTGAGTGTCTTTTAGATAAAAATTAGTCTTTAATCAGAATTCTTGTAATTCTTTTTCAGTCATGTCTGATGTACTAATAAAATATAAATTTTCTGTGAATTATGACTCATAAGAAAGAGTCAACCTTTTTATCTTTGAGATAGTTTAGTCAATCAAAACTAAGTTTTTCTTTAAAGCCAAGCAGTCAAGCTCAATCAGTCTGGAATTACATCATGTTTAATGCATTAGTGAAGCCATAGTAATACTCAGGGCCTTCACATTGTAGACTTTCACGCATTATCTATTTTTTTTTCTGTTGCTGCTTCCTAGTTCCCTTCCAACACAAGAAATAACAACAGAGGAGACAAACTCTATTTTTCAATAACATCTAAGCACAAAAACCTTGAAGTGACATCAAATTATGCAAATATATAATAAAAAATAACTCTTGTAAGATAGTTTTCCAATCAATGAATAGAACAAAGATTCAAAATTACTTGAAGTCCAATTTTACTTTTTTCAATAAGTGTCAGGGAAAGTTACATACTAGTTCTTCATATGGGCAAGAGATACAGAGGACTGACCTCAAGTTTTGCATGTTTTAATGTTATTTCTAGTAAACCAGAACTATCTTATCCAGGGTACTGAAAATATTTGGCTGTTTCATTTAAAGCTGCTCTAGCTGTATGAAAATGAAAATACATTAGTTATTTAGATTTCATTATTGTTTTATGAACAAGAATAAATTAGTCTTTATATGTGAGAAGAGGTAGTCTAAAAGCATCTCTTTGGAACTTTCTTCCTTTTCTGCAGAAAAAAAAAATTTGGAACTTAACAGTTTGCCTTGCAATGAGTGAAAACTATCTGGAGTATAAACCCCTTTTTCACAGATTAAAACTCAAACTCTCTGCTTTCAGTATCAATAGAGGGTGAAATATCAGTTCAGCAAGTAAATGCTGTGTTTGCCTAAACCTACAGTTTGCTATCTCGGAAGCATTCTGGATGGCTTTTCAAACAGAAAAACTGTATAAATAATGGAAGCAAAAATTGTATGAATTGCAACACTTAGGAAATTATATCTCTGCCTGGGTCTGAGAAAAGTGTCAACCAGAATCAAAGCTTTTTGCCAAGTCAGAAGTATGCAGCAACTGCTCTTTGCGCAGCCAAAACCATATTCAGAAGTTAAAACTTGGTTTCAAGTATGCTTCATGAGCAGCTCATTGGGTTATCCTCTCGTTCCTTGTAAGTTCTTGAAAATTCTGTAGAGGTCTGTCAAATTAAACTTTCAAGTCTATTCCACCTGCTGGCAGAACATCTGGAAATGGATGTTAAGCTTATCTGGGTTTATGTGGGTCTTTCTCAGTGACTGATTAAACTGTTGAATCAAAATTATGATGGGGTGCAGAGGAACTCTGCAAATCCTCCCTCTGTGTCCAAATGAATATAGTTGCCCTTAAGTCAGAGATAAGCACACTGCTTCTTAGAAGATTAAAGGATCTGTCATTCTGATTCTGTGTTTAAAAATTGTAGGACATATGGAATTGATATTGCTCTAAGTGATGCATAATGACCGATTGGTAGTAGAGTCTGTTTTAATATATTCCACCCTTAAACATGGTACACCTCTACCCAAAGTATTTTGTTGTCAGTTTTGATAAGTATTATACTGTGCTATGGCTACAGGCAAAACTCTGTCACCATTGGCAAAGCCAGCAGGGAGGATAAGGCTGTATTCCTACTAAAGTCAAAGAAGTTGATGGCTATACTGCTAATTATTCACTACATCATGAGCTGAAAGCACAATTTCAGTAAGGATAATTTGCAATATTTGGAGAAAGGAGCTTGTTTCTTTTGGATGTTTGCGGATACTGGGTGGGGTGGTGGTGGTGGTGGTGGCGGTGTCTGTGTAAAGGAAACAATCAACTCCTGTTTTATTTGAGCCTGTGAAGGTATGAAAGTCTAAAGGGTGTTCTGAGGGTAGAAACATCCAGGTGTGTGCTATGTGAGAAACTGAAAAGGATTGAGAAAAATTGTGCTTTGCTGAGATGACAACATGCAGTTCACATGAGACACCGATGGATATGACAAATCTTTAAATACCTGAAAGAGTGGGATTCTTTACAGTTGTCCATGCACACATTACACATTCACAAACTTGAAATCCCTAAATAATATTAAACAAGACAGGCACTTTTCTGATTTCATCATCTAATAGATATATCCCTCCTTTTAAAGTTATAACGGGATGCAATTTTATCTATATATTAATTTTATTGAATGCTGAAATCAGGTAAGGCACACAGAGGTCCAAGATTTGTTCTTCATTAAGCAATGGTTACATAAGAATATAGTAAGAAACAATTGCTTTGCATGATGGTTTAAAACATAAGTTACATAAACAACTTAAGGTTAAATGCACAGGTTGTTCCTCTGAATGTCCATGGAAACAAATTCCATATTTGAATAGAAATTCTGATAAAAACACTTTAAGGTTGTCGAAGGTTTCTGTTTCCATATTTTGTCATTTTCATGGAGAAATGAACAATAGATTAAAATAAACAATTCTAGTTGATAAAGCTAGAAAGGCTCAGAATGTGACATATATCTAATTTTACATACAATGCTGAGAAGATAGTTAGTAATATTAGAGTATGGTTATTAGAATCAAAGACTAAAGGATAAATATAAAAAAAAATCAGAACAGAATTTTCTGATGCCATACTTTAAAAGCTGAAAGCATGTGAATTTTTAAAACGAAACTCTTGAAAGTAATAGTAATAAACATCGTGAACTTCCATGGTTTGGGATTATCTGTGCAATAGTTAGTGTATGCTAACTTTTCTATTTCAATCAGAATGTGACTGATTATGCGTGAAGGTAAATTACTGCAGTTGTCTAAACAAAACAGAAGAGTATCTTTCAACTTAAATTACTGTCATTCCAGGAACTATCTCACTTCTCTTGCAGACTGTGAAAACTCTTTTATCATTGTATATATTTAGTAAGTGGACCCTAACTGGAGAAGAAAAAGTTTCCTAGGCCTTTTACACAGAGCATATCTCTTCATAGTAGCATTCTCCTGAGGAATGATCATCGTCATAAATTGTTTTCTCTGTTCACCTGTTGGCATTTTTTTCTTCAATGTGGGGACTTCTTCACTGGCTGCTGTCTTCCTAACTTGCCACTAGGTGATGGAAGGGAAAAGGGACACCATTTTGGTTTTGGTGGCTGCTAAGCAAAACAGTTGAGCCTCCAAATGACTGCTACGGCTCTAAATATTGCAATTTAACAATCTAGGGTAAACTCAGTCTTGCAATAACCATTTTTTCAGCGGCAATCATAAAAAACCCCATGTATTTCTTGACTAATTGCCATGTCATGTGAAGCCTGCTAGAAGGCTGGTGATACTAAGCAGTAAAGTGCAGAAACAAACTAGAGAAGACAGGATTTCTTTCTCTGTTCTTTACTTTGATAGCAGTGACACCATACCAGGTATCTCTGGAGAATTTAGTCTATTTGTGGTATTACTCTATCTGTTCCTTACAAATGAACGATTCTGTGATAATTTAAGTAAGAGAAAAAAAAACATAGTGAGAGGACCTTATTTGTATATCAGGACAGATTGAAAAAATATTTGCCTGGGAAAAGATTTGTGAAGACTTTTATGACATGTTTCATAACAGGATTGGGTTTTTTTAATCATTCATTAAAAAGTCATTGTATTGAATATTTAAACTGGACTGGATTTTTTTCAGCCTTTTTATTGAATATGACTTACCCTTGAAATACCAAAACATTACCCTTGAATAACCAGAACAAGAATAAAATTTCACCAAATTCAATTATAATTTCCAATCTCCTTAAGTAGCAATGAAGATAATTTTTGCATACATCACTGTGCTTCAGACCTCATCTTTGTCATATAATCCAATGAATTTCATTTTGTTTTCATGGGAATGTATTAACCAATGGAGAGCTAAAGTGCATTGCAATTAAGTCCCCCTTTATAAAAGCATTTGGTGTAATTAGAACACTTCATTGATTGGGAATTTCTTTACAGATCATAGGGTTGTTATTTTTAAAATTTTAATTAGGTGAACCTGCACACAGCATAGCTCTTTCAGTCTGAACTTAGATTAGATTCTGTGTTTGTGTCAAAATAACTGTACGATGAGTGTGAATAGGAGTCAGGGAGAAGATCTGTAACCTTAACTAAGTGAGGTAAAGTGTTAAATTATTATTTTACTTTATACTATGATCATTTTCCCATTTATTAATATCAGAACCCAGAACTGACACTTTATTTGCTTCATATGAAGCATTAAATCACAGTAAATACTGTGTTTAATAATTTAGTGTAGTTGTTAATAAATATGAACATTAATTTTTTTTTTTAATTCTTTGGAGACTCCATTACCTTTTAACAATTCCAAGCCAACCATCTTTACAGTGAATCAATAACTCTTTTTCAGCTGGGAAAAATGAATGCACTGTGTGTGTTTTTATCAGTGTAAGTGTGATCAATATCTTTATTCATGTGGGTTTTTGTCTGTGGAAATGTGTTTCGATCTGTGAATATAAATCCCCCTCCAGCGTGCTTGTGAAATGTCAATTGATCTTGGAGAAGGAAACTTATGGGTATAAATATCAGTATAATTGATCTATAATGTAGATATGTATCTCCAGGAGTAAGTAATATGGTTGTACTCATGCCAATGCTTGGTGCATGAATATTCTTTTAGTGCAGCATTAAGGAATCAGCAGTTGATTTAGCTAGGTATGTTTACATTTTACAAAGCTATACATGGAAGTCAAAGCAATATAATTAATTCCCAAACTGGTTTTTGAACACTGAATCATCACTACCGGCTGTAGTAACACCACAGTTGTAAATTACCAACACCAAAAAATGTAAAGGCTAAAGAAAATCCTAGATGAGCTATTAAGATCTGTCTTTATAAGTCAGTGATTATAAATATACTTCTTTCACATTACCTTGGTTTCAACATGTCCTGGTTCTAACACAGTTACCTCTTCAGAAATATCCTCATAAATAATCCCTGCTAAAGTATTCTCCAGCTATAAATTTTGTATTCAAATAGAGAGTATGGAAGGGTGTTTTGCAATACACTTTCAACACACATGTATGAAATCATGGAACAACTTCATGTTCTTGCAGTCCTACGAAGTTATAAATCTATGTTCATACATTATACATGCCTATTTCCCACAAACTGTAAGAGTATTCCTTAACTTTAACTTGAAATCTAGTTCAGTTAAACTAGTAAAACTGTTGAAGGTATGTGTGGAAGGAATCATTGTTGTCAGCTGTAGATTAAATGACAGCTGCAAGCTTTTGATCAGTGATTTCAGTGTCAATTTTGTCCACCAATGTTGCAGTAAGATACTGGGTATTTAATGATAAATTAACTCTTTTATAGTTTAAGGACAGTGGTCCTTCACAGAATTGTTACTCTTTTTGTCTTAGCATCATAGAGTCATTTAGGTTGAAAAGGACCCTTAAGATCATTAAGTCCCACCATAAACATTACACTGCCAACTCCACAACTAAACCATGTCCCTAAGTGCCACATCTACACATCTTTTAAATACCTCCATTAGGCATGATGCTTTCCTGCCTGCCCATGGGAAGCAGTGAATAAATTCCTTGTTTTGCTTTGCTTGCGCACACAGCTTTTCCTTTACCTATTAAACGGCCTTTATCTCAACCCATGAGTTTTCTCATTTTTGCTCTTCCAATTCTCTCCCCCATCCCATTGTGGGGGGACTGAGTCAGTGGCTGGTGCTTAGTTGCTGGCCAGGGCTAAACCGCAACACCACACTATTTCTGATGCAAGGCAGGATGCTGTTGGCCTTCTTGGCCACCTGGGCACACTGGTGGCTCATATTCAGCCAGCTGTTGACCAGCACCCCCAAGCCCTTTTCCTCTGGGCAGCTTTCCAGCCACTATTCTCTAAACCTGTAACGTTGCATGCAGGACCCAGTACTGAGCCTTGTTGAACATCATACAGTTGACCTCAGCCCATTGGTCCAGCCTGTCCAGATCCCTCTGTAGAGCCCTCCTCCCCTCAAGCAGATCGATACTCCTGCCCAGCTTGTGTTGTCTGCAAACTTACTGAGAGAGCACTCGATTCCCTCGCCCAGATCATTGATAAGGATGTTAAACAGAACTGGCCCCAATACTGAGCTTGGGGAACACTGGTTGTGACTGGCTGCCAACTGGATTTAGTTCCATTCACCACAATACTTTGGGCCTGGACACAAATATATAAGATACAATCTTTCGATTTGTGGGATAAGTAGTTGGTTTTGTTAGAACAAAACTTATTACTTGTATCTTTCTACCAAGAAAGTATTAAGTTTTGTCTGCCCTGCCCTTTATTTCCAAATTTTTTGGGTCAGGAAGTGCTATGTCATAAGGTGCTTTACAAACTGGTACCTTTAATAAGCTACCAACTTTAATTCTAAATTTAAGTTGCATTAATTTCATAATTATCTTTTTCTTCTTTAAAAATACAAATCCTCCCTCCCCCAAACTTTTTCTAGATTTCCCAAGGAATGCAATGAAAATGCAGAGATAGTGGGAGATGAAATCACATGTCAAGGGTTCAGTGTCTTTTTTTCAACTCTCTTATTGTTAGATATTTATTGGTCAGAAGGCTATAAAAACCACCGGCTGTTCTTCTACTATCAAAGATAAAACATACTTCACAATGCTTACTACAAATATTTTTCCTTTGTCTCCAAACCCAGGATTTTTTCCCATTTTATTCAAAGTATCTGATTTTTTAAAACTTATGTCTAGTAACTAAAGTGCACATAAAATCCCATTCCACATCCATACCATGTTCAGTTCTGTAACAAAGCTTATTAATATGTAAGTATTTTTAAGTCCTTTAATGATTTAACTCTTTCAGACATCTTTGAATGTGTGACTTGACTTTTTTCTTCACTGTAGGCTCTGAATATTTTCACTGTGATTAGGCTTCTGCTTGTTTCTCTCAGTGTTAAAAACATGCAATTTGTCTGTTTATCATTAATATTTTAAGAAGCTCATAATCTCTTATTTCAGAATTCATGCCATCAGTGCACACTTTTAAAATGAAAGAGTATTTTAATCATTTCAGAACAGTTAACTTCCTAGACATTCTTTCACTCAATGAGCAAAACCATCACATAAATCATAATACAACTTGTGTCTCTTTTACAGTTAACAATGTCTGTTGACTTTTAGTTTATTGTGTTGTAAATCTCCATTTTTCAAAATTCAGTGGTGTTTTCAAGCTCCATCTCTCCCCAGAACAAAAGTACAAACATCCAAGGGTCTAGCTTTGAAATAAGACTTGGGGACACCTCTAACTCTTTTCTGGAAGAATGAAGGACTCCTTCCCCAAACAGAACATGTCAGCACATTTAGTAGTTTCTATCTAGAAAGAGCCCAGTGACAAACTTGCTTATTTTTTCTCAAGAATGAGTAGTACTTTCTGAAATATATATATATGTAAGTCTTCAGAAAGTATAGAGAAAATTAGAAAACATTAACAAATTTTAAAACAACCCAGCACCAGCAGTATGTCATTTTGAAAAGACGGATAAATGGATCTTATAGCACACAATGAGGTGAATTTGGCTGAAAGCAGAAAAAAATCTTTACTTTCACTCTTCTCTACTCACTCTCACAGCTTTGTCAGGTATGTTATGCAAGCTAAAGCTGATATACTATGTAGCAAAGTATGTGTTTGCTAAGATTTCTTAATGAGGATTAAGTAAGTTAAAACTAAGATTTTCTTTTTCATCTGAATCATTCTTGGCAGTACTGACAGTAATCACATGCCTCGTATGCCTCCAGGGAACCCTTCCAGATTTACCATAGAGAGTATGTGGTAAGCAAAGTGTGATGCATTAGACCGATTTCTTTTTTTATATGCATGTTCACTTGTGTGTGTCAATGATTATAATTTTCAGATGGGCAAAAAATTTCTCCTTTAAGGAAATATATAAAAGTATATTTTGCATGTACATCTAGTTATCTGATCTGACTTGTGTTATAAAAATAAATCCAATCTTTTCTAGCATCGAGGAACTTGTACCTGGTGTTTTTATATGACGATTCTCTGCAATTTCAATGTACATTTACAGATTTGAATTAGTTGTACCTGAAAAACCATTAATTTGTGACTACCTTATTTTAAGTACTCTCAAGAACCTTCTGCTTTTATTTCTCAAAAAATATAAACTGATCTGTACTGGAAATTCTGGCCATACATCTGAAAGATGAGTTCCCATAGTCTGACCAACCTTCCTTTCTAATAATTAATTTCCCTTTTTCTTTCTGGCTTATTAGACTTTATATTATCTTTTGCATCATAGCAATTCAATAATATATTCAGGTGTATAGCAAATCCTCATCAAAGATCTCATTTTTAATCCATTAACTTCTTTCTCATGGTTTTTCTAACATGAGCACTGCTGAGTATCTAATTGTTTCTTTCCATTTGGGAAATTTTTCATTCCTTGAATTCAAGCTTAAACTGTAGTGGCTTTGTCTCTGCACAATACATTTTTTTAAAAGCTCACTTGTTACAGTCTGCATGTGTTCAGGCTTGTGATAAATAGTCTATCACTGGTTAGACTGGCAACAGCTCTGCCCATAGGGTTTTTTTCTAATCACTTACATCAATTCTGAAGAAGATAGTTAACTTCAGAGCTCATCAGTTGCCTCATCAGTTATCAGAATCATTAATTAAATGTCTTTTGGGGCTTATCTGTGAAAGATTTTAGTGTCAAAGTTTCTGTTTAGAAAATAAATCCTAGCCTCTGGGTGTGAAATCAAGCCTCATTTGATGATGACAAAGTATCAACAGAAATTCATTTAGTTTGCAGAGTTGTTAAGACAAATTCAGGAAATAGTTACCAGTATATTCATGTCCGGTGCTTGTTCTAAGGGTTTGGGTATTTGGGGAGTGGGGATGAGGGGAGGGCATGGTGAGGAGAGAATTGGAGGGGGTTTTGTGGTGGTTTGATTTGTGTGACTTTGGGGTTTTTTGGGTTGGTTTGTACTTTACTTGGGCTTTGTACATCAATAAAGTTGTACTGAGATACTTCTTCTACACTGCCTTAAGCAAATTTCTCACTGTCTGACTCAGTATTTCTTACAGATGAACTTTGCATTATGGCATGGTGATCCACAAGTAGTGACTGTTGGATGAATAATAAATTTTAGTCTATATTTTTACCTATCAGTCATGTCTTAACATAGATATGCTAAAGTACAGATTATTTGTGTATACTTTGTTTTGTTCTCCATATTGAACTATGCATTCAAATGTTTGCTAATCCACCTGATCTTCCATTCAAAATCTAATCCCCAAGTTAATGAACTAGTTCTCCTCTGACAAAATGGTTCTTTCCAACTCTGTCTTTTTAATCAAGCCCAGGTAGTGAGAAAAGAGAAGAGACATAAAGGAGGAAAAGAGAAGGATGTTAGGAAGAGTGTGGTGGGCTGGCATTGGTTGAATGCCAGGTGCCCACCAAGCTGATCTATCACTCCGCAGGACATGGAGAGGAGAAAATAAGGTGGAAAAAAACTCGTGAGTGAAGATAAAAGCAGTTTAATAAAGCAAAAGCAAAGGCTATGTGCAGAAGCAAAGGAAAAAAAAAATATTTATTCTCTACTTCCCATCAGCAGGCAATGTCCAGCCACAGCCTGGGAAGCAGGCCTTCAGTACATGTCGCAGTTGCTCTGGAAGATAAATGTCGTAATAAGAAATTCCCCCCCTCCTCCTCCTTTCTCTTAGCTTTTATTGCTGAGCAGATATCATATGGTATGGAATATCCCTTTGGTCAATTTGGGTTAGCTGCCCTGGCTGACCCCTCCCAAGATTTTGCCCACCCCCAGCCTACTGGGTGAGTGGGGGGAATGTTAGAGAGACAGCCTTGATACTGTGGGAGCATTGCTCAGCAGTAGCCAAAACACCAGTGTGTTATCAACGCTTTTCTAGCTACCAATACAATGCACAGCACTATGAGGGCTGCTATGGGGAAAATTAACTTCATCTCAGCGAGACCCAATACGAAGAGGTATCCCACTTCATGTGGGAGAGCACTAAGGCAGAGTTAATGCTTAGGAGAATATAGAAACCTAAAGATGAATTTGCATGAAAGTGTTACTTTTGTATAGATCTCATATTATTCACATTATAGTGCAATTATATTGGTTTTGTAGAACACAATCAAAATGTCTTGATTGTTTTAATGGCCATCGAACACTGAAGAAATTTCAGCCAAGAGTGAGAACATCATAACATAGAAGTTCACAGCCTCAAACCTTGGGACTGTCTGAAGCTATTGTGGCAGAAACTACTAGGCACTAATATTAATTTCAGGTTCTAGGTATTTGTTCCTGCACAGGAACATCAGAAGAGTCCCAAATCTCTAGAAATAGTGTTGAACAAAATTATTATACAGAGAATATACTTACAACCTTGAAGGTTGTCTTGAATATGCAAGCAGAAGAGGTCCATGATTAAAACTAAGTGTGGCAGTCTAGTAGACCCATTCTGATTTTTAATATAGTTCTTTAAATCTCCTCTTATTCACGCTAAGTAAAGAAGCTTCCAGTGTCAACCTCTCTGGCTGGTACAGGCTCCATATTTTTGTATATAAATATTTTTGCCTTGTATTTTGGATGTGAGATTGCAAACTTGAGTTGATAGCAATTTTTTCAATGGTTTTACCCTTTGTATATGCTAGATCCAGTATTTTTGCTGAGGCTTTGAGGCTGACAGCTTGAGACAGGGTGAAAACTGACTTGCATTTTTTGTTGCTACCCTTCAGGAGATCATATGAAAATGATAAACTTCCTTCAACCAGGTCTATAACTCATCACTGAAGCTAGTATGACAGTAGTAAATGATGAGGAAAACAGGTACTGGGTAAGAAGCTGACCTAGTGGTGGACATCTCCATAGTAAGAAAGTTGCCAGTTTCTAAAGAAGACTCATTCAATCCCACCCCCAAAAGACTAAAATGTGTTTTAGAAAATCTCTTGCTGATGGTGAAAGCTTGCTGGAATATGGCATTACAGTGAAGTGACTCCAATGCGCAGCAAGAAGTGTGTGAGAAGTAAACTATTGTGCTGTGTGTTATGGGGAAAAAGAAAGAGATTAGAGGTCTTCATCTATGCCCATTTTAACAGTAAGTATGTATATAGTAAGTATACAGTAAGTAAGTATAAATATAAGTAATATATAACAGTAAGTATATAAAAGTAAGTAAGTATACAGTATTTTAATCTATTTGAAAGAAGTCAATTTCAATACAAATTTGCATGCAAAGAGATCTTGTTCACAAGGATTCAAACTGCATTTTTTAGAGGAGGTGTTTGTGGATTGGAATTGATATTTAACTGTTTCTTTTAAGGAAATATGTGAATTGGGGTGAGGGGATGGCATACATTTAAAATGTTTTCCTTTCTTTCAGTTTAGTCATAATTCACCATTTTGACACAATTCATTAGATAGTCTGTTCCAACCATAGCTACAACTTTTGCAAAAAATAAGCTACTTCAGGAAAAATATTGTCCAACTTTATTCAGATTTTAATTAAAAAAATAAAGCATATAATCTCTGTGCACAGGATCACTCTATTATTTTCAGCAATGCAAGCAGCACACAGCCTAATGTTATTGCAGCTTCTGTTTCTCAGTGTAAAATTTCTGTAGGACTCCTTTTCATGCCAACCTTGCAAAGGGTTTTTTTTCCAGAGGGAAGTGGAGCAAGTCAAATGACAGAAAAGAACAGTCTTAGCTTTCACAAAACAGAAGTGTCCATTTTTGTACTGGACTCGTGCCCAGGGCTGTCGGGGGGGCTGCAGGGCGGCCCCTGTGAGGAGGGGTGGGGGCTGCCCCGTGCCGGACCCCGAGGGGAGGAGAGGAGGAGGAGGTGCTCCATGCATCCAAGCAGGGATCCCCTGCAGCCCCCGGAGAGGCCACACTGGAGCAGGTTTATCCTGAAGGACTGCAGCCCATGGGAAAGACCCACAGTGGAGCAGGAGAAAAGTACAAGAAGTGGCTGAGAGGAACTGTCATGGACTGACCACATTCCCCATCCCCCTCTAGGGCTTGGAGCAGAGGAGATAGAGGACTCAGGAATGAACAACTGAAGCTGAGCCCGGGAAGAGGAAGGGTGCAGGTCTTTTTATTTTTATTTGGCAATAAATTAAATTTCCCTAGTTCAAGCCTATTTTACCTGTAGTGGTTACCTCCCTGTGTAGTGGTTATCTGTAGTGTAAGTTATCTCCCTGTTTTTATCTCAGCCCACAGGCTTTTTCATTTTATTTTCTCCCTCTGTCCTGTTTGAGGAGGGGGAGCAAGAGAGAAGCTGGGTGGGAGCCAGCCAGCCCACGTTAGCCCACCACAGAGGCTGGTTGGTCTCTCAGTTTGGGTGGTGGTTTCTCTGAGGTTTCCTAGCAGGGAAAAAATTAAATACATTTATGAATAGATTATGTAACATTATGACATTATGAGTATCACTTTTTGTTTCATAAACTATAGAGGCTTTTGGCCAGGTGTGTTGTTGACCTGTAGTGCCCAATAATCCTTGCAGTTAAAGAGTAGGCAAATGCTGGCAGTCTAGGATGCTGGTAGGAAGAAATCAGCATAAGAAAGGATGTCAGGACTGTGATGTTTGAAGTGCCATCTGTAATCTGTCTGACTAACCGGATACTATAAAGACATGTCTTCATTAGAAACAATAAAAGCCATTTCCAAAAAATCCCCATGTATAATTTGAAGGTACATAGTGAAAAATTTTAGAAAAAAACCTTTATGTTTTCAAATACTAACCTACTTTTATTTAAATTCTCACAAAAATATGGCTTTGGTGACAAATATTTTAAAATTAATAACTTCATTGCTATGTGAAAATGAAATAAGCATTTAATATTTTGGACTCAACTAGGAGTAAAGTGAAAACATTTTTAGTTAAATTATTTCACTTCTTTGCTATAGGAAATTGAAAAAAAAAAAGAAGGAATTGAAATAACTGTTTGGAAAACAATTTTATTGTGTTTAGTTACAACAAATCTGCTTTAGATCTGATGAATTCTGCATGGAAGATATGTTTCAAAACTTATTGTTAAGGGAAATTAATTCCCAGGTTTGACCCGCCTTTATAAGAATGTAACTCCTGTTTCCTCCTCCCTCTGCTCCCCTTCTCACTCTCAAAGTCTGGACCCAAGTCTCTCTTCTGTTTTTCAATAGATATTTAAACAGATGTTACTTCTGTCCTGCTGTTCTTCAGAAGTTTTCTGATAAACCAAAGAGAATACATAGAGTAAGCTGAGTGATTGCAATGTGACTCTTCTTGAAGCTACTACTTTCACCATGAGTGTCACTCTGCAAAATTACTGCAATCATACAGAACCCTCTTGGAAAGGTAATATGAAAAGTTCTTCATGTTAGCAACTAGAGAAGAAGAAAACTCAAAAAACCCAAAGTCATCCAAAAATTGCAAAGTTAAAAAAAAATACTATGCAAAGAAGTCAAAAGGTTAAGTTCAACAATTTCATATTGACTTCATTTGATTGCCCCTTTGACCTGGAACATGAGTATAGTATCTCTAAGGACTTAGATATTACTACCTCTGTTTGTATTGGATGCTTTGAAAAATCCTGACAAAAAGTTATAGCAATAGTGGCCTAGAAATAAGTAGCTTTAAAAAAAAAAAAACACATGGTATGTATTTATTTGTTAAATCAGTGGGAAAAATCTCACCTTTCTTGTGAGACTCTAAAAGTATTGAAAGAAACCACTCAAATAAAAGTCTTAAATGCCTTTTGCTCCTGTCATGTCAAGAACAAGGAGACAGGAAAGACTTATCTGTTGCTTTTTGAGACCACAGTTTACTAAATCAGGTTCTTTTTTAATATCTTGTTTCTTCTCTTACGTTATGCTTTTCTCTCTACAAAACATGAGGGGTGTTTGTGGGAGGAGGAAACTCTTGCTAGGTTCACAAGGATCATCCAATAAGCCTGCTGGCTTTGAAAGAGGTTTTATTACATGCCAGAGCTTACATCTGATTTTAGCTACTTTGGAGCTGTGGAACAGGGGTTTTTTTTTGAGGAAAGAACTGACAAACTGATTATGTTCTCTATTTCTACAAGCTTATGGGCCCTCAGTCTATTTTTCTGTCTCCTTTTTTTTCAGAGTAGAAGTGACACATAAAATCATGAAGGGTTTTTCTGTGGTTTTGTTGGCAGGGGAAAGAGAGAGAGAGAAAAGAGTGTTAAAGTATGCCCAAAGAACTGCGAAAAAGAACATAGAAAATTTTGATTGTCTAGACTTTGCCTGTAAACCCTTGCATTACATTGCATTTAACTATTCCCTCTAATACCTAGACATACAAATGAATGCAGATAGAGAAAAAGAAAAAAACAATTTATTCCCCTTCTCACAAAGTTACTGACCTAATCAGCAGCTGTTTCACATATGAGTGTGTTTCACACAATTCGAACATTTCATACTCTGTAGTCAGCTCTGAACTGGTTACTGCTAGTCGGAAAAGTCATTTTAGGATTTAACAGTTCTGTGAAAAATCCAGTTCAGTGCTAAGTCACAATAAAAAAGTCACAATTTTTAGACTTATGAGGCAAAGATAAGAAAACAAAAAATGTACTTTGTTACTATATTAATTCTCTGTGGGAAAATCTAACCAGATTAGGATTTCCTAGGCTGGCAAAGTGATGCCTGAGAGGGTGAGGTCTTAATAATCATGAACTGATAGCATGAATGAGGAGCACTCACTGTTTCTTCCCATACAAGAAATGAGAAAAAAGAAACTAGCAACTGACAGACCCAAGCAGATGTTGAGTTGCTTTGCTCTGTGTAGCAAAGATGAGCAACTCGGAGCCAGAGTATAGTAGGTGTGGACTGAAAAAAGCTGGTGGTCAAATTTATAGAAGAAAAGTCCAACATGTCTACTAAACAGGTGCCCAGAAACAGGCCTTATGTTTCTCTAAGCTTGCCCCATTCTCCTTATACCTTTAAGGCACCCACTGATGGTCTCTGTCCCCATCCCAAAGACAGCGAGCCCTTGCCTGACTCAGTTTGTCTGTTCATGCATCTGTAGCAAGAAACTGCTCCAAGGTCCTGTAGTTTTGTCATTATTCTAGGGGAAGGTTATCCCTGCTTTTCTAGATGTATAAGAATTTCAGTTTTACCTTTTATGTCTTTAGGCCTATTTTACATATGTACTTAGGCCTTTTGCAGGCAAAGGCTTTGAAATGTGATGCTAAAGCATCAGGAAAGAAAAATACGCATAACATTTGAATGCTTGGAGATTTTTGTTTCTTTGAAGATCTCGAGATTTCTTACTGCTTATTGGAAATATTCAGAAAGGCTAATGTAGTCCTCTAGAGCAGCTGAGCACTGCTCACATTTGGGATTTGATTAGTATATCTGCACTCTCATGAAAACTAACAGTGTGTGTATATATATAAATATCTCATGCAAGATGTCTGCCTATAGTGGGTAATGTGAATTGCCCTGTAAAAAGCTCTGTACAGAGCCCCTTATAACTTCTCATCAGAGTTAATATTCTTCTTTTTCTAAATGGGAGTTCAGGGTTGGGAGCTTCCTATCCCCACGTTTGTGAGGCATCTTACAGCTACCTGTAAGACTGTTATATATGTTCCCTTGACCTTAGATCGATGCTGAAAATAAAATGCAGAGCATGAAATCAAGACTGTCCTGTTAGACTGTCCTGATTGCTACAAAAGCAACAAGACCCAGGCTTTGGAGTGCAGACTGCATGAGCCCCAGGCTCTTAGAGATCACAGCTACTTCAGAAAGAGCAAGAACATGAGTAAGAGCAATGGGGTATTGCTCTTGAAAGACTGTGATTATTATCTGGTGCAGAGGAGTAGCCAGCAGGATGCCAGTGATAAAAGGGCTGGCAGTAGTGTTATCACAAAGACTTGTGGTTGTCATGGGGGTGATCATACAAGTGACAGCTGTGCTGGAAAGATTGTGGGTATTGTTCACAGGACATGAAGAAAAACACACAATTACAAACAAGGTAATTAATTAGTAGAGCTAAGCAATTTTTTTTGGGGGGGGGGGGGGGAGGAAAGAGTAAGCAAATGGTTTTAACATTCAAAGACCATGACTGTTTTTGAGGTGTAGGAGGTACAATGATGGTGATAAAAGGGCTTATATAGTTCATAAACTATATACATTATGTACATATATGTATATATGTATACAAAATGGTGCCCCTGTGTATGTAGGGGAAGGATCTTCCTGGTCTGATGTACTTCTGGGTAAATGTGGGCAGGGGGGGGAGTGGTGGGCAGAAGGCGAGGAGAGGTCAGCCAGTCACATCAGATCATGTGACTGGAAGAAGGGGAGTCACTTCCAGGGCAAATGGCCCTTGAGGCTACTGGGAGGGGGCAGAATTTTTGCCAGAAGCTGAGGAGTGGGGCACCAGTCACTTCTTATCTGGTAGATCAGTGGTACCTATACAACTAACACTTCCCAGGCAAGGGTGTAAAAGAGATGGTGGTCTGCCTAGAAGAGCTGCTACAGCTACCCCTTGTTGGGGGATGGAACTGAGATGGGTGAAGTTACAACCGATCACATCAAAAGCTGTCATCTGAATACTCGTGGGTGAACCGGCTTCTGTTTTAACAAAGTACTTGTTTTCTATATTAATTGATATATCACATAGTTTTGTAGATTTACTCTTTTGCAGTTATTGGGGTGTGAGGAGTAATGTGGTCATGACAGATGTATGCTATTTTTTGTTTGAACTTTGAAGCTAACAGTTCAATAGTCTTAAATCTTCACTGAGTGAATATCAACAAAGATATTTGATGGTTAAGGAATGTTTCATGAACACATATGCCATTGTGGAGATGAAGAGAATTCATTTCTAGTGATGAGTACAAGGACCTTTACCACCTTGAACTTTGATTTTAACCACGTAGGCTAGTGTTGCTTAGGGGTTTCAGTAACTGCTGCCCTAAAGCAGGAATAATGTGAGAAAGAGAAAAAGAACACGATGAACTTATGTATTTCCTTCAGTAAGAATGTCTTGTCTCTTACTTTGTTTTTCATGAAGAGAACAAAAGAGGAATACTTCCATGTTCTTTGGAAAGAAGAAGTAGGTGGGGATGTGAGAAAAGATGCAAGATGCAAAAAGATCAGTTACAAAGAATGCAGAACAGCAGAGGAGTAAGTCAGACATGTCTTCCTATAAGCAGTATTTTTATATATGCAGATACTAATATGTAATGGTTGGGGTTTTTGTTTTATTTTTGTTTGGTTTTTTTTTTTCCATGATTGAAGGTGTATATTCTTTCTTTGTAAAAAGGCAATGTATATTTGGTGCCCCAGGAAGTAACATATAGGAGCGTGTAACTAACAGTTTGTCCTTCTAGTGATCCTAGTTAAATGACTGGCAGGCTGATGCAGTAAGATACATGCATTCACCACCTGTTTGTCTGCTGTGGATACTTAGTGGGATGGCCTGCTGCAGTAGGTTTAGATTTGTGAGGATTAGGACCAAGATTTTGTCAAGACAAGATTTATTTGATTGCACCACAGAAATTTATAGCTTTGTAATAGTATCATGCTAGATTTTGCATAGGAGAAAAGGAGCCAAGCTATTATTTCCTTTTAACTCTGCCAGAGTTTTTGCTTCTCAAATGTAAAAAATGATCTGGGTGGTAGGCTGGGTCTACTCTAAGTTTTACATCACTGGGAGAAAAACTGGCGTGTGTGTGTTTGAATAAGGATGACAAGTTTAAGTATTTGAAATAAAAGGTTGCTAACCAAGGTGCAGTAAGGTAGTCTTTGCCTCCATTTCTTTTAACGTTAAAGCCATTGAGTATGGCATATGCATAACAATATGCATACCAACAATGTTCTACTGCCATTATTGTGTCATGCAAAATACAGATGATAGGATAGTATGAGCACTTTAAAGGTTATTATGCATACTGTGCAAACCATCTCGGGAGACTTGGGAAAGCCGAGTGGTGAACAAGTGCTCTAATGAGAAATCTTTTGTCATGTCACAATACCAGTCTTGCAAATCTGTTTGTCTGCATGTCAAGACCTTTATGGAAATGAAAGAAGAGAGCTCAGGATAGTCTCTTGCCTTTCACTAGGTCATTTGCACAAAGATACTTCTCAATAACATGAAAATTTTCTGTCAGCGTGTTACTTCTGAGGGTCTTAAATATTCTCTCTTACTGCTAGGAATTAATAAACAGGTTCACATTTTTTTAATAAACTGCCATTTCCAATTTGGCAGCTGGTTTCCTAGGTTTACCTATTTTTATAAGCAACTTTTGCACGAAGGATATTACACAGCTTGTGGGGGGGTTTGTTTGTTTATTTGGGGTTTTTGTAGTGATGTTAATGCTTAGCTCTGCACTTTGTCTTCTGAAGGCTTGTCAGTATCTCAGGTGCTATTAACAGCCATCCATCCCTGAGCTTTCTTCTCTCTTTAACAAAGTGTTTGTAATCCTTTATCGGAAAAATTCTGATGGTTTCATAGATGCCCAAAACCTCTGGCAATGTACTGACCATCAGATAAGGTCAAATAGGTACTAAGGGGAAACTTCAATAGCATGTCTTAACTTTTGTCAGAACACATCTTTACTGACAGAAACTAAATGCAGGAAAAATAAGGGGAGGTGAAGCTAGTCTATGAGAAGTGAAATCTTATAAAAAACCTGTGGAAGAACCTGTATTCTTAACATGTATTCACATCAAACCTCAACTTACTTTCTTTTAAGATGTTATTATTGACAAGACTCTATCTTTCCCCTGTGTAGCTATTCCTTCTCCTAATACATGGAATTACACTCCTAGAGTCCCTCATAAACTCTGTAGGGGAATACAAGTTTTCAGATGTAGATTTGTGATCAGATTTTTCCATTTATATCCTAAACAGCTTCATGCAGCTTGTGAGGGTTTTTTGGATTACGTTCTGAGGCAACTCACCCTCTGTACATGTGCTATTAGGAGGAATCTGCATGCTTAAAATGAGGGTTTTGGAGTTGTCTCCACAGGGTGGAACCAAAATGCTACTAATAATTGGAGTGTTGCTAATGGGATTGATATTATGAGGCTGCCAATGTCCTTTATGGAATTTTGCCAGTAAATGCAGCAAGAAGAAGCAAAGAGAGAGAGATAAAGATACGTATTTTTTAAAAGCATAATTGAAAGTCCCTATATATTATGATAATTATCTTTTTTTTTAATTTTAAGTCAATCCTGACCACTATCAGGATGTCTTTCATTGTTAAGGAAAAATATGATTAGAATAACATATTTTCTTCCACAGATATGGAAAAATATGTGCAATATAGAAAAACACATTCAGTTTCGAATGGGATGAATGGAAACAGTTCTGAAATCAGATAGCAGTGCTTTTTTGCTCCAGAACAGCTTAAGCACGTTTCACAGTGAAGGTCATAAAAGTATATTGACATGTTGTGAAAGCCTATTAACGTAAGCCAAGACAAATAGTACTAACTGTAGCTGATGATAAAATATATAGGAAAATCTTGTGGTCTATCCTTATAAACAGTATTTCTTTGTAAAACAGGTGCATTCTGAGCTCATGCAAACCAGTGTGTGACTGACTAAACCCACAGGGGTGGAACATGACTTGCTGAATAAACCCCTATAATGGAAGAAGTCTCAGAGGAGATGGGCAAGGGCATTGTGCCCATGAAGCTCAGAGAATAATGCAGGGTGTGACTGACCACAGCTGTTGCAAAGAAGCTGACTTTGTCTTACCACAAAGGGGACCAGAGTGTGGCCTTTGTCTGAGATAAATGGTTATCAACAGTTGAGCTATCAGCTGGTGGTGTAGCTGTAGGGGTAGAGACAACTGCTTGAATTTTTAGAAATAAAAGAATGACAATTTATGGCTCTTGGGTTTTATTAAAGCAAACCCATATGCTTCCTGTAGTAATGTGATCAGAGGGATAACTGACAAAGTACTGTTTTACAAGGCCTGTCTCATCTTCCTGCCTGCAATATGGTTCATATGAATTAAGGTGCATCTTTGCCTTTTCAGTATTAATATGCCTAACATTTGCAATTTATTAGATGATTTACATTCAAGTTTTGCAGCTCAAGATCACTTTAAAAAGGAAGGATTATAGCCTATATTTGAAAGACGTGGTGTTTTCACTGCATGCACTGTTATAAATAATGTTCAGCTAGCTACAATGCTGAGCAAAATGCTTTTGGAGCTTCCTGTTGCTGCAGGGTCCCCTATAAGAATATGCCTGCCAGCAGATATTGAATTTGTCCAGTACTGTTATGTCAATAGCACTTTTACAAGCAACTGCACACAACGCATATGGATTTTCTATGCCTGTGAAAAGGATCATTTGTGTGCATTCATATAGATATTAATTTACATATTTTTATCTATGTAAATATATATTCCTGAAATTTCATATAGAGCTCCATCTTATGATTTCTAGATTTCTACAATCCCACCTAAAAGAAAATAAATGTGATGTAGCGAAGGGAAATTATTTTATTAGTATTAGAGAATTTCCAGTTATAAATGCCTTGCAAAATATTTCACATTTGCTGTACAAGATTCTCCTTGTGGAAGGAGTTTAGGGAAGTGATGATACAGAAGTGATGGGAAGTTGTACAGTTTTCCCTGTTACACGTTGTTCCTGTATAATAAGTGGAATTATGCTCCAGCTAGAAAAGTTGTAAGTGTTTTTAAGTGGTTTTAGACTGAAAAAATTTCTCCTATATAGGTCTTCCTATAAAAAGAACTGGACTTTCTATTTTATTGCATAGTTGTTCATTTTGAAGTTTATATAATCTCCACAGAATAGGCAATAGTAGTAAAAACAATCAAATAACACTCCCTGCCGTTTCTTGTTAGAAAATTAAGCAGCTGTAATTCTGAACATGAAGTGGGAATAATGTGACCGTTTTGCAGATGTTTCATGACCTTAATCACATTAACTGAGTCAGTTCTTTTTCCCTAGTATGAGATGATGGTAATGGATGGCTCCATAAAACTTTCAGGGACAGGTACAAGAAGGTGATTTGGGGCAGGAAAAATATTTTCCCTCACCCTAGCAATGTCAAAAGCAAGACATGAGTAGCAGAGAAGTTGAGGATAATGGGTAACTATTTTACTGGTCCATAGAATCTTGGTTTCTGTGGCATTTGAAGGATGCTAGAAACTACAGGGGTTTAATGACCTTAGGGAACTTTCCATGGCCATTAAATCAGAGAAATCACATGGGGAGGGAATGACTTCAGTGCTGCTGATGGAAATTTTTATAGGCACCTTGCTGTTTCCCTTGATGGGGAAAGATGGTATAAACTAACGACAGGCAAAAGGTCAAATACTTCAGAGTGCATAGGCACCCAACTGATCAGATGTTGGTCTGAAGTTTACCCAAGCTTTTTGGAATCTTTTTGGTTTTGCAAAATTGTTTTACTATCATAAACAGTGGCTTTCTTTTTTTGCTTTCCTTTTTTTATTTTTGAGTTTTTATTTGAAGATGTGTCCGTTATTTACCTATCAAAAGTGTAGTATTTAATGCTATTGCAATATTTTCAATTCAAATTCCAGCTGGAGTTCAGAAATATAAAATTTATTAGAAATAATAAATTCTTTTTTTACCATGAATATGTTTTTGTGGGATTTTTCTTAGAATTCTGGTCGTATACTGCAGGATAGTAACACTTCTAATACCCACAAACTGTGCTCACTGTTCTTAGAACATCTGAAATCACTGCAGTTTAAACAGTTTGTTTCCTTTGAATTTCATACTTATCCTGCACGAGTTGAATTACCTGTTTTAAAATAGAGACAAGCTGACACTATTGCACCAGAATCAATTCCTAGCTTGAATAATTGAATAGGTTATAGTATATCCTTGCTTAATGGCCTGATCTTCAGAACTATTTTGTACATCCATAAATCCACTGTAATAAATAAAGCCCATGCAGTCAATGTGTGAAATCTGAGCTTCACTCTGGAAAAAAATTGGCTAACTTCAGTAAGATCAGATTTTCATCCAAAAGGATTATTTACAAGAACTTAGTGTACTTAATATGTAATGAACTTATAGTAGAGAAATACAGGATTTGCTGTAGTGCTTCTACAAGATGATCGTGTTGTTTCCTTGCTGAAAAATATGTTTTAGAACTCTTTCTGTGAGGTGGTGGTTTTTTGCAAATATACATTATTTATACTTACAGAACCTACAGAAAGTGGGTATCCGGGGCCAAAACTATTACAAATAATATTTGTAAAAAATACTCTTATTTTAACTTGAGAGATACCTACAGTAAGAAAGTAGGATTACTTGAGAACAGTTTAGTAGTCTAACATGAATACCTTGGAACCGTTACTGTCCAAGAGTGGATAAAATCACAAAAGTAGTCATGTAAACAAGCTAAAACTATGCTGCATTTTTGTCCCTATGGGGAATAAACCCCACTAGTAACAAATACTTCGTTTGCCTAAAAGACAAATCATGTCTTCATTATGCAACTGTGTATGTTCCAGAAGGTCATGGTGATGGGGAAGATGAATGTGGATAAATGTGAAACTCCACAGGAAAGAAGGAAAGAAAATTCCAGTTTCAAACAATTAAAGGTATGTTAAAACAACACATAGAATCTGTTGTCTAGTGGCAATATGAAATAGTAGGTATTAGTTTTAGAAACTCTAAAAGGATTTTAAAACTCTAATACACATCAACCCTACAAATGCCCAACATACTGAAGCTAGTAAGTTATCTTTCCCAGAGAAAATTACACTTCAGATCTCATAGAGGTGTGATTATTATGAGGTTTTCTACTTCTGGCTGTCAAAATTTGCTCATCTTTGTCATCAGGTGGATACCAGAAATGTTTTTTATATTATTCAGGAAAATTCTTTTACATTTAAAAGAGAGAAATCCCCTGGTTTAAGATCAGAACTTTAAGAAATTCAGAGCACTACTTCCATGTATAACAAAATTCTTAAAATTGTTAGTTTACTCTACAACAAAGAACTAACTACCCCATGCACCAGTATATGCTGCGGACTGACTGGCTGAAAAGCAGCTTTTCAGGAAAGGAGCTGGAATTCCTGGTGGGCACAAGGTTGAAAGTGAGCCAGAAATGTGCCCTTGCTGCAAAGAAGGCTAATGGTATCCTGGGCTGCATTAGGAGGAGTGATGCCAGCAGGCGAAGGGAGGTGCTCCTTCCCCTCTGCTCTGCACTGGTGAGGTCACACCTGGAGTGCAGTGTCCACTGCTGGGCTCCCCAGTACACGGCAAATATGGACTTATTGGAAAGGGTCTAGTGACGGACCCCTGAGGTGATGAAAGGACTGGAGTATCTCACCACCCATGAGGAAAGGCTGAGAGAGCTGGAACCATTTAGCCTAGAGAAGGGAATACTTGCAGGGGATCTTATCAATGTATATAAATACCTGAAGGGAGGATGCAAAAAGGATGGAACGAGGCTCTTTTCAGTGGTGCCCAGTGACAGGACAAGAGGCAGTGGGCACAAACAGAAAAACAGGAGGTTCACTCTAAACATCAGGAAACACTTTTTTACTGTGAGGGTGACTGAGCACTGGGACAGGTTACCCAGGGAATTTGTGGAGTCTCCATCCTTGGAAATATTCAAAAGCCATCTGAACATTGTATTGGACAACTCTAGGCACTAGGTGGCCCTGCTTGACCAGGGTGCTTGGACCAGAGGACCTTCAGAGGTCCCTTCCAACCTCAACCATTCTATGTCTATTGTATGTCTAACCAGAAATAAAATGTGACATAGCTGTAGTTTCAATGCTGAGCTGTCTAACAACTTTTAAAGGGTGGGTAGTAGAGTGGTGTGTAGTAATGGACATGGAGCTTTATTAAAGTTAATTTATTTCTTCTGTACCTTCAGAGTTAGTAGCATGGTAGCTCTTGGAAAAGAGAATAATAAAAGCAGAGAAATTTAGCAAAAAATTGCATCTAAATACTCAAATATGGAAAAAAGAGGGGGTTTTATGACATCCTATAAGACAAGGTAGCCATCAATTGAGTTTTACTCATCCTTCATGGAAATCAAAGTGAGCCCTGAAGATAAAATTAAATATTTAAACCTTAAGAAAACTATATTCAAACACTAAAGTGTGAAGTAAGGCAGAAATTCTGACAAAAGAATAGAAGACAATAGGATCATCCTACGGATTCTCAGAGGAATAGTAGCTTGCTTCCATACTCAGTGTGTTTATGCCAAAGTGTTTCTCTATGTTATTCTGTTGGATACATTTAGTTCCTTGCCTCTTCTCTCTTCACAGAGCTTGGTTCACCCAAGTAAGGAGTCGGGAAATCAGATTAGCACAGAGGAAAACTGAGCTGTATTCCTAAGAAGAGATTTGGAAGAGTATGAGAAACAAGTTCCTTACCATTTAAAAAAGTAATACATTAAATAGGCCTCTAACTTACTCTGCATTTTAAAAAAATTTTTATATATTTAATAAACAGTGTCAGGGACCAACATGTTTGACTTGCAGTCAATGATTTATGGCATCACTTCAGAAAGAATATGTATGTAAAATTTGTTTTGTTAGCAATTTAAAACAGATTGCCAGAAATGGATTTGGTATTCCTGGAATGAGTTTTAATCATTTCTGTGCTTTCTTTTCAATAAGTACTTCTTCATTTAGCACTGCCATTCATTTTATTCAGATAAGCCTATCTTTGGTTTTGTTACAAATTGAGCAGAAATACCCATTGTATTTGGTAAGAAAGGATATTCTAGATAAGACTGCAGCACTGAATGAATCAGGAACATTTCAGTACATTGATAAAATAATATCAAAATAGAAAATCTGTTGTTAATAAAGGTATTTATACAGTTTCACAGCTTCTCTTGGCTAGTCTATTTCATAGTGTGGTTTCATACTTGCTATTCGGCAGCTAGACTTGAAAGTATGTTGAGAATGTTTTGCATGCTTTCTGCTTAAAGCAAGCCTAACCTGAGGGACTTCTCTGCAATCATTTACATTCACCCTATGTTATATGGCATTTTGCATGCTAATTTTAACTGTGGATATGTGAGAAAAGTGAGTTGCCTATATATAACAATTGGCAGCCTCTCACTGTCAATATATTTCTGTCATAAGGGCCAACAGCTCTCCTTGGATACCCTTGCAGAGATAGCAGTGTGTTCATGCAGAGGAATAATTTGATCCTCTCTATCAGTTCTGGTATCAATTTTTGCTATGAGTGGTACAGGGTTGTCATGGTAGGATCCCCAATTTATTTTCTAGCTCATGCATGATTAGCAGTGGTAGACTGCATGTAAAGTGTGCTGAAAGTGCAGTCATTACTTGTATCGATCATATTTAAAACAGAAGGAATCTAATTTGATTTTCAGGTCCCAGTTTGACTTTTCAAGGCTGATGGCTGAGCCAGGAGGAAGAGGGAATCTTTTGGGTTGTTTGCTTAGAAAATAAACTTAAAAGGGGAGGGGACAAACATCACCTGCTTTCTAAGACTTTATTATTATTATTATTATTATTATTTTTAAATAATAATGTAATAAGAAGACTGCATGTTCAACTTAATTTGCAAATGGGTTTAAATTTGCCTATAAAATGTCTGGTCTGAATCTCATTGCATAATAAAACCTAATAATCATTTGGGTCTGGTTTTGTCCTTAGTAATTGTGACACTCCGTGTGGTCTCTTAGACCTATTTGCTTTTTTGTATTAGCTGTTTAGTTTTATGAATTACAGCAGCAGCATATTACAGCAGGTCCTACTGTGCTAAATAGCATACAAACACAAAACAAGGGACAATGCCCTCCCCAAGACCTTACAATTTAAATAGATTAAAAGATTAATAGGAGCACACAGATATGAAGTGTCTTGCTCAAGGTTACCCATCAGGCCAATAGCAAACCCAGAATTAAACTGGTCCCTGTGTCCCAATCTAGCACCCCGTTGATTGCACCACAGTGCCTCTGGAAGTTAATTTGAAGTAATATTTTCAATTTATGCATGCAAATTGCTTTAAAACCTAATTGTGGTAGTCTAAAGGGCAGCTTGGTGAGAATAAAACCCCCTTGACGAGGGAAATTGAGTCATACCTAAGGCAAGGCTTACTTTTTTTCTTTTTATCATCATTCATCATACTTAGACAAGAGGATGCTTTGAATACAGTAGACAGCCTTTAAAGCCAACCCTTCATGGCACAAGAGGAGGAAAGAGGAGTTTCTATTCCCAAGTTACCTGTTCAGTTATGAAATTGTAGTCCAGGAAGTCTTATTGCTGCTCGAGTAACATCAGTCTCACTGGGTCACCAGGAAAAGCCCACTTCCAGATGGGAGTATCAAGGACACTGTGCCCTGCTGCTGTGGTCCTATGCCCTGTGGGGGGCTGTGCAAGTCTTCTGAGGAAGAAAAGACCTAATCACCAAGGAGAGGGGCAGTCTTATGAAGTTTTCCAACAGGAAGTATTTCATAAATGTTGAGTCTCATGATTGTTCAGCTAAGGTCTTGGTCAGGAACATATCAAATTAAAATTTAGGCCTAACTCAAGTTAAGTCTCAACATAGGCAATATTCTAATCTCCTACAGCACAAGGTTCTTGAGTAATAAAAAAAGCAGATCCCCAAACCTACATTTTGTCTCTGCGGAACCTGTTTTTGTTTCTTTCTGTTGGACTATTACAAGAACACATTACAATCAAGCAAACATTGCATGAATCATGCAGACTGTGGTTTGCTACTGATTGACTATGTGCCTTATAAGACATAATATTCAGAATTTCTCTGCTTCTGTAAGCCATAAAAGTAACTTTAATCTCTTCTTCATAGATGAAGACAATTGTAAGAACTTATTTAAAACATTCTTATCAGGCACATGCTCTCTTCCTACCTTTCTATCTCAGTGGAAGCTTGAAATTTAGATTTGGAATTTGAAAATTTTAGCCACTGTCTATGAGTCATAATTGTTTTTTTCTTGTGGAAAAAACTCAGCTATTTTGCATGTCTTTACAGTGCACACACTGCTTAATTTTTGCAATTGTTCTAGTTAACTGTTCCATCACCTTTCCCTGAGTGTAAGGATTGTATAACACAGCCTCTCAGCAAACTGTGAAGAAAACAAGATTTACTTTTACCTTTGTTTGAGCACAGAATCAAACAAGACACATGTTGCATTCTTTTTAGCTACAGAGGGTAGTGATAGCAAAACTGAAGGAAATGCTCTAAATAAAACCACGTTCTTTAAAAAGATTCAATATTATATGTCCAATACTGTATAACTAGTTTGAATGGGATATCCAAGCTCTGTAATGATGAATATTTTTATCGCATTTGAGGTATTCTATAGAGAGACTTTCCATTACCTGTTTTTTTTCTGAGAAAATTTTGATAATTTCCACTTTGAAGAGCTATAACAGGAAAATAAAATAGAAAGAACATCTTTAACCATCTGAGCAATAGAAAGAGACATTGACCAAATCAAGAAAAATGGACATTTAAAAATTATTAAATAGTTTGTACAACCTTCAGACCAAGAACTTTTTTCATAAATTAGTCAACTCATTTTTGACTAATAAATGCCTCACTCTTTGTATTCTAGCTACTCTCAATGGTTAGGTGCCTTCCTGACTAAAATGCTGTACACATTTGCCAAAATGTAGTTCTGGATTAGAAATTCTGGTGCTGGAAGACAATATGCAGTCCCATGGAAATCTAGAAAAGGTGGTGTAATTGAATAGCGTACATAAAATATACATATATAAAAGGTTATCAGTATCAATATATTTAATCAAGTTGGTAAGAAGACTTACATGAATAGTTCAGATACCTTTGCAAGTTAATGTTTAATAGGCACCGGTAGGCTGATCTTTGTGATAGAGAAATTTTATGAGACCTATTAAAAATAGTGACTTTACATTTGTGTGCTGCCACTGTACTTTATGGCATGCTATGTAAAGGCATGCCACTTATGAGAAAAGGCTACAATTGCAAATTCTTCCTTGTTACATTGGATGGTTAATTGTCTACCTTCTGGTCTCCCTGTTTGTTAGAAGTGGGTCTCTCTGTTGCCTTAGTCTGACATTTAAGAGTAAGGAAACAACAAAAATTTCAGTCATGTCTTAAACCTTATCACACCGGAGAGTGAGTTCACTGAAAATTGTAGCAGGCATTATATTAAATCTGACAAGGGCACAATCTCTTGTACTCTTGTTTTTATTGTTACTTACCTTTTATGCACTTTTTTTTCTTTTTGGCCTTTCCTACAATGAATAGGATTTGGTTAAATGATCGGAGTTGGACACATCCTGGTTTGCTTACTTTCTTAACCTGAAAGCATTACACAATTTTTAAAAAAATATACCTGTAGACCATCTTTGTGCTCTCTAGCCTCTCGAATATCTAAATAATTTCTCAGCTTGGAGTCTGAGGTTTTCCTGAATTTAAATGCAGCTGTCTCTTCGCTCTCACTATTTCAGTATTAGTTTGCTCTATTTCCCTGACCATATACATATTTCTTCTGGCTGTTGCAAATCCATTTCTTTTATTACTTAGCATTAGTGTGTATTGCAATTCTATGATCCTTAGCCATACAAATTTGTCTAAAAAATATTTGCATTAAGAAAATATGCATGTTTTTCCTTTCCCTGATACACCTTCCCTTTATTTTTTGTTTTTCTCCTTTGATTCTTCTGGGTCCAAATATATTATTCAAGGAATATGTTGTAAAGAATAGCTTTTCATAAAATAAATATTCTAGAATGTTCTACAGCTTATAAATGCTGAAGTTCATTATGTGAAAGGTAGCCCTTGTTCTCCAGGAATTTTGATTGGAATACTCGTGTTTTTCTACTTTGGAAACCTTGAAACACCATATGCAGTTATTTTCAGCATTAAAACCAGCTTCACACTAGTCTCTTCTCTTTAACAGCATTAGACTATTTTGTAGGAGAGTTGAAGGTCTCTTGGCAAGGTCACAGTAGGACCTTTCTGGTTTGCTTTGAACTGTACCTCTGGTGAGGGATAATGGAGGGAGGAGCACTGAGGGTAAAATTGCGAAAGACAGTGACTTGGAAATGGTAGCCAGTATCTTGCCCTTTTTGGGTGATTCTTCGTTGTGTTTAAGGTGAAACAAGGCTGTGGTTCTGCATTTGTTTTAATTTCATCTTTCAGACATAACTTTCAACAAACAGCTGCTATTCTGCCCATTGTGGAAGGTACAGTTATGGATGATAACTGTGCTGCTTTTATCCATATTCAGATGTCAGTCATAATTTGTTCACTGGCTGCTAACAGGAAATGCCCTGCTAGAGTATCAGGTTAATGAAGCTTTTATGTTAATGGAAATGATGAATGGGAGACAAATTTTAGAAGAGCTAATATGATATCCTAACAAGAATGAGTTTCCATGGCCTCGTATAGCCCTGTAACATTATCGTCCTATGATACAGTGGGAGGGAAAGGGTGTTTAGATCCAGCAATGAATGCCAATATGAAACTATAAGAGATAAAATACAGTCCCACTACCTGCTGAGAACAGAGAGAGAAAGACTAGAAAAATAAGACATCCTTTGTCCTATATTTATTCCCTGTAGAGTTCCCTGAAAGTCTGTAATTTGTGATTCACAGGGGGCTTGTGAGCAACCAAAAGATAGAGCTCTGAAAAATTATATGGAGAAAAAAAAGTAGGAGAAAAAATCTGTTGCTTTATTCATATACTTTATGTAGGTTGAAAACTTCTGGAAATAAATCCCATACACATTTGAAATGGCTTTTCCCTGGGATGATGTTAGACCAGCCTGAAGCAACCCACCTAAATGGATACTTAGTTATTCTCATTTGCGTACCTATGTTTGCAGAAATGTTCAAATTCATGATTGCGGCATGGATATTGACCTTTACTGAAAATTTGATCAAATGTGTTTACTTTTATTGTGAAATTTTAATGATGATGTTTTTGTATATTTTTAAAATCTGTTTTAGTAGAGAATGTTGTGTTTGTGGCAATATTCTGGTTAAATTCCCAATATTTGTTCCTGAAATTGGCAAGTAATATTTGTGCACATCTGCAGAAAGGTACAGTTTATGAAAAACAACTATTTTGGAGAAAGTGAGGTGCTTTTTTAGAATATCTGGAACCAAAGAGGTATGTCTCAAAGATTTTGCTAAGTGAAGTTAAATTCAAAGTCTTAATGCAATAATGTAGGTTTTTTTGAAATTGCTGTATGGAAAATGATAAAGTTGCATGTCAAAATACCCTGGAATTTATTTACCTTTTAGTTTATAAATGCTTCTGAAACCTCACTAAATTTTTCCTTATAGTTTTGGATTTCCCATAATTTTTAAAAGGCGTATTAGGTACAGATATTTTATGTATAGAGCTAATTTTGTTATTTATTTTCCTCAGGAAAAGATGTGAGAATGTTTCTTCTACTTGCATTGACCACTGTGATGACAAGTTACTGAAATTCACTAATAGGCCCACAATGTTAGGTTTGGGGTTTTTTTTGGAGGGGGGGTATAGCTTTGTCTTTCTAAATAAAGACAAAATTGTGACTGAGTAATTCTTCTCACTCATGTTCTAATAGCGAAGGCAATCCTTACTCTTACAGAGGTAATTTTCTTAACAGTTGCAGAAAACAACAGACCAAAACCTCAGAAAGTTTATCAGTGGTTTTTTCATTTTCTTCCTTCAGAGAGCAGAGCAGAGTAGTGAAGAGCTGCTGGATTTTATATGAGCATATAGCAATGGCACCAGTGAGGAAAGGCTGGAATGGTAGGTTTTAAAGAGTAAGACTCTCCAATTGCTTTAGCTGTATACACCTTTCTCATGGCATGTGGCGCTGCATGTGTTTCTATGGGCTTGGTCTCTGCTATTTTTGTTGTTTTTTAAAAAGGATATTATCACTATCTTAACAGATCAATTAGTCTTAAATATAAGCACCTAATGATATTAGTGGAACAGCTTAGACAGTGGATATTTGAGGCAGGATAGATGAAGTGTAACGATGCAAATTTTGAAATGAAATATTGCTTTTTATTGAAAAATTGATGTTACTCCATTTTTGAACATTGGTGAAGCTATCAGGTTTTCACAAGATTTTAATTACTTCTTTTTCTCTGCCCTGAGAAAGCAAAATATTACAAAATGTAGGGAGATGGATAACAGTGCCAAACCCCAACATGCCTGTGTTAATCAGATATCACAATACATAAATCTCTAAAGAAGAAAAAATTAGAACTTGGATTTGTGAAATTGCTGCCATACGTAAAGGTACTCATACAAGAAAGTAACTGAAGAATTTGATGTGTTTATTAAACAAATCTGTTGCAATATGTCTCCATGTTTGTAAGTACTCTGAAAAGTCTCTGAACTGGAGAAGAGAGAAATTTTACTGATTGAGTAGAAAGAACAAAATAAAATAAACTTTTTCAAATATTCTGTTTGAATGTAGCACATAGTCTTTTATTTATATATAAAATATTTTTTAATCTGTTCTAATCCAGTTTGGTTTTCCAAAATAAAGCCTGCCTCTATGGAGATTCATCCTGTTTCGACAGAAGAGGGCAGTGTTTCTTTACAATTGTACGTGGAAAATATGTATATTATTTTAAAGATCAGTCTCTAGAGAGTATTTTGAGCCAATGAATTTAAATGTAATAAATGCCCTCTGAATACACTACTTAGTAAAAATAACAGGCAATGAAAAAGTAGACATTATGGTTACTTAATTGTTGTGAGCACTGAATTGTACTGACCCAAGGAACAACATGTAACCTTTAACATACTACCTAGATAATTGATTTTTATGTAATGTTCAAAGATTAAATCTATGAAACATCATCTTAGGTTGAAAATGGTAAAATGGTAAAAATTAAGCCTAATACTACTGCTTTATGGAGTGTATTAAGCATATTAGTATCAATAAAATAGCTTTGCAGGAATTCAATATATGAATCAGCACTGATAGTCTCACACTTCAGGAGCTGTCCATGCTGCTGTAGTGTCACCCTTTATAGAGCAGGCAAACTGAAAAAATACATTCACAGTTTAGGAAGGGAATTAAGCACATCTTTTACTTTAAAGGCTCTGACTTAGTACCAGCTGACTTCAAGTTAAATACTTGTTTTATTGGACTTTTAAGATAGGGATGTGTGCTAGGTCTGGGCCTACATGATGGACATATTTCTATATCCTGAGTGGTTTTCTCTATTTCTGCCTGAAATAAGGTAAGACAGGGGCAGGTTTCTCCCTTTCCTCCTCACTCATACCAAATCCTTGTCCTAAAGTTCTTCCTTCCCTGTATTAATACTTTATCCCTGTTCTCTGAGAATTTGAATTTAGCAGGGGATGGATGAACCTGACAGCTCTTCTGTGGAGAGTACTGAGTTACTCCGTATCCAAGAAGACGAGGTTTGTTTGTATGGACGTAGGGAACTGAGTTTCTCCAGTGCTTAATGCGAGTGATAGTGTAAGCAAGTACTGAAATTCAGCCTACTCAGGGCCAGTGGTGGAAGTGATGTGCTCTCTTATTTCCACACAGACTCATAATATTGCTGCCAGCCTTGTTAGCATCTTGTCCGAAGTAAATCTTAATCATAGAAGAGTCCTAGGAAGAAAATGACTGTGCTGAGAACAAAGAACAAATTTAATTAAATCATTTATTAATGAAAAACAAAAGAAAGTAATTGAAGAAGGGAAAAAAGGTGTTTAGAAGTTATTTTTATTTTCTTGGTTTAATTTTATAAATCTGTTTCCTTTCCTTCTCTGCTTATTTCTCCTAACAGTCTTGATTAAATTCAGTGCTTGGGGAAAATGGCTTCTGAATCCAGACATGTTTTCATGGAAAAACAGTAGCACAGAAAGTGGTGGCACAAGAGTCTGTCAGTCTGCTCCAACTGTGGGAAAAAAATCCTGCCACAGTCTTTAGCTTTTCCTTCCTCTGTGTCTCACAGAAATACCAGGTGTAAGCTGTGGCTTACTTGAAACAGGAGACAGTCTACCAAGCCTGTTCATGTGAGCTACCAGAAGTCCTCACGTTTAGTAGGACATGAATTTTATGTAGCAATAATATGAATGCATTGGGAAGCAATGAGCTGAGTGAGAAACTCCACGTCTTATTGACAATTGCCTGAACAAGCCTTTTATAAAGCCTGGCATCATTGTCAGGGTTGTGGCAGGAGCCTGCCAAAGGCAGTGAAGAGAAATATTGGCCTCTGTGTTCTTTAAATGGTCTATCTTCTGTGGCAACTGCTGTTATGTTTTAGATATTTGTAGGTGTGAAATGACTCTTTATAGTATGACTGCACGGCAAAAACCTTTTTCCTTAAGCCTATGTATCCCAAAACAAAATTTCTGGGAGATATAGATTGCCCTAAGATTTTTGATTGATACTTATCCTGTGAATTTCAACATTCTCAGTTACCGTAGGGCTCATCAAAATGCCAGGAAAGGGATATTATGACCTGATTAAGGAAAACATTTTAAAATATAATTAATCAACTTTGGAATAAATTTCTAAAGCACTGGCTTTTGATATGTTCTTATGATAAAGATACATGAGATCGCCTACAAGATGAGATACGCTATTCCTGCGTATCAGTTCTGAATGCTCTGGGAAATAAAAGTAAAGTGTTCTTTTTCTTAGTCATAAGGCTTTTGTTTATAGTAATTTACTTGTTTGATTGCATGGGGTTTTTTGTATTTTCTGTTCATATTTCTTTTATTTGCATTCATACACTGTGTGACAAAAATGGGAAAGTACTTTCAGCAATCTTCTGTGTTTTTTATTTTGAAACAAAGCTACAAAATTATTACTGATTTTTTTCTTCATAAATTCCTTAAGAAAAATTCTTGGCTTTTTAGGGCTGCTACCCAAGATAATCTTAACTTTGCTTCTGCATACGAGTCTAAACTGAAGAATTTAGAATTTTTATGTTTGCAAATAAACCTGGAAAATAATCTGTCCACAGTGGCAAAAAGAGTGAAATGAGCCTAAAATTTTGAAGAAGGCTGAATATTGAGGAATTAAAAACATGTTATTAACTATTGAACATATTCTGTATTTGTCCTTGCCTAAGGTGAATTCAGTACTGATTTCAGTTTTTCATAAATATAGGAGGAACATCTTGAACTGGCTATAGTTTTAATAGCAAATTAAAAGTACATCACCTCAATCTTATGAGAAGATGGGTATATTAATGAGGCATAGGTTGCCTTCAGTGTGCCATTTTTTACTCCCTCCTCACACACCTTAGAATCATAGAATTGTTTAGGTTGGAAAAGACCTTTAAGATCAAGTCTAACTGTTAACCTAACCCTGCCATCCCACCACTAAACCATGTCCCTAAGCACCTCGTCGACCCATCTTTTAAACATCTCTAGGGATGGGGACTCGATCACTTCCCTGGCAATCTCTGGCAGGGTGTTATGTTCATGAAAACATAATTAGCCTGATTTAGAATAAGATTTGTGGGCAATTTGTGTGTCATGATTTCGAGAGAAAGAGAGATCATAGCTTTTCAGAGATGGGTTGCAGGGTGTTTGTTTATTTAATTTTTAGCTGATATGAGAAATCTATTATGGATTAATATATTAGTCTGTTTTTATTGAAAAAAAAATTTAAGCGCCATATTTTTATTTTCAAATGTTTTATTTCTTGTCAATTAAGAAATTAAAGATTAATTAAATTTATTACACTGTAATGCCTTTTCCTTTGATTGCAACATTTTGTGAAGATTTTTAAACAAGATTGAAAGCTAGGATGCTGTGTGCTTTCAACTACTTTAAATTCTTTTTCTCTGTTTTCTAATTTCACTGCATTTTAAGCTACTTGCTCAAAAAGAAAAGATGTGCAAAAATTACTGTTTCTTCCCTGTCTTATACTTAAGTTGAAGATGTTACATGGTCTTCAACTCCTTGCTGTAACTGAAGCCAAAAAGTGCTGTAATGATAATAAATTGAATTACGTTATCAAAAAATATAAGATGGAAGGTCAGACATTTTCTTCTTTCTTATAAAGTTTATATGATTGCAATTAAATTCATTGTATTTTTTAATGCAGTTACATTTATAGCTGTATTTTTTTTCTCTCCATGATTTAAGAGAAATAATTAGTACAGTGACAAGTAGAACTTGAAATAAATTATTTAATCTGGTCAGGATATTAATTTTTGAAATGTTAATACGATCGGTCCTTGAACGACTGAAGATTTCCTAATGTTCTTAGAATTATGGAGTTGATTTTAATGTGAGGGATATTTTAAACAAGTTTTTCATTCTCTTGTCAAGATTTATATAGGGTTTTTTTTTCCCTCCATATTTTCTGGTGATAGCCTCATCCAGATACTAAATGTGAAGCAGATTTGTGTAATTTCAGTTGTAGTAGACAGAAAGCAATTTATAGAAATTTGGCTGACAGAGATCAGTGTGAATACCATTTGCAAAAGATTTCTTTCCTCCTTGACCTTTGTCCAGGAATATTAGGGATTACTCTCAACCTACCAGAGGCTAGGTCTGGGACACAATATCTGACAGATACAGAATGAGAATGACAGAGGAAAAAACCCTAAAAGATGGTGTCTTTTACTCATTCAAATTAGCATTTTTTAGTTATAATTATTTCCCAAACTAAGTATTCTTTTGTCATTGTTATTGTATACAATTAATTAATGTAGGTGAAGTCTGCTGTGAAAAATAAGGAAGTCTGCAGGAAATGGTAGTCCCAAATGTATATACTCAAAACTAATTTGAAAAGTATGGATACAGTCATAATGACTTTAGCTCATGCTTCCATTTGACTGAATCAATTCAATGATGAAGTGACCTGCTATGAGTTTGAAAATTAAATCAGGATACATGTAAGACAGTTCTGGTCTGTTACAAACTGGGTCTGTGCCTTATAAAAATCATTGCAGTACTACTTTTCTTCCACTTCTAAAAAATGTGCATAAGTTGTGAAGGATTCATTAGTTAAAACTTTCAAACAGACTTCAAGATGTCAATTTTTACACTCACTGTGTTGAATAGTATGTGGCTGAAAAAACTGGAATATAAAGAACTGGAATTTATGACCGGTTTTGTTGGGTGTAGATTCTATTATCCTTTTCTGGATGACAAATAAAATCAAAATGTCTTTGATGCTATCAATATTGCACATCAAACAGCGAACAACATGAAACATCCATATTTTAACTGCAGCTCTTTATATCTGGATGTATTTATTAGCAATATTTCAGGGTAGTTGACAATTAAAATGGAAAATATGTAATACCTTGAACAAAAATGCACAATGTAATCTTGATATTTTAACACTAAGAAGTTGTGGCTGAAGGAGTTCTGCAATTCTGTTTTTTTGTTGTCAATTACAATTTGATGTTGCCCTGTAAAAAGTGTGTAAAACAGCTTTTGCAGGTTTGTAGAATAGGGTGTTGTAACCATCTGCAAGGGTTTGTTGCACTGTTTTGGGGGTAGAAAAGAATGAACTGATTTCAGATATAATATATTATAAAAATATCGAAGCATCCGTGCATATAACCTGAAATAACGTACTAGTACTTGCATCCTTTTGCTTTGAGCACTAGAATAAGATACAGTTGTTATTTTCTATTAGAAAAAAAAAAATCTTTACTCTACAAATAAGTTGCACCTATACATTATTTTAGTCCAGCTTTTATTGCTGGGAAAAGGTTAACATCCTTCCTTCTCCTTTTGACTCTGGGGTATTAAACCCTGAAGCCTGCTGCCATGAACTTGCTGCTTGAAGTAAAACCTCCACTGGGACATTGCTAAATCAAACTGTGGCCGTCTTTTATGCAATTTGTTTGTTTGTTTGTTTGTTTCTATTCATGCTGTCGTTATCTGGAATGTCTTTCTCATGCTGTGGTAGGTTGGGGTTTTTTGCTGTACCAATTGCAAACACCTGCACCAGGAATTTCTATGCCATGGCAAAAAACATTTTTTCCTTGGATTTCTGCTTTGTTCAGCGTTGCTACAATATAAATAACTCTAACTTTCTTTCGTATGCTGGAGTGATATAGATAGAGATATATAGATCTATATCTATATCTAAAGAAGAGGATATAGTCTTGTTTCTTATCATAGAATTATTTAGGTTGGAAAAGACCCTTAAGATCATAAAGTCCAACTGTTAACCTAACACTGCCAAGTCCACCATTGAACGATGTCCCTAAGCAACATATTTACGAGTCTTTTAAACACCTCCCAGGATGGTGACCCAACCACTTCCCTGGGTAGCCTGTTCAATGATTGGTAACGCTTTCAGTGAAGAAATTTTTCCTAATATCCAATCTAAACCTCCCCTGGTGCAACTTAAGGCTGTTTCCTCTTGTGCTATTGCTTGTTACTTGGCAGAAGAGATCCACACCCACCTGGCTACAGCCTCCTTTCAGGAAGTTGTAGAGAGCCATAAGGTCTCCCCTCAGCGTCCTTTTCTCCAGGCTGAACAATCCCAGCTCTCTCAGCTGCCATAGACCCTTCACCGGCTTTGTTGCCCTTCTCTGGACACACTCCAGCACCTCAATGTCTTTCTTGTAGTGAGAGACCCAGAACTGAACACAGTATTCAAGGTGCGGCCTCACCAGCACTGAGTACAGGGGCACAATCACTCCCCTCCCCCTGCCGGCCACACTATTCCTGATACAAGACAGGATGCCATTGGCCTTCTTGGCCACCTGGGCACACTGCTGGCTCACATTCAGCTGGCTGTCGACCAACAACCCCAGGTACTTTTCCTCAAGGCAGCTTTCCATCCACTCTTCCCCAAACCTGTAGCGTTGCATGGTGTGGTTGTGACACAAGTGCAGGACCTGGCACTGAGCCTTGTTGAACCTCATACAATTTGCCTTGGCCCATCAATCCAACCTGTCCAGGTCCCTCTGTAGAGCCTTTCTACCCTCAAGCAGTTCAACACTCCTGCACAACCTAGCGTCATCTGAAAACTTACTGAGGGTGCACTCAATCCCTTCATCCAGATCATTGATAAAGATATTAAACAGAACTCGCCCCAAAACAGAGCCATGAGGAACACCAATTGTGATTGGCTTTTAACTCCATTCACCACAATTCTTTTGGCCTGTCCAACCATCCAGTTCCCCTCCCGCTCCACTCCTTATTTCTCTGAGAATTGAAAACATCTCATTGGCTTACTCACCAACTGTGTCAGGAAGTTATTTTCCATGCACTCCAGGAACCTCCTAGACTGTTTCCACAGTTTAAGTCCCTGTGCTGGTTTTGGCTGGGATAGAATTATTTTTCTTCACAGTAGCTAGTATGGGGCTGTTTTGGATTTGTGCTGGAAACAGTGTTGATAACACAGGTTTTAGCTACTGCTCAGCAGGGTTTACACAGAATCAAGACTTTCTCTGCTTCTCGCACCGCCCCACCAGTGAGCAGGCTGGGGTTGCACAAGAAGCTGGGAGGGGACACAGTCAGGATAGCTGACCCCACTGACCAAAGAGATATTCCATACCATATGATATCAGGCTCAGCCATAAAGACTGGGGGATGAAGAAGGAAGGGGAGGACATTTGGAGCGATGGTATTTTGTCTTCCTAAGTAACCCTTAGACTTGATGGAGCTCTGCTTTCCTGGAAATGGCTGAACACCTGCTTGCTGATGGGAAGTAGTGAATGAATTCCTTGTTTTACTTTGCTTGTGTGTGCAGCTTTTGCTTTACTTATTAAACTGTCTTTATCTCAACCCACAAATTTTCTCACTTTCACCCTTCAAATTCTCCCCCCTTCCCACCAGGGTGGAGTGAATCAGTGGCTTTGTGGTGCTTTGTTGCCAGCTGGGGTTAAACCATGGCAGTTGCCCATGAGAACAAGGGCTAGTGATAATGAGACTTCCCCCAGCTGCTATTTCATATCTCGCTTCATCGTGGTTGGCTGGTCTATATGAGACTCCCACCATGATATCTGCCTTGTTGGCCTTCCTTAGATTATTACCCATAAATTATTACCCATAAAATTCCTTTGGTGACTGTGAATAAGAAAGTTTTTATATTTCATGCACAAAAGATCAAATTATAGTCCAAGGCACTTCAAAGAAATTATTCACTGAAATATTTTTTGTAATGTAAGTAGGATAAGAACTAAGCAACTTAGAGAGTTATTCAAAGTTGGTACTTGTTTGGTCAAGTTTTATATTCTTTTAAAAATTATTTTTAATTTTGTTGTTGTAATTGCTAGGATCTTCCATTCTGCAAATCTTGTTTGTAACAAAGTCACAGAACAGCTCAGTCTCCTCACGAGCCATTTTTGAATGACCAGTAATTAAATCCACAGTACTCTACAACTCACAATATGCAATTCTGGCATCTTACTGATATTTGCATATCCTTTATTATTTCAAATGCTCCTGTTGTTACTATGGAAGAAGTGAAATATCAGCTTGACAAAACTGTTCTAAGTGAAATGTCAGTGTTCTAACTCCTTCACTCATGTTTTTCACCTTATCATGGTGATTTTCCTGTCCTCCTCTGTTCCCCACCAGAAACTGAGTACTGCTGCCTAATCATCCACTTTTTTTTTTTTCCGAAATAGAATAAAATAAATGTGTTTTATAAGTACTCTTAACTTTAATTAGCACCTTTCTGATCTGTTTGATGCACACTCATTCTGTCTTTATGTGCCTTTCCTTCTTTGGCACTCTGTCTAATGCTGATTGCTATTTTTTTGTAAAAGCAATAGTGAGTTTCGAATAATTATAAGATTCTGAATTGGTATTAGTAGAAAATTTGCATAATGTTTTTTGTTTGTTAAAATGCTGAATAAACATTTTGCTCTTGAAATGCAGGCGATTTGTAGTGAACAACCTGTATAGGCTTTTTCTAATCTAAAGAATCTTAGTGGGTTTTGCAAAGGAACTTCTGGTATTCTCTTTTTTTTAAGCATAAAACAAGTTAATTTTTTCTAAATGTTTTAATCTCTCATGCTTTCCATGAAAACAAATGCTATTGAAGCAATATTTATGAACATAAGCTTATAAAACACATTATCAGTGAGAAAAAATTGCACAAAAATATTCAGAGTATCAAAATACATAAAAATATCTCAATCAAAATATTATATATGACCTCTTAGTACCTGATATTCTGTTTACTAAGTCACACTATTGTAACCTTTTTGTTCAGCAACAGTAAAAAAAACCCTTTGATGGCATAGTGTAGTGATTGTCTTTCTGTCTTTCATGTATCTTCTCTTCACAATAATCTTTCTTTTTCTGAAAAAGAAAAAAACCAACCATGTATTCCATTGGAAATGTTGTGCAATAACAAAAGGAGAATGCACTGTGTATAGGTCTCACTCAAAGGTATTGAAACTGATGAATACCATTCTTTTGGTTTCAGTATCTTCTGATTTAAGTATATATATATCAAGGGGAAAATGCACAAATGAGATTTGACTTTGGTGATCAGTAGAAATACTGAATTTGAGTGGCAAGATATGCTTTTGGTGAATCTGTGTTTTGTTTTGGTTTTTGCCCAGGAACAATCTGTATCCTGTGCTGGAGTTTAGAACTTACATCACTTAATTGTCTTTGCTATAGGTAGGAATCCTATTGGATTAACTGGAGGGACACCAGATTAATCTTAATTTGTAGGTTGGTTTTTTTTGTTGTTGTTTGCCTGGGTTTGGTTTTGGTTTTGGTTTTTATGGTTTTGGTTTTTTTTGAAGTCTTAAAGCTTCCTACTCCAGAAACATATTTACCCTGGCTGGGTTTTGGCCAAAATCAATGTCCATCTGTTTTCCGCTGATTAGCACTCAGAACGGGGTCTTGGCCACAACTCTTAATGGCATCGATGTCTATGTTACTAATTCAGAGAAAGATGGTCATCTAACTGAGCTGTTGAGGTTTCTTTGGCTTTTTGTATCCATGGTGTATTGCATTGTATCCTACTATCCCAAAGAGATTTAAAATTTTCAGAAAATATCCTTCATTCATACCAATAGAATAAATTTAAGATATTTCCTTTCAGTTCCTGAGTGTGTTATGTGAATGCACAATTATCTTCAAATAAGTAAGATGATAAAATTATACATACAGTTTGTAATGTTTAGTTCAAAGTTGGCCTATTCTTGCAATCTAAGCATCATTGGTTATACTTTATTATTCCGAATGCGTACAAATATAGTGATTATTTGTACAGAAGCCAGTTTGTTCTCTGAAAGCCCATTCTCATGTCTGGCAAAAAACTTGGATATTCTTTCTTCATAATTATAGTGGTCATTACCAACCTTTCAATGCAGGGGAATCGATAGCTTAATATGCAGTGAGAAGATTACTGTTAATGTTTTGCAGGAGAGCTGATAAGAAATTAATAGTTCTTAGTGGAATCTTCTGATTCATTGAAACTCTTCATGGGGAATAATCAATTTCAGTTAATTTCCTATCTCAAAAATGGTGAAAGAAGTTTCTAAATTATCATTATCCAAAGGAAAAAGTTTTTCTTTTTTTAATAACTAGGAAAAGTAATTCTTTATAAGACTGAGTTGGAAAAAAAAAATCTGAAGTGTTCTACCTGAAACTACCAGTATCTTTTGTGTTTTGTTTTTTTTCATGACTGCTTCTGAGGGAGTTTTGTTTGTTTGTTTGTTTGTTTTACTGAAAGAGTAATATATATTACCTTACATATATATGTGGACTGTAGGAAAACAGTGAAATGTGGTTTTCAGACTTACTTGATAAATTTCTCGATGTATGCCATGTTTGTCCTTACTAGTACTGTAATGATTGGGCATAACCTTTAGTGGATTTCTGCATAGGCACACACTTGCTGCCTATGGATATTATTATCCTTCAGTACATTTTGCACTGTTTAAGTGGAAGCTTAGTGCTATACTTTTCTTCATACTAGAACACTGACATTTGAAAAGATGAGAAATGCCTTTAAACATGAATTCACTCAAAAAATGTAGGTATTAATATCTTGCAAAATCCCTCAGTTCTACAGGAATTTAAATAGGACACAATTTCTTACTTTTTTTAATAACAGCAGTAACATGATGGTGTGAAAATAGTGTATCCAAGAAATAACTTATAATCAATTTTATTGGCATTTTGTACTTAGGGTCCATATTTTCAGAAGATGAATCCATAAACCACCTTTGTCTAAACCTGCAAGTATTTTGTATTCAGATGATCACATTCTGTGCCCTCTGCCACCCACCCCTCCACATGCCCCATCTGGAATAATGAAAAGCTCTGTTCCTCTTAATTCTAAACCCATTTATTCTGAAGTGATTAATTCTAACTATAATGGTAGTTCCCATCCAGTTTTGCTTGGGGTGTTTTGTTTGCATACTGTGTCCAATAGTGCTAGAAATATAAGACTTTCCAAGTAGACTGGATGCTTCCAGGAACATAACATGATTCATAGAAATGAAAATTTTCTGATTGATTTGATTTTGATTTTTTTATCTTTTCCTCTACCCCTCTGTTGATTTCTGCTGTCTTCCTCTACTTACTGTTACCATTTCTTCAACCTAGCAAACTAACTGAGCATACTGAATAAACTTCAGATTTTGCTAAACTGAATGTTATCTGTACTTTCACAGCACCTTCAAGCTTTAATGCATCTCCAAAAGTCATGAATTTATTTTTTTATTCCTTAACCACAGCAAAAAGCTTTTTGGATGTTTGCCTTTATTCCACTTTGATTTCTGACAAATCCTGGTTTTCTTAGCTTTCCAAATGCAAATATCTCTTTCTTGCAAGGATTGTTGTTCCCACCCTTTGAATACATCTTTAGATTTTACTGCTGTTTACTACTTCTTGGTTTTTTCTTGATTTTACTGATATTTTTCAGTTCCATCGCCAATATTTGCTTAGCTCCCATGCTTCTCAGTTTTATTTCCTCTTCTCTCTTTTGTATGTTAGTCTACTGAACATTGCCTGCCTGTTTTCATAGAAATACTTTACCACCTAGGGATCTCTCCATATTTTTTTCTTTGAAAAAAATAGGTACAAAAGAAAAACCAAACCAAACCAAAAAACCTAACCTGAACTTACTTACTTCTGTAAAATTAATGACAAATATTAATTTTTCTTTAGTTTTTCAGTTTATGTTCTGCAGCAACATACAAGATCACTTCACATGAAATGATCTCTTTGAGCTATATGCACAGACTCCACACTATCCTTTTAAAGAGCCTTTTAAATTTGCAGATCACTGGCTCTGCTCACAGGAGGTTTGTCATCTGCTTCTGTTTGAGTTTTTTTTTTTGCTGCCTCTTCATTAGTTTTCTGTGCTTATTGAATGTGGTCCTTGCACTAGAGATAGCAGTCTTCTGTGTCTGGAAAGCGTCTATGAGACAGTGTATAAGTAAGAATAACATTTTATGTTTAGTCAGCACTTAATATATTAAGGATCGTGTAAGAACCTTCCAGGTGCTATAATGCAATACTAACACACAAAAGTTTTTGTTGTACCAAGGAAAGAGAAATCTTATGGAAACCACTATGAGATAGAGAAAGATCTTTCTTCTTCCTGTAGAAATGGTTTGTCAACGTTATTCCTTTTAAAAAGCAAATCATGTGTGATAGAGGTCAGCCATGAAGACAGTGGCTTTGTGCGGAAAAATCCAGCTTATCAACTCTTACACTTAATTTTCTGATTATTTACTTTCAAAAAGCAAAATGGTTGAATAACAATTAAACAAACTTGTCCAGTTTCTTCTAGAGTGAAAAGAAAATTAACTTTTCTTCAGCAATCAATGTACAGGCAACTTGAACATTGCTTATTTACTAAAAGCCTGTGAAATATTGTATATGTATAAACTCATATACATTTGCATTTTATAAACATTCAGCCAGTATTGTCAAGGCATAAACAGTGATTGACATTTTACTTCCAAGTATATGCAAATTGTTCTTAAACTGAGGAGGAAGATAAATGAGCCAGATCTTCTACTGATGTAAATCAAACAGCCTAATTGACTGCAATGACACTATGTCAACTTAAATCATGAGGGGATCAGGGTGATTTAAGCTTCAAAAGTACATCTGAAAAATTGTAATTTTGTAAATATTGGCCAAAACCATCTGTAATTGTATTGCTTTCAAGGGAAGATACCGTGCTTCTGGAAAAAAACAGAATTAGTTTGGTGTTATGCCAGTATTAAGCCTCTCTGATAAGCAATACAGACATCCCATCTGCTTTACTTATACTGAAGTCACTTGGTTATCAGCTTCTTACAAGCTACACAGAAGGCTCCTGTGGTGTTGGCCTCTGGGATTCAGGAGCCCATGAGTCAGACAGAGGCCTCTGGACCCTGCTTTCTTCCTCTCTCCTCTACCCTCATTTGTGCTACGCAACAGACAATGCTGTGGCAGAAAAAAACATTTTCTGTAACATTCAACTGATGAAATAGTGCTGCAGGTAAAACTTTACTGCTTAATCTTGAAGTGCACATCACATTCTTGAGAAAAGGGCACTCAAATGAGGAAATATGGAACCAGGTGAGAAAAGTCATTAAGTACTTGCTTTGAACAATTTAAAGACACAACTGATGAGGTTTTTTGAGCATATCATCCTGATTATAAAGAGAGACTTTGTTTAGTTGAGAACTTGTAAAATTGCGAAATTCTGTGAAATCTTTTTTCAGTGGGAAGGACAGTGACAGTAGAATTTTAACAGTGAATTTCATAAATGTTTTATTTAAACAAATGTCAACAAGAGAAAAAACCTTGTTCTCTCATATCTGACTCTCAAGTGAGCCATCACTTTGATACTTTCTGTTATGAACAAGCATTTAGAGGGGTCACTGTTAATTTTGAATATTTAAATGAGTTGCAAGACATGATGTGGCCACTCAAGTTATTAAAAGAATGGAAGCAAGAAATCATGTCTAAGCATTACTAACCAAGTCTATTTTATCTTTAATTACATCAGTCCCATACTCTATAAAATTTCCTGTTTCACCTCTCAATAGTTACGAACATGAACTTAAGCGAAACCTGTGTAGTCTTTTGAGTAATTAATGCATGCTCTGCATGTTTCAATTTCAGTTCTATAAGCAAAACAATTGGCTTAACATTTTTGCCCCTTATTCCTCTTCTAACCCTGTTACGGGCACTGGTGTGACCAAGAAATGATTTTTTTAAAAAATGTTATTGAAGAAAAGATGGAAGAATGTGACGTGTTTGGCTGGGATAGAGTTAGTTTTCTTCACAGTAGCTAGTATGGGGCTATGTTTTGGATTTGTGCTGGAAACTGTTGATAATACAGGGATGTCTTCATTTTTGCTGAGCAGTTCTTACACAGAATCAAGGCATTTTCTGCTTCTCACACTGCCCCACTAGTGAGTGGGATGGAGGTGTGCAAGAAGTTGGGAGGGGAAACATCTGGGACAGCTGACCCCAACTGACCATGTGATGTCATGCTCAGGAGGAAGAAGGAGGAAGTGGGGGGCATTCGGAGCGATGGCATTTGTGTTCCCAAGTCACAGTTACGTGTGATGGAGCCCCGCTTTCCTGGAGATGGCTGAACACCTGCCTGCCCATGGGAAGCGGTGAATGAATTCCTTGCTTTGCTTTGCTTGTGTGCATGGCTTTTGCTTTCCCTATTAAACCATCTTTATCTCAACCCATGAATTTTCTCACTTTCACCCTTCTGATTCTCCTCCCATCCCACCGGGGCAGAATGAATGTGAAGCTGTGTGGTGCTTAGTTGCTGGCTGGGGTTAAACCACGACAAATAAATTACATACTTTTATTTCAATTCAAATTATAAAAAGGGATAAGTTTGTTTCAAAATTTTTAGAAGAACCATTATTTTTATTCTGTTCCAGTATGCATTCTCTATATTCTCCTAGCTGCATTAAAATCCAGCTTTTTCATTATCCATTTATCTCTATCTGGAATGTCTCTATAACCATGACACTGCTTTCTCACAGTAATTACACTGTCACAAGCTGTTATTTTCCACTCTTTTTTCTGTAACTCTTTGTAGGAGGAGGCTTGCTGGAGGAGCAGCAAGCAGGTGACTGATACAGGACATATCGCAATCATAGCTGAAAGCTAAGAGTGGAATTGGACAGTCCTAATAAAATCATTAATTGGTTATGAATGCAGTTTCCTGCTAGGTAATAGGGTGTAAATTAAAAGTCAAATTGAAAAACTGAACATTCATCTTAGTTTTTTAATGGTTCCCAGAAGGGAATATGATTCAATAAGGTAACTTCATAGTGGGTCATCATCCAGTGGCTGTAGGATGCTCCCATACAGGTCTGCCCCACTGGCTGGACATGGCTTGCTGAGCGCTCAGGATCCAGCCCCAGGCTTGGTGCCTGTGGGTGTGCACTCTAGGAAATGTAGAGTCTGCCTGTTTCTTGGTTTTTACTCTCTCTTTGCCATTCCTATTTGTCTAGACTCAGCTCTTCCTCTCTGCCAGCTTCTTGTCTCAATCCGGTACCTATTTATCACACTTTCTGATTATGTCTCTCTTTCCTTCTTATTCCATTTTATAATCTGTTTCTGCTCTTGATGACTTCTTCTCTGTCACTTCTGCTTGTTTCTCTTCCATACTGAAGCGTAACTCCCCTCTCCTGCCCCTCCCTTGCCCCAGTCTTTTTGCCAAGACAGTTGTAGTCCACTCTACATAGTCCAAATCTCTTATTTCCATGTCTGATAGCTCTACCATCCCCTTCATTCATCTGTGGCTCCTTATACTGTCTTACTTTCTCCTGCTTTCCAGTTCTTGGTCTTAGGCTTTATTTTTCAGAAGCTTTTGGTACTCTCATATAGATCCTTCATCTCAGCTTACTCTCTGTGATAGCCCTCTTCATCATCCTTCACATGTGTCTGTGGTGGTAGTTTTTTGCCTCTGTATTTGAGTTGCTTCTTCCACACATGTCTGAGAAATACTTGGTGGTTCATTTCTAGAGATTGACTTGAAACAGCTGTGGTGGGTTGACCAGGTACCTACCAAAGCTTCTCTCAGCTGGACAGGGAAGAGAGAATATAATGAAGGTCCTTTCTATACAGTGCAGCCCTTCAGGAACAGACTGCTCCAGCGTGGGTCCCCCGCAGGGTCACAAGCCCATCCAGCAAACCTGCTCCAGCCTGGGCTTCTCTCTCCACTGGTCCACAGTTCCTGCCAGGAGCCTGCTTCAGCGTGGTCTTCCCACGGGGTCACAGCCTCCTTCAGGCATCCACCTGCTCTGGCAGGGGGTCCTCCCCAGGCTGCAGGTGGATGTCAGCTCCACTGTGGATCTCCATGGACAGCAGGGAGACAGCCTGCTGCACCATGGTCTTCACCAGGGGCTGCAGGGGAATCTCTACTCTGGTGCCTGGAGCACCTCCTCCAACTCCTCCTTCTTCACTGACCTTGGTGTCTGCAGGGCTGTTTTCTTTCACATAGTCTCACTCCTCTCTTCTGACTGCAGCTGGTGGTGTGCAGATTTCCCACACACACACACTTCTTAAATGTGTTATCCCAGAGGCACTGCCACCAGTGCTGCTGGGCTTGCCCTTGGCCAGTGGCAGGTCTGTCTTGGAGCCGTCTCCAACGGGCTCTATCGGACATGGGGGAAGCTTCTAGCAGTTTTTCACAGAAGCCACCCCAGTAGCCCCCCTGCTACCAAAACCTTGCCATGCAAACCTAATACACACTGCATCCGTGGGACTGAGCTGAATTTTGAAAATAAACCAAATGCTGTGATCAGCTTTTTTTTTTTTTTTTTTTTTTTT
>NW_009260028.1:3899913-3945628 GCF_000687185.1 Egretta garzetta | reverse complement strand
CTTCCGGTGTATCAGCCACTCCTCCCAGTTTTGCGTTGTCGGCAAACTGCTGAGGGTACACTCTGTCCCCTCATCCAGGTCATTGATGAATAAGTTGAACAAGACCGGGACAAGTACTGAGCCCTGGGGAACTCCACTAGCTACAGGCCTCCAACTAGATTCTGAGCCACCGATCAGAACCCTCTGAGCTCTGCCATGCAGCCAATTCCCAATTCACCTCACTGTCCACTCATCCAGCCCACACTTCCTGAGCTTCCCTATGAGGATGTTATGGGAGACAGTGTCAAAAGCCTTGCTGAAGTCAAGGTAGACAACATCCACTGCTCTCCCCTCATCTACCCAGCTGGTCACGCCATCATAGAAGGCTATCAGATTGGTCAGGCATGATTTCCCCTTGGTGATTCCAATATAAAACTTAATAGTTTAAGTTTGGCACCATTATTAGCAACTGAAACCAGGATATTCTAACAAAGGTTGGTGGAAAATCATATTAAGATGCATGGGTACTTGTCTATTTATATTATGTTCCATTTAGCCTCTTGGCTTTAGTGTGATTACAGGACAGTAACAGGGACTAAAACAGAGACAACTTTGGAGCTTATGGGTGGGGAGTTCTGAGAGCAGTGGCCAATCAGAACATAACAAATGGCATAATCATTGTTTGCAACGATCATATAATGCTTATATAAATTCATGCATTCTGGCTGATAATAGCCTTCGGCTAGAATACATGGATTTGCATTCTGAATAGTTACAGAGAAATTGGCTTATTGGCTGAGACAATTCTATACCCATATAATGAAGAATAATGCATTTTCTTGTAGACGGCACAAAACTAATTTGTAATACTGAAGGATTTTAAAAATGTGAGCATCTAAAAATAGTACACTTGGCCTACAGCCAGCATTCCTCCTAATATATTTTGACTGAGTACTAATCCTGTTATTGAAGATTAGCTTCTGTCAGAATGAAGACTCAGTAGAAATACAGCTGATCCTACTTATAAGGAACTTTGCTGAAGTGAAACTTATTATAGAAGAATGGAAAGTCTGGGAATAATTTGTGTGTTTCACTACCCTCATTGTAAAGAATTTCTTCCTTATATCTAGTCTAAACCTACCCTGTTTCAGTTTAAAACCATTACCCCTTGTCCTGTCACAGCTGTCCCTACTGAAAAGATTTTCCCTATCTTTCCCATAGGCCCCCTTTAGGTAGTGAAAGGCCTCAATCAGGTCTCCCCACAGCCTTCTCCTCTCTAGGCTGAACAAGCCCAACTCTCTCAGCGTGTTCTCATAAGAGATATGATCCATGGTCCTTGCAAGACAAAACTGAAATGGAAAAGTTAGTATTATATGACCATAACTGTCTATCTTCTGCTTTCAGTTGTGTGGATGTAAGAAGCCTGAAGTGCTTTAATAGCTTTGATTCCCTGGTACACTAATTTATCTTTTTTACCGAGAATTTGCAACAAGATTTTTTCTAATGCAAACAGGAATATTATTTTACTATATGAATTTCTAATAATTAAATATCAGATAATTTAATTTTACTTCATTTATTTCTAAAAATAGAAAACAAAAGGTTCAAAAGGCTTGAAAAATTCTAAACATATTCGAGAATGATAAATTCATCCCCAAGTAGTCAAAATCCTGGCTTATCAAAACAGTCAAATGAGATAAGGAGAACTCTGACAAACCTGTATATGAATACATATCTCTCACTTTTCTGGTATTACTGAGTAATGCTCTCATAGCTATCTGTCTTCCTTACATTTTAAATTCTTATCAAATCTTGTTAAAAAAAATGTAAAAAATAACCAGTTTCCACAAAACTTTTCTTTGATAAACTGGAATTGTTGATCAAATATGATGGGACATGTACATGTCAAACAGATTTACTAATTTTGGAAAAATATTGAATGTCAGGATATATTGAAGGAAATGTTTGGGGGCTTTCCCTTTTTTAACTTGATACAAAATACTTGAAATTTATTTTTGCTGTTGATGAATTTACCCATCCTCAACAGGCACGACAATTAATGAATAAGACTCTGAGTTATCTGTTGAGCTCCTAAAAGAATAGAGAAATGTGTTGGAGTTTTGTTGAAGTATTAACTATTCAAGTACATTGGTTGTTTATCTGTCTGAAGCTATTTCTGTGTGCAACTTCATGTCATCTTGCTTACTGCTGGGCCCTTACCAGTAGTAAACAGAATAAGTGAGCCTAATTTTTTGAAGACTTTTTACATTAGTAATAGATCATCATGTGAATAGCTGCATGGACTCCTGGGAATTTAATGTTAGATAAATTTAAGGGGAAAAAACCATTTGGGGAAAATGTCACTTAGTTAAATGGCTGAAGTAAAGGTTTTCAGTAAAGTTACATTTATTTTCCACTTTCTTTGACATTGTGACTTCATTTTGAGGGAGAACTAGGTAACTTATTGTGAGAGGCCAGTGGGCAAGTAATATGACATACTAGAGAGAATCAAATTCAGAAATGAATAGCTTAATGGTTAAGAACAATCATTATTTATCAAAAGTCTATAGCTTAGGACATGAAATAGACTGTTGTCTCTCACTTAAAAGACCATAAAATTTGTATATAGGCATTTTCACCTAATGGCTATAGGACCAAGAGTTCCCAAATTAGACTTATTTCCATTTCAATCACTGAAACATGATGCATGACTTCACTTGGGTTAGAAGTCTAATGGGACAAAGTCAAAGGTTCAGCCTTTGATTTTATTGGGGTTACTCAAGTAGAACTTTTTTATGTTTTAAGGTGGAAACTATTTTCTGGATATATTAGTGCAGCTCACATATACAAATGGGATTTATGTGTTCATAGACGTGGATATATACATAAATGCGCACATGAAAACAATAGGGTTACACACAGGTAGATAACAATAATTTATGAGTAGGAGGAAGAGGAGATTTTATTTGCTTTAAAGAGGTATCTATTAAACTCCTAAAGCTAGTCACAATATGGACAGACCTGCCACTGGCTAAAACTGAGCCCATCAGCAACACTGGTGGAACTTCTGTTATAAGGAATTTTAGAAAGGGTGAAAAATGCTGTGCAGCAGCTGTGAGAGAGGAGTGAGAATTTGTGAGAGAATCAACCTTGCAGACACCGAGGTCAGTGGAGAAGGAAGGGGAGGAGGTGTTCCAGGTGCTGGAGCAGAGATTTCCCTGCAGCCCATGTAGAAGATGACCATGATGCAGGTTGTTCCCCTGCAGGCCATGGAGGACCACAATGGAGGAGAAGTCCACCCTGCAGCCCATGGATGACTCCACGCTAAAGCGGATAGACATGCACTGAAGGAAGCTGCAGCGTGTGGAGAGCCTTCATGGGAGCAGACACCTGGCAGGAACTGTGGCCTGTGGGGAGCCCATGCAGGAGTAGTCTGTTCCTGAAGGACTTACTCCTTGGAAAGGACCCATGCTGGAACAGTTCATGAAGGATTGCCTCCTGTGGGAAGGACTCCCCCAAACTGGAGCAAGGGAAGAATGTGGGGTATATAGTTATAATGCCAGATGAGACACATACTCATATTTTTACATTACAGGGAATTTTTTCTCAGATCCATGTGATGAGGAGAATTCCAGCATTCAGTCAACTTTCTAGGCAGCCCACAATGATGTTCAAATATCTGTTTTTCTTTTTCAGTTCCAAGTGTTGATGAAGTGAAAAAAATTACATGTTCTTACCATGATACTGATTCCTTCTGTTAATTTGTGTCTAGCCATGTCTTATAAGTTTTAAATTGCAATGCTAATGTGTTGGTTTTAGCATTATTTGTTTCCCCTTGTATAATTTATAAACACAATTAAAAAATTAATTACTCTGTAAATTAGTCTGGCACTATAGCCTCAGCACTATTTCAATTTCTGTACTCGAGTACAATAGAATAGAACAGAACAGAACAGAATAGAACAGAATATTTCAGAGTAGGTTTATAATTGTGTCTGTTCTGTCTTAAACAGTTATCTAAGTGAAGAATGAAATTTTCCATCATTTTTTTTCAGAAGATATAATTCATTAATATATTTTGTAAATATAGATGAAATTTTACCTCTTTATATGTTAAAGTTGTGATGTGCTAATAATGGAAGCTATTAGGGACCAGAGTCTTTATTTATGCAGTTTAGTTTGCTATTTGCTACATACATTATGATTTAACTTTCTCTTACAAACACTATAAATGTAATAGGATCATTTAGAAACATGATGACATGCTTCCCGTCAGTCTAAATTAATGTTTTTTCTTTATTCCTACAAAAGCAGAACACTGTCCATTGGCGTCTCAGGACATGAATCTCAATGGCTTGTATGGGAAGATTATCCCAAGTTATCTCTCCTTGATATTTTGACAAACTGATTTGCTACTCTGAGAGGGAACTATTCAAAGCCCCAAAACTACAGGATATTCAGCATTTTGCAACTGCCTCTCTTTTGAAGTATCTTTATACAAGAATTATCATTCTTGGAAATGAAATTCAGCTAAATTAATGATCTTTCAGGAAACACTAAACAACATGGGCATGACTGGTTACTGTATTTATTTATATGCAATACTTTTTTGTGATATCTTGGCAAAGTCAGATTGCATCTCACTAAAAAAAAAGTATGATATTTATCATACTGTAAAAAGGTGAAAAGTTCTGCTGTGATTATTAGGCACATTATTGATAGATCACGGTCTAGGCCATGATGGCCTAGAATGTGAATGCCTTTTTATTGTAGATCATGAAATTGTCCAGTCTTGAGCTACACTTTCAATACATGTAAATTTATTTACATTTAAATGTATGTTTCCATATGTATATACAGAATTGAAAACTTTAAGTCCTATTTCAAACAGTCAGTTGGAACTAGATTATAAAAAGTCAGCGTGAGGATTCAGACTGAGGGTTACTGTGCTGTTTTGATTAGTACTTTGAGAAATGTGTTGGAAAGAACATGCTGGGGAAGATAGTTAAAACTGTCACAGATGAGAAGAATAACTAGATTGTAGTGATGTGAACCTACAAATAAAGATTATAACCACCAGAGACATGGTGAATCTTGTCATTGCTGCTGGTGGTTTGTATTAATTTCTGTGTTGTTCAGGGCTTTTGCTTACTTGCTTGCTTTTGTTTGCTTTACTCATGTGTTTCCCAAAAGACATGTAAAGCTAGTCTTTGCTATTTGTCATCATCTTGGCAAAAACAGAGCTCACAAGGAAAAAATAATCTAGTTGTTAATTCTCAGTTGCTTCTGCCAGAGTAGAAATCACACTGATTTCTTCAGGGAAAAGGAAAGGAACCCAAATCCTTTTCCTGGCAACATACCCTATTTTTGTGCTATATTTGCAACTCTAGACTGATAATTGGGAAGTCTTCTGTTAGACAGCAGCCTTTGAGGGCAAATTTTCCTTGAACACCAAAAAGCAAGTGAACAGATGGGAGAAGCCAGGGTGACACAAACAAAAACAGGAAAAGGATTAGAAAGAAGTTACATTTTGAAAAAAAAAAAAAAAAAGCCATATTTCTAAGTTCTCTGCTATGAACCTTGCCACATATTTGACAGGTATTTTTTCTTTTTTTAAATCCTTGGAAAGTCCAATCAAGTATAGTAAAAAGATTGGCAATATTTAGTCATACTGTATGTTTGTGTTTTAGGCAAAGGCTGATCTATCAATAATGTGCCTGATCAGTAATGGCTTATTCAGAGCAGGACTTGCAGACAGCACCTTCAGAATGTATCAGGAGGTTAAATACTTTCTCATTGCAATCATTTACTGCTCTCTGATTTGATTTGTTAAGCATACATCATCTTCTATTATCATAAGTAATACGAATGAAGTTTTTTTCTAAGTTTCTAAGTGATAAATACTTGTTGGATTTAATATCATGATTACATCTTAAGTGACAGTTTTGAAAGAGTCTTTTCAAGAAAAAGCTCGAATTTCTTTAAAATTTCAAGTTTTAAGTGTATACTACAAAGTGTGAATCTTAATTTTTATGGAAAGTTCACAGAAGTTTTCATGCTTGCAGCTGCTTTTAAAATGCAGTTAATTATCAGCATAAATGTCAAACATTTCCTTTGCTTTGTTCTCATATGTCTTCGTGTTTTTTATCCTTTTGGAAAGCTTGTGTCTAGTACATACATTTGAAGTATTAAGTACAAGAGATATAGACTGATCTATCATTCATAACCACCTTTGTAGAATCTTACAAAGTAAAATCAGGTCACATCCATCTAGTTCCTGACACATTAGACACTGTTGCTTTGATAACCTAGCCCTTCACAATTTTGTTATTACTACATGTAGCGGGTACATATACAATAACTTTTCCTTCAGAAAAAGACAAAATCTTACAAATAGTTCAGAAAATTAAATTATGTCCACCTATAGCCAGAAGAAGCAGGGTCCTTTGTGGCTGTAAGCAGCCTTGTTTCCCACAGAGGTCTGCATTCCTAGTTGTGTATCTTATAGGCTGCAGTTGAGCAGGGAAGTGTAACTTAAATTCAAAGCTTTGTTAATGACAAAGTTGTCAATTATATGTGTCTGATTTAGAAGGTGGTGTTGCTGATTCAGCAACAGTTATCTGTTATGATGACATAAGTATTAAATAGTAATTCATTGCATTTTATGGTTTGTTATGTGATAATCAGATTAATTATAAAGAAAACCGAAATAAAAAATGATGACAAAACTGTCACGGGCTGATGATTTGTGTTCAGGCAGAATATTTTAACTTTGTGCCTGTAAAATGTGTGAATATCCTGAAGAATACTGTCTTCTGGTTTTTGGTTTTATTTGGTTGGTTGGTTGGGGTTTTTTATTAGCCTCTTAGTATTTCAGTTTCAGTTCTTTCTACTTGGATGTCCCAGAATGCTATTTTGTAAGACAGAAGAAAAAAGAACCATTTTTTCAGTTCTAAAAGTAGTTGACTGACTGACTGGCTTTAAGCAGTAGACAACATATATAGCAGCTGGAGCAGGGAAATGAAATGCTGGAGAAAAATTGCCAATAGACAAAAAGCTGTTTCAGGAGAATGAGCAGTGTCTGCCACCTAGTACATCAGTTATGTTTTTTGGAGGTATATGAATTCAACAGTCCAAAGTTAGCATTTTACTTGGTAATTACCATTTGAACCAGAGGTGGCTGGCTTGCTTCTTAATGGCTGTTGTTTAGTTGATTGGATTTCAGTCCAGGGTCAGCATCATGTCATCTAATTTGGTCCGTTGTCCACACCAGAAAATGGATAGTAGAGTATGGATGTTCCCTTATTGGGAATGTTCTGAAAGATAGTCAGAAAACCATTCCAGGACCCAGAAAGAAAAAGTGATACTGCCATTATTTGTGCTACACCTGTTAAGCCAATTTTTTAGATAAGGAGAGACTTAATTCTCTAGAGCTTCAGAAGAATAATTATCACAAATACTTAAACCTAACTGGGAAGAGCATAAGAACACAAAAAATGGAACTTTCCCATGTTACAATGAAATCAAATAATTATAAACTGTAATTATAGTTCATAAGTATCATTCTCAAATAATATCAAATGTTTCACAATTCACATCTGTAGATGAGGTTTTCCATCCAAACTCATTTCCATATAATATGCAATACTTTTTACTTCTGCTTTAGTTACCCTGGTCTACAGCAGAAGAGACACCAAAAGGCTAAGTGAAAATTGTGATTCTATTCAGAAGCACAAGTAGGGCAAAGGATTATTTATTTCATACTTCTTATGAAGTGATCTTCTGGCTTATTCAGATGCATTATATCAACCAAATATGACTTTTTAAAAAGTTCTTATGATAGATCAAAAAGAAAGAAAGAAAGATCAGGAAAATGAACACTAAAAACATTTTAGAATTATGCATTGAAAAGATATTTCTGGACTTTCTGAGCAGAAAATGCCCTTTAATGAAGAAAAAAACCAAACACTGACTGGCAGTCACTTGAAGACACTGTGGTAGATTAACTAGTGTGAAAATTCTTTCCTACAGTGTGAAGGATTTGGAAATACTGCTGCAGGAGCAATAGAGCATTTTCATTGCCCCATTCTAAAATAAGGAGTTCAACCTTTATGAGTTAACTGTTAGAAATTAAACTCTTCAGGCATACTAGGTATGAAGGTATTGCTAATGCCAAAATGTCATCCTATAATGAAGTAAAAGTTGCACTTGAAATGCACCATCTTTTGTAGAAAAAAAAAGGGTTATATTCCACTATAAATGTGAATGATTAAAATTAAGTATTTAAAAATGATCATAATCATAGGGAAGCAAACTGAGCTTCAGTGAGAATTGCTTCTGAATTTTAACTTGTTTCTTAGAAACAAGACTGTATTATCTTCTTCATCTCTAGTTTAATTAGGTAAGGTTCCATTCAAATTGATATTTGTTCGAAGTGTGTCTGTATATCCCAAGTAATAATGACTAGCAGAAAGTGTGTGATGCTTTTTAATATTGCATAGTCTCATATTAAAAATTAAATTTCCGTAATAAGGATGTTGGGTTATAAAAGGGCATAAGAGATGTTAGAGCTAAAAGATTATTTAAGATTAAAAAACACAAAGTGCCTGTACCTAGAAGCTTTTGATATGGGCAAATATAGCAATTTATTGAAGGATTATTATTTCAAGAAACCAAAAAAAGTTTATAGGAAAAAAAGTTAGAATTCAGACTGTCTGCACGAGGAGAAGTTGCCTGAAGAATAAATATGTTTGCTAAAGCAAAGCATGTACATAAAATATTCATTAAGATTAAAAGCTTCTGGAGAAGCATCCTAAACATCAAAAGAAAAAGGAGAAGGAAGGGAAACAACTCCACAGAAACAAAAGATAATGGGGAATTTCAAGAGAAAACTGTAAAACCAAAATATTCCCTTGTTGGTATTAACTTTTATTTTTCCTCTTGAAGTGTTTCAGTTTAATCTTTTTCCTCAGTGTAAATGATGTAACAGTAGAGTGTTTTTTAGGTGTATTCAATGAAATCTCTCTGATCCATTGACATCATAATCCACACACAATAATGGCTGTTTTCTTCTAGCATCTCAGCAAACTTTTAATGGAAAAGATCTATAATGAGGTTTTATATATCTAGGCTTCATTACTTTTTATGAAGGAAAGCAAAGTGAACTTACCGGAGTAGAAAGATAAAAAAAAGTCTTAAACAGTTACAACTAAGTAATAACTACAGAAGTAGCACAATTCAGTTTGTACAATGACTTTTTTTTTAACTTGAACTTATGTGCTAGTTCAAAATATGTATGTTTCCTTGTACATGTACATGTACTTTTGATAGTGTTCACAAAGTATGTTTTCACACTTTTGGAATCTACAAATTATCTGATATTTCTCATGCAATCAGTTCTAAATCTTAGGAGCAACATTATTCAGCTATTTGGCCAGGACTCTCAGTTTTCTGGATCAGCTGCTAAACTCTTCAAAATTCTAGAGAGACTGTAAACTCAGGGGTCTCCCAAAAATAATTGTACTGGTAGCTCTATGCTCAATAGCCAGTGAAGGAGCCTTCTTGGCAAGGCAGTCTGTGAAAGCAATGCCTGCATTCTAGCAAAAGTACATTGCAGGCAAGCATTTTGTTAGAATATATGAAGGTGAGATTTTAACAAAATTATTTTGTATCGGAAAATACTTTATATGTTTTAACTATTTAATAAATGGATCAATGAATTTAGTGGAACAACTCCTGTCCATGTTTGTAGCACTGAGATCAAGTATGATGAGTTTCAGTATCACTTTGAAAATTATCCTTCTATTGCATGCCAAATAGTGTTCAATAAAGCATAATTCTGAGTTGATATCAAGCCAAGTCAGTAATGTAAGAAAAAAAAATATAACACCAACACAAAGTATTTTTGGCAAGAAAAAGGGTTAATGTGTTGCTTAAGAGCTCAAAAAACAAACAAACCCAAACAGATGAAAGATGTGGGGTGGGTATGTGTGTGTGTCTTTTTTCTTCACTTATTGAACAATATAGCAAGGATAGATGTGGTACAAGAACAAATCCAAGAGCTGAACTTCAAATATAAGGTACGATTCAGTGAAGCTTTAGATGGTGATGTTTTAATAAGAATTTTTGAAATCCTAACTGACAACTGAAAACCAAACTGACATTCCCTTCCTTTACAAACAATTTATTGACATTCAGGAATGGCTATAGGTTGTGGAATTTTGCAATGTACAAGTAAGAAAACACAGTTTAACAATCCAGCAAACTAATTTGAAATAACTTACTATAATTTTCTTTATAAAAAGCAAACTTCCTTGCAGGGAAAATAAGACTTCTGATTGCAAAAAAACAGGTTTTGAGAAGTTGCATATTACACTAAAAAATTTTACAAAATTGTGACTTTTTTAATAGCCTCTCTCTTCTCTGCTACTTCAACTTCAGTTTTCATGTGCACCTCTAAACTTTGCAAGCCAAGAGTATTTTTTAATTCTTTGCTGTCCAGATTTTAAAACAGCCTATATAATTGTATAACACTTTAAAATATCTTAAAAATGGAAGGTTGACAATAAGAATAATATTCCTTTGGATTAAGTAACTTCTATATAATGGAGAATCTTTCTTACTGCACTATTACATATACATGATGGAATAATACTTCTTTTTTTTATTTCTTTTACTTTGTAAGAAGAAAACTCTTGTATGGGATTAGTTTCTTAAAAATGTTATCATTCCTGATAAAGCTGTGCTATTGGTATTCCACTAATTAAAAGAACAGAGTTATAGTTCAATACCTTCATTCCTTCATCCTGTTGTGCTGTTGCTGAACCTGTCAACAAAGGTACTGGTTAACCTCACTTCTTTTGGTTCATTATATGCCTATGCTACATGAATAACAAATAATGATAGAGAAAAATAATAATGACACACTTTAAAAGCTATTTAAGCTTCTCTAAGGGTATTCACCCTGTAAATTAGAAAGTTTTTTTCATGCAACTTATAAATGTCAAAATCAATTCCTTTGCTAAAATACTGGTCTCTTGAAATTACAACAGTTATTTAGGTCATCTATTACCTTCTATTTGAATATTTTTCACCAATTGGAATTCCTGCCCAGATAATTTGTACTCTATTTGGAACAATTCTTCAGCCACATACTTGCTCCTCTCACCCCAACTTTTTTTTTTTTTCTGGTGGTCCTATGTTTTACATTAGATTTTTGTTTTTGTCTAAACACAATTGCCAAAAGGAAAATTACATAAGTTGAAGCACGTCAGTTCCACTATGTATAGCCTGTAACATCCCAGAACCCATCTGCCCTATGCCCTGTGGCACATACTGCATTTTATGTCTCCAGGAACTACAAACAGGCACCAGTGTAGTTTGCTCGCTAATGTTCTTACACTGAACTGTGCTCTGATTAGAGCTGATGCCTGTGAACCTGCCAAATACAACATCAGTTCCTATCATTGTCTCATGAGCAATGAGGTATTGCTTTGACTGACCTGCATTGTTGCCAACTGCACGATGCTATGCGGGGTTTTTTCCCTTTTTTCTTTTCTTTTCTTTTTTTTTTTTTTGTTTGTTTGTCCTCTGAGCTTGGAATAAGTTCACAGCCATCAATCCATATATACATGTCAAACTCTTAATCTGAAAAGTCTAGTATTAATAATTTTGTTGAACCAGTTGTGGTCTGAGCCAAATATGATGTGGTTGTATCCAGTTTATTTCTCATTCAATTTAAGAGAGAAGTGTTTATGTTGCAATCTTTTTCATTCCACAATTTGTATCCATCATATAAAGAATTCAGTCAAGTACTTCATTTTTATGAAATGATAAAGAGCCTCCTAAGAAGACTCTTACTTTTTTCATTTAGTTCTTGTTGGGGCTTTTTTTTTTCCTTATCGAGTGGGATTTTTCAGGATGAACTGGAAACAAATTAACAGAAGTACGGTTTTAAAGCTGTTCTCTGTTGAATCTGTCTAGAATGCTTTGAAGTATTTTACAGTGAATCAATGGTCCTGGTCTTCCACTGGTTGACATTACTTTGGGTGTTTCCATCAACTTCAAAGGGTCCTTGGTCAAAACATTAAGTGTTTTGGTACTTTCATGGTAGGGAGTGGTGTTTTGAAATGCCATGAGTTAGCCCAGATGATGCATTTAAATTTTTTGAATCCTATTTATGGCAAAAACCATGTTAGAGTCCTGCCAACCGCAGCAGTTGCAGTTCTTGATGTGCCACTTCCAGGACTTAAAACAATGAAAAACAGTTATCCTTGGTTATTCTTCAGAGACTTCCTTGGAAAGCAGAACTCTCACTCAGCCTTGCTGTCTCATCAAATGCAGATACTTCAAGAAACAGAGGAAGTACAGAGTATCTCAATATACAGGATTCACTTCACGGTAGCCTCGAAGTGTACCTTGTTATGTGAGAAGCTCATATAGTTACTAACCTACTTGAAAAACGTTCATTTTTAAAGAAACATGGGGATGTCTGTGCATCAAAATCTGGAACTATTCAAGAGAAAAATGAAATTTGTTAGGATACAGAAAAAACATTTTTTTTCAAAAGTGTTGCTTTTTAGCTGGACAGCAATAATATTATTGATAATATTGACCAGTCTGAGCTTGAAAGAATAATCTAGTTTAAATAATGGTTATGGTCTGAAAAGCGACATCATAGGCAATATCAACAATCTACTTTTCATTGGAGTAGGCAAGAAGCTGGAACTAAGTACTAACGTATTTCTCCTAACAATTCCAACTCACATAGTACATGAGAAAAATATGGTATTTTTGTGTTTTTCTCAACTCCAGACTTCTGCAGCCTCTTCCTGGTTTGCTGGTCTTTTTTGGGGGTGGGGAGGGGGTGGGATTTTTTTTGTCTTATCAGGACAACTAAGATGTCTGGCATCATTAAAATTCTAAACTCAGATTAACAATTATTTTATCAGTCTGCACCTTAAGTTTTCAAAACTTTTAGGACCTGAAATGGAAAAAAAATAGTCAGAAATAGCTCAGTAGTTAGTGAGTAAGATAGGTTTATTATTTTATGATTTGTTTATGACAAGATTGTCACCTATAAGAAAGCAATATAGTTGATCTTGCTGGCTAGTTGTATGTTCTTTGTCAAAATGTTCCTCTCAGAGATAGAGTGGTTCATCCAAGATGGGATATTATTAGACTATAAAATTCCTGTGAAAGGCATGGCATCTCAACACCTTTCCAGATCGGTTCTTGAGGTGCAGTTCAGCACACCAGCTTGCTGGCATACAGGTAGCTCTGAACCAGAGTCCAGAAATCCCCGTTCCTGCTCTTGAGATTGTGGAAGTGGGAGAGTTTTGAGGGAGGAGCATGTATTTGCATCATCTTCAATGCTGTAATTAAGCTTTGTATTATCAGTAACCGTGGTGTATACGCAGCTGTTTCTATACAGGTTTTCCAAGTAGTTTGACTTGTTCTCTTTCTAGATTCCAGAAATTTTAAAGGATACATCTGGGTAGTTCAGTTTATAGAAAAGGTTTTAAATAGCTTTGTTATTGTTCAGTTTTTAATGTCTTCCTCTCACGCAAACAAAGAGCTTTTGATTATTTGGGTACTTTTGTGTTTTGGATTTTTTGTGTGTCTGGGTTTTGTTTGTTTGTTTCATTAATAAAAAGGTCTATTCTATTCCAACAGCAATCTGAATTTCAGTTGAAGGCATATTGTCCAGAACTGTCCTGCTTTGATGATTTTAAGAGAAAGGGAACCTATTTCCTGAATAGCTTAAATATTTTCTCAATCAAATTGCTTTTGTTCTTCATCTTTCTTTTTTCTTCTGTTGGTGGGCCTTTTCATGTATAACAAAATTGCTATGGCTTAATACCTTTTACCATGAAGCAGAAATCTTTCTGCTCTATTACCTTTTACAAAAGCAGCTTAGGATGTGAACTATAGACCATTTGGTTTGTGTTTGCATGTGATTTAAGGCACTTCTCCATTGCGGTCTGACTGCAATTGGTTTTTACTCTTCTTGGAAAAGATGCAGAGACTGTCTCTACAAGCAAAAAGAGATCGCTTTGTGTTTCTATCCATCTTTGCTGGGTTTTTTTGTTTTGCAAGAAGCATGGAGGTTTCCAGTAGAATGTATGTGTGTTATCTAGAGCTGTGCCTGATGGTATAAATACCATAATTTCAGAGATGACAAAGTAAGTAATCCTGGCTATGTTCTCTCTGTGCAGAGTTTATTCCTTCACATCTACCCCTTCCTTGTGGTATGCAAGAAATGCAGAAGCTGAGTGGGCAGTAACCGCAAGTCCAAGAAGAGGAGGAGCAAGAGGGCATCACCGTGACCACACAGTGATTGGCAGGACTGGAGTGTGGCCTTGCTGTAAAACTTAGGGCTTGAAATTAAACTGCGTCACTTGGAGCATCCATACTGTGTATGCTGTGTTTCCTTGACCTGCAGACGGCAGGGTGTCTGTGTGATCCTTTGGGTAACCTTAAAGTTGATACAAGAACCAACACTTCCTCAAATAAAAGCAGGCTGTGAAACACAATTGAAGCGGAAAGCGCTCATACAGTCCTACCTCTGGCAGCCATCATCTCAGCAATCACACAGCTTGCTCAAACTAGTGGAGGTGGATAACATGTCCAGAAAAGAGGAGCAGTTGGGGATATTCTTCCTGGGCCTTGTATTTTTTGCATCAAAAAAAGATAAAGGTACTCTTCAGCAGTAAATCTGTTTTCTATTCCACAGAAATTTAACCTATTTTTTGTACTATAGGGACTGATGTTGCAGTTATCTGGACCAGAGGGGTTGGACCCAAAACACATGGAGAAAAAGACAGAACAGCCACAAAGCTGTTACCTGATCTCTAACATATTGCATTGGGCAGTGCAGGGAGAGAATAGAGAGAAATTCACTGTGTCCCCCAATAAATCTGCATTTGCCTTAAGACTAATATATATTCCAGAAATAATTAAACTTTAAATATCTAGAGATGGAGTTTATCTTGATCTTCTACTTTTTTAACATCAACCACAATGAAGGCCTGCCAACTGCTTTTAAGCACATATATGTTTAGATGATACTAATGTCCCACAACAGAATTTCAATGCCCAATATTAATTTATTTCAGCACATATAAAAAAACTCAAACAGAGATTTCTTCTAGGAACACTGTAAAAGCTTTATTTTAATGGGTGTTTTAAATGCTTAGTAGATACAATTTCTGGTTTTTTTTTATTTCTCTCTTCAAACTTGCTAGAGAAAACGGAAAAGGGAAAGGGCGTTGCAACGAATTTTAAGGAAAAGTGGAGGGAAAACCTGAAATGAAAGTAATATGTTCCTTTGGACTAGCCATTTATATCTTGTGAGGAACTGCTGATCTGTTTAGGTTCCATTAACTGCAAGGTGAGAAAATTATATTTTTTGGATTAAATTTAAGACAAATGGAAAAAAAAAAAGCTTTTATGAATTAGATGCCAAAACACTATGTTAAATTTTGTAGACTTAAATCTCCCTGACTTTGTCTCCACATATTTAACTCCTAAAAACCAGGAAATGAGTCCTTACATTCTCGTAGCTTCTTTAGGTTTTTTGTTGGGGTTTTTTTTTGTTCTTTTTTTTAATGTGACTTGCATAAAGGCTTTTTTGAGGGTTGTTGGAGTTTGAGCAGCTTTTATAAAGAAGACCATCTTCCACAAAAGCTTCTGTTTGGATACTCAGAAAATGTTAGTTTATGTCTTGACCTTGAGGTTTCCTGTGTCACCTTGAACAAATCACGCATGCTTCTGTATGCCGTAGTGTCTTTTGAAATATGTTAAGTACTAGCCTGTCTTGCCAGAAGGATTTAATGTTAGATCTACGAAGGCTGCGTGACTTGCATAACATGCTGAGAAAGGTCAGAAAGAGCAAGATGAAAGGTGGGTAGAGAAGGACTAGAATAATGCTTCCAACAAGAAAGAATGACTTAAGGCTTGACTGGAACACCACTGTAACTTTAGGAATGAACAAAGAGCTTTGCTGGGTGCTAAAGACAAAAAATTCAGTCCTTGCAGATCATCTTTTCAAGAAATAGAAACTCCTGTTCCAATCAGTTTAGAGGTTTAGATGCTGCAGTGTGTGCTGTGCAGGGCTACTGCATTGCTCTTCATCCGAGAGCTCTGCTTCCTCTCGAAGTACGATAAGACAGGTAGAGTTATTTAGGGGCTTTAGAAAACTTGTGGTGTCTCAAGCTTTTTGGTAGTCTGCATGCATAGCTCTGGGCAAGTCAAGCAATCCTCTTGTGATTTGCTTTTCCCTGCAGGGACAGTGGTGATTAATTATGGAAGTCAGGCTCCCGAAGATCAGGCTTTTAAAATTCTGGCTCTAGACAAGTCTTGAGTGTGATCCTGGTCAGATAACTTGATCTCAATTTGTAGTAATGATGATAATTTCTCACTATTGGTCTTTATAAGCTCTTCCAATTATTTGGCAAAGTTTTGGACTTTCTTTACTATATGTTTTGTTGTTGTTTCAGGGCTTTTTTCAATATGCCTCAATATGGGTGTTTCTATGTGCACTCTATTTCTACAGCTGTCACTCAATAGGAATAGACTATACAGTAAAATAAGGCAAGTTCAATACAGAAGAAGAAGAAGAGTTCCAGAACAGTGGAATCTCAGCGTATAATGGGAAAAAAGGTAGGACACTGAAAAACTTCATATTTCTGAAGAATGCTTGAGCAAAAACATAAAATGGACTTTTATCTACAGTATTTAGGTAGCGCACACACATCTTCAAAGTAAATGACAAGTATACTTTCTAAAAGTTGTCATACCATATTTAAAATCTTTGTTCTTATTAAAGTAATAAGTGACTGATTTTTTTAAAATAAATTGTTCTGGAAGTCTCTTTAAACATTCAGACATAATTATTAATTTTGTCGTTTAAATGTATTTTTTGCTACAGAGATATACTGGGCTTCTAGAATGAACGTTGTATATGTTATAAGTCTGTCTGGGAAATGTATTAAGCATTCATTATGATGAAAACTTTATTAAAATAATCTTTAGGATGTCTCAGAAAATACATTTCTGACAGCCTTCACTGTACTTTCATGGAAAATGCTAGTAAAGCAAGCGATCCTTAAATCTAATGAAAATGAAATTTTAAAATTGTTACATTTGATTGCTGATTTATTTACATAAATACCAATAAGGGTTACTATCCATATGTCTTATGTGTACTAAAAGGGAAAATATTTGATTCTTTAAAAATGTTCTCAGATGTTCCTTTATTTTTTAATATGGAAATGATCAAGGATGTTATTTTATATATTTAGAGACTATTTTGCCTCTTTGTAAGAATGCAAAAGTTTTCCTGTCCCAGGAATTGTTATGAAAACTCTCGCTCTCTGCAACCTTGAAACCTCCTGTTTGCTGTTAATCTGAAAAATATTTTGTAATATTTCAGAAATATTGTATTCAAATCTGAAAATAGGCCTAAATTTTTAATTTTAGGCCTAAATCAAGCCAAACTTCTGAGGTTTAAAAACTATAATTATGATGGTAAACTTTTCTCCAAACATCTTAACATTTACAAAGACCTAAAGTAATGTCAACTATATGAAAAGGTTAGGAAAAGAAAGACATTCTTCTGAAGTGACAATTTTTTAAAAAAGTCCCTTCCAGTTCAATTGAGAGAAGATGCCCTCTTTGTTTTAAAGAAAAATAGTGCCAGTTGAATACTTTATTCTTGCATTCCTAATTAGACATGTTGTTCTGGTTTTGGCTGGTATAGAGTTAATTTTCCTCCTAGTGGCTGTCATAGTGCTGTGTTTTGGGTTTAGTATGGGAATAAGGCTAATAACACACTGATGTTTTAGTTGTTGGTGAGCAGTGCTTACAGTAGCCAAGTTTTCAGCTTCTCATACCCTGCCAACGAGAAGCTGGGATGGGGCACAGCCAGGACAGCTGACCCAAATTGGCTAAAGGGCTATCCCATACCATATGATGTCATGCTCATTATATAAACTGCAGGGAAATGTCCAGGGTGGTGTGGCTGCTGCTTCGTGACTGTCTGGACATTGGTTGGTAGGTGATGAGCAATTGCATTGTGCATCACTTATTTTAGATATTTTATTAGTAGTAGTTGTTGTTGTTATTATTATTATTATTACTACTACTACTACCACTACTACTATTACTATTATTACTATCCCTTCCTTTTCTGTCCTATTAAACTGTCTTTATCTCAACCCACAGGTTTTACTTTTTTTTCCCTCAATTCTCTACCCCATCCCACTGGATGGGGGTGGGGGCTGAGTGAACAGCTCTGGGTTGTTTAGCTATTTTAGATTAATGAATATACAACTGACTTGACACGCCCACAGAGCTAACTGAAGTCTACAGTCCTTGTCTCCTGACAGATTTTCATCTATGTGCATTTTACTGTGAATGATAGATATATTAAATGTCTTTTTTTCCAGTCTAATGTCACAGATACACAATACTTGTGTATTGCCTAGCTACCCCACTGGCTACCACATCTATTAACTAACATTTTCACCTCATGTCTGAAGCATGGCAGTTGTGACTTCAATGACTGTCAGATGAAATGACAGGTTTAATCAAGGCTAGTCCCACATAAAACATGTATTTCTACACATTAATGATACAGCCACTTCTTTGAAATTTTGAAAAGGGAAACAATGTCCCCTAAAAAATGTGGCACAGTCTTTGGATCACAAAACAGTTTTGAAATTTTGTAGGCAAATGCTGCTAGGACACATTGCTGACCACAGTAGTGGTTATGACCCCCATAAGCCTAATTCTTCTACATGGCACAATCAGAAACTGAGGGCTGGGCAATTCAGTGGCCACAGATGTTTTTTTCAGGCTGAAACACCTGATTCCCACTTGATCCAGCATCAAAAAAGTAGGTACCCACCTACACTCTGAACTGATGAGGGCAAGTGCTTATTCTGTAGCACTTCCAGAATTCGAGTGGAAAAACAGTAATCAGAAAGTGAATGTGTGTTTTAAAAATCTCGTGAATGTTAAAAGTGATGTTTCACTCTTAAAGGATGGTTACTGTCTAGAGTCTAGTGAAAAAAAGTTAGTCGTGAACTAATGCAATATTAATGTTGGCATTCATATATGCTTCCACAGACATCACCCTAGTCTGTTAATTGATGTTCTACTTTGGTCCTATTTTCCTATCTTGATATGAGTCATACTGTTAACTTAATTCTTTTTACATGTAAATTTCTTTTAAAAGTGGATAGATAGGGGTAGCTTGTGAAAAATACTCTGAAAGGATTTTAACATTTGAACTGTCACTTTGATGGTTAGTGTTTTTAACTGTTGTAAAAGACAGCAAAACAATCCACATTTTAGGATCCCATTATTTGCGAGTTGTAGTGCATATGGTTTAAGCTATTAGGATAAACTGATACCTAACAAAAAATAAAAAAAAAGGTCCTATGTAAATACAAAGTCAGATGCCATGAAAGATGTATAGGTCTATAAACTAGACAGGTAAAAATTGGAGTGATGCTTTTTATCTTATTTATATAGTTCACATATGCTTTTTCTTTAATATTTTTATTGCTAGAACCCTATTTGCCTCAAAACCTAGTTCTAGTAATTTGACTTATATACCCATTTGGTAGGTGGCAGATCTTTCTTCACACACAAGACAGGAGATAAGCAAAAAGCTCTTTGGACTATCCTTTGTTGATACTTCTCTCTTTGGGATACTTTAAAGAGACGCCCATTTGAACCAGCAATCTGGAGAGAGAATTATATCAGGAATACTATTCAAGGAGAACTTAGACACCCTTTGAAACTTAATGGTGTCAGAGTCTCAGCAATAAGAGGTGAGGAATGAAATATCTGCAGTAAATGGAAAAATGGAACAGTTAAATGCCTCACAAACTGAGAAAGTGTATGTTATATTTCATCAAGCTTCATAAAGACTATTTGCCAAAACATCTTTTTGATACAGGTATACTGAGAAATATTTCTCCTAAAAATTTTGGGGGGTTAAATTATTTTCATTTTTTTGCAGATTATCTAAAAAGCTATGAAAACTTTGGAAACAGCTGCATCTCAGCTGAAAGAAATCAATTTACAATTTATAAAAAGACAAAGCCCTTTTTTTTTTTTCTGTCACAAGCAGCATTTTTCTTTGAATTAAAAAACACCCTGAATTGAACTTCTAAATAGACATTTTCCATCAAAATTATATTTTAGTTGAACAAGGATCACAGAAAATAGGATTTTTTATAGGACAAAATAAGATTTTACCCCTTTTTGATTTTCCACTAACAAAACCAAAACTAAGTAATTGATCTACATTAAAATCTACATACTAGTGGGCTGCACAAAACTGTTCTGTTCTGAGCCAGTTCAACAAGACTGATTGAAGATAGTTCTGAAGATTCTTTTATGTGTTCTATTGTGGGAACAAGTACAGAATCTGCAGATGTGGCAGCTGAGCTGGACACCGGGGATATCCTTTGTCTCGTTGGCTGCAAGCCATGGGAGAAGTAAAACAAGAGCTAAGTGAGAAAAGTGAGGTCAATGCTACAACCAATGGACTTCGCAAGATGAACTTTGCTTCCATATAAGGCTTGGACTCAGCGCTTGCCAACTAGCTAGGTGATAAGAGAAAAGCAGTGGCTTTGTTTTGTGATCAGTATAAAAGGATGTAAAGCGTTAAATAAAGTGATTCTGATTCTGCTTGTGCATGAACTCAGAGTCCATGCCTTCATTGCAACATTCTGTCCCACATCTTAAATCGAATTCAGTTTTTCACTAGACTGCCTTCTCTAGCGCGGTCTCTTCTTGGATCAGGCTGTTTAATATATTTTAGCATTAACATGAGAATGGGAAATTGTTGTTGAAATTTTCTGAAAATTGGAAATTTTGTTTTTGATTTCTTCTACAGCATTGCATCTAATAACCTTTTTGACAACAAAATTTAGGTTATATGCCTTTAAAATTTTAAATTACTTAGTCTACTGCTGTTATCTATAAAAAGAAAGAATGCATGCCTTAATCTCTGCTTTTTTTCTCAAGACATCTTTCCAAATATTCATTGTATTTTCAAAAGTATTATAGCTGAATTTAACAGTGAGCAGTGACTTGCACATCTAAAGATTTTTGCATCTTATGATCAGAAAAAATGTTTTTCTTTTCCTGTCAAGTCTAGTGAAATACATTTCATTACAATGAAATACAAATATGTTTCATTGCCAAAATAATTTGTTAATGTGGTCAGGATAGAAGGATCTATAGATGGCTTCAAACACATAAAAATCTGACTCTGGATCTTCAGTGTAATGCAATAGAAAGACTGAAACATCCTTTAAATTTCAGGGGCTGCCCCAAAGACATGGAAGTGTTGGAGCGGGTCCAGAGGAGGGCCACAAAAATGATCTGAGGGCTGGAGCACCTCTCCTATGAGGACAGGCTGAGGGAGTTGGGGTTGTTCAGCCTGGAGAAGAGAAGGCTGCGGGGAGACCTGATTGCGGCCTTCCAGTACCTAAAGGGGGCCTATAGGAAAGATGGGGAAAATCTTTCTAGTAGGGCCAGCAGTGACAAGACAAGGGGTAATGGTTTTAAACTAAAACAAGGTAGGTTTAGACTGGACATAAGGAAGAAATTCTTTACAATGAGGGTGGTGAAACACTGGAACACGTTGCCCAGAGAGGTGGTGGAGGCCCCATCCCTGGAAGCATTCAAGGCCAGGTTGGATGGGGCTCTGAGCAACCTGATCTAGTTAGCGGTGTCCCTGCTCACTGTGGGGGGGGTTGGACTAGATGACCTCTAGGGGTCCCTTCCAACCCAAAACATTCTATGATTCTATGAATATTTTCTATTGAGTATATAGTTTTGAAAGCCACAGAGCAGCCAGGCAAAAATTATTCTTTCATCGCTGCCATCTGACAGGAGGGTTTCGCACTTGGTGTGTGTGAGTAAATTAGCACCCACCTTGTTTTCAAAAGGACTGTCAGAGTACCATCATCTTGGCATTCTCTTCAGAGAAGATGCTGTCAAGGATTCTAGGACTGCATTTCTCCGTACAAATTATTAACTTGTTTTTTATTTTGTAAAGGTTTAAGACTTTTTTTTCTCAGGACTCAAGTATAGTTTCTTTTCAAAACCCCAGGATACTGGAAAACTGCAACTCCCTTCCCTCCCAACCCTCAAACTTTTGATAGACACCTAAAACCTTTATGAGCTTTGGAAAACACAAATAACTGGGTCATATTTGTTTTGTTCCCGTCTTCCTGAAATGTTGCTTTTTAGACAGGTTCTATTAGATCATTCCATTACTTTTAGTATCAGCTGGAGTTCTTTTTTTTTTTTCCTTCAGATATGTCTACTTTCCTCTCTAGAGTCCTCAAATCCTTTTTGTTGCATCCCAGCATCCTCTTTCTTCTCTATTCATTCTTGCAATTCAGGGTTTTTCTTCTTTTCCCAACTGTGAACCCTTTTTCTAACTTCTGATTCTTCTCCCTTCAGAGCTGCATCCCCTTTTCCCTTTCCCATTTAGTAATGTGAGAAAGGGAGCTGTAGTGTTTCCAACATATGCTTCTACCACATGCTTGAGAATCTCATTATAGGAGTGAAATTCAAGTTGCTGATCACATCATGTTTGTTTTTAAGGATTCCTTAATAAAATGAAATCAAAATGAAAAATTTTATATTCTTAATATGGAGTAGTATTAGTAGTTCATTAGTTGATGGTCCATGCAGTTGAACATAGGAAAAGGTTTCATGCATATAACATACATATTCATTCTTTCTGTTTCTGGAAAGTAAACACTTCTTGAATCACACACACACATTATCTCATTTAACTAGACAAGAAATAAACCTCCAGTGGAAATGCCATCAAGATACTGTAATTGGGGAAATGAAAGGCCGTGTAGAAAGACATATTCTGATAGTCTTGATAAAGCGTCTACCATCAGTAGTAATATTTCAGTAGACAGTATAAATTGAAGGAAGTGTATATTTTCAGCATAATTTCAAATGAACAATGATACTGAGTCTTGAAGAACTGCACAACCTCTCATTTTACGACTAAGAAAGACTATTCTTTTATACTTGTTCTTACTTCTATACACATTTTTAAAAAAAGTTTTATGGGAAGAAAACTTCAATTAATCCTTAGTTTTCTAATTAACTCAAGCGCATTTCCTGTAGAATATCCCCTGGAGAAATATCTGGGTTCCCTATAAGCATTTGATAAAGGGAGTGATTTGGCATAGAAGGCATATGTAGCAATAAGGAAATGATGCCATTACAGTTTTAGCAATCTCTTTCCCAGATACTTGCAGAAATAATGACATTTTCCTATTCCTGGCAAAGAAAGACATGTACTATAACCAGTTCAGACTAACAGAATTTATTTTTTGAGATTATCCACTCTATTAGATGCTGGTGACTGTCCCTCTAATTGAATATGCGGTTTGTTTTATAGTGCCTGGAAAAGTGCAGCCAAAGTAAATCAATAAGATTTTGTACATTCCAGTTCAAGTCCCTGATCCATTACACACCTGTACAGACATTATCTTATTTTTGTATATGACATTTCAGAGGCTGCATATTCATAAAGATAAGCACAGGAGGAAAAAAATTGCTGAATCAAAATCTAATTTCAGATAAGAAATATGCCATACCTGTAATTTTACTAATAGCAATAAATCATCAGGTAGTAGATAAAAATCTGGTAAACTGTAGGAAAAATTATTTTTCCCAGCAATCTATTATAAGTGGTGGTTTGGGATAATTAATAGGGCTTGACTTCTTTGTAATGTAAGTGTCCCTCAGTATTAGGTTCCATTAAAGGTAGTACTAAATAAATATTCATGGCAGTTTCTACTCATTGAGATAAGGTCACTTAGACAGAGTGTTCTATTAAAAGTACATTTAATTTACTTGTAGCTGTCACCCAGTAGGTATGAGAATTGATACTTTGACCAGTAGCCTTTGTCAACATTCATGGGGAGAGGTCGTGAAAAATCTATTGGTCAAAATGTCAATTAGCTTGCCTAATGGATTATACCTGTGAGTGTTGCAGCCCTATCTTTAAGTAAACGGATGGTCTATCTCAACAAGAGGCCACTTTCATGAATATTTTATTGAATGTTCGAATTGAAGTAAATTACCAAATTATACTGTACATATGAAGTGATGCATTTGAGGTTCCCAGAAAGCAGTCAATGGGATATAATAGTGGATTATATACAGAAAGATATATTCATTAATGTTATTAACAAAAAAAAGGAAGAAAAAAAAGGAAGATTATTATAAAAACAGGTGACAAAATGATTATATACTTCCTAGAAGTGAGACTAGGGATTTGCCTACAGTTCTGGCTCTGTAACAAGTTGAAGAACCCCAAGTCAATGATTAACAAGCTAACACAGGTACTAGAAGATGTTTTGATATGTGGAAGTCAATGAACTGGCTTTGGAGTTTCTTACCTTACCTGGGAGTCCAAACATACCCTTAAAGTGGTGAGGATAGGGCACCCAGCACTCAGGCTTTAAAGCACAAAGGGAACAGCTATTCCAGAGTGCATATCCTGGCAAGCTGATGTTGAAAAGATTATTTTTCAGTTTTACATGTGTCACTAATTTGCCCTTGCAGCCGTAAAAAGAGGATAGCATTATAATTATTCTATACATGGAAGCACACTAGGCTATTGGTTTTTATGGAGGTTATTTTCACCTTAAAATATACCAGTGGAGCTTAGATATACTCGAGGTAAAGCAAGAATGGATAGGAGCAAAACAGAAAGGCTAGCAGAAAGTCTTCCTAAACAAGATAATAACAATCAGTGAGCTTATTTTTCCTTCCTTTTCTTAGTCAAGAAGGGCATGTCTGAAACCAAAGTAAACAATTCTTTCTTGAAATTCCCCCTTCGTAAGTAAAGGTTGTTCGTTCTAGAAATGTAAAACCTCACTCCAAATCTTACCAGTTTGTATAAAAGAGCTTTACTGAAAGATGTGTTACAGTCATGTAGTAGATGATAGCAATACCATCACACATCAGGAGGTAAGAGGGACAAGAACACATACCAAAGTCAAAGAGGAAAGGTGGAGACTGCAAAAGCTCAGTTTAAGGGGTATTCTGCTGCAACTTAAGCTGATCGACAGGAGGGATGCAAACTTCAGCATGCTGGCCCAGCTGGCAAGCTCAGTCTCAGACTGTTGTAAACATGATAAGTAAGATTGAATGAGCTTGTCATCAAAGCATTTTTTCAAGGGTGCTTGTTTGAAGAATTGGACAAGGCAGTCTGAGACAGAAGAGAAATTTCTATTTGGTTAAGCTTGGTAAGACCATTGAGCAATAGGACTTCTGGAAAGATAAAATAATCTCTAGCCAAAATAAGCTAACTTAGATTTTAAGCTCCTTAGATCCCCAAAATGTAAATTTTCTCTGCCAAGGTGTGACAGGAGAACAGCAAAATCACTTTTTGTGACAAAATTACTTGAAGAAACCTATCATTCTTATAAATTATTTTGAACTTCTTTTTAACTGGTAGTAGTATTTCCCAATTGTGAAATCAAAATTAATTGAATGCTATGCTTATTGTATGTTAAATACCATTGCCATGCTTTTTCCTGAAATGAGGAGCAATGTAGCTAAAGCTTAATCAGATAAAGTAAAGAATTTTGTGTATGGAGAGTGGCCTGGAGAATGGCATCCAAGTCCTTGTATAACTTGGAAGAATAATTCCAACACATGTTGTTCTGCATTCAGGGAGATAAAAAAGGAGAAAGAAGTATAACCAGTTCTACAGCCATGGTGAAGAATAAAAATAGAGAGGTCAGTTAATTAATATGGCTGTACTCATCTTTCTGAACCATTTTATGTAAAATACTTCTTTGAACTTTGACTTTGAGAAGTATAATGTGGTTTCAAAAACAGGAGTTGTAAGAAAAAATTAGTATTCCAATTAGTAGATATCGGTAGCTGTGTTGGATGATTTATAGCTATTAATAGTTCTGTTGGCTACTGACCACTATAATAGTACAATTTATAGTAATTTCGTATGCCAGGACTTGTGACTGTTCTATAAGTAATCTGTCTTTCTGAGAAAAGCAATGGTCATTTAATTTATCACAGTGTAATAAATTATTTTTCAGCCATGTTTACTGAGAACACTACTTGGATGATATTTCAAAAGATAAAACATATATCAGAATGATTGCTTGCTTATAGTAATCTAGTTTATTCTCTATTTCTGGTGTCAGATTAAGTTTCTTATCTTTGCAAATGGAACAGAACATTTTGGAAACAATTCTGCAGTTACAGATGGACAAAAGGTGTTCAAGATGTATTGTTTGTCTGAACTTCTGGAAAATAAAAATTACAAAAAGATGCAATTTCTGTCAGTCTTACAGCAGTTACTTTAAAAAATGCAAAGCTGAAAATATCTGATATAAAGTCTACATGTAAGATTTATTACTTCACTCATATTGAACTTAAGTTCAATGTACTATAATCAAAACAATTGTGGCATCAGATGTGTAGGCTTTCTCTTCTCTCGTTACTGTTCCTTTTTATATTTTGAGGGAATGAAGTGCCTGTGGTCACACTGTCTGTTTCTCCCACTGTCCTTCTTCTCCTCCCAGTAGCTTTTTTGATCAGTTTCTTTCAGATATGTCTGAGGGCTAGGAATCTTGGAGATAACTTATTTCCTCTATGTTTTATGAGAATAGGCAGGCAGAAGAAGGAAACCCTTTAGGTGTTCCCTCTGAAAGCTCTCACAAGTGACAAGAGTCAGAACACAGATGGATAAGTGCATTTATAAAAGAACCAATCATGAGAAAAGTTTCAATCAGAGCTTGAGCTAGAATCAAGAATCACAAATGTTTACAAAGTGGTTTCCATCATGTGTGGATGAAAGGTGGGCTTGCCATGTAAAAGGCAGGAAAACCAAGAAAACGTTTAGAGTGAGCAATGGGATAATTTCTATGAATACAAGTGTGAAAGTATATACAAAGCATTCTCAAATATTTTACCCAGAGACAAAATATGAAAAAAAGTCACAACAAATAACTAGTCCATTCTATAATGTTACTACTTCAAGTAGTTCCAAACATTTAATGTATCTGTACTACCCAGTGTACTCAGAAAAATTGGAGATCCAGAGTTGTAAACAGTCGGTGTCCAAGCCCAAAGATAAAATCTCTGATCTTGTACTCCTTTTCTTCAAAGCATGTCTCACAATTGCCCAGAAGAACTGTAATGATATCATCAGATATCATAACTGTTTTATACAGAAAGATGTCTCTTTCTGCCTGAGGAGAAAGAGCTATTTCAACAATTGTACAGCATTTGATTTATTGTTTTTAATACATTTACTGATATGAATTCTGTATTAATATTTTCATCTGTTTGGCCTTTACTACCTCTCTGGTATTACATTTTACACAGTGCCTTGTAAAGAATTTAGAGGTGGCAATAGCAAAGGTAGCAGCAAAATATTTTTAGTGATAAGAATGTGACAATCACTGCTTTTCCACTGAAACCATAGTTTCATGAATCGAATTTCTATTAAAAACAACCTTTTAGGATGTGGGGGAACAAAACAAGAAAAACCCCAACTCTTTCGTACTTCGATGTATTATAAGCCTTACTATACAGAACGAATAAAAGAATCAAAACTTGAGACATTTGTTCAGGTGGGTGCCTCAAAATATAAATTTATACTTGAATAGGCTTTAGCCTGAAGTTTTTAGTAGCCAAGTTAAAAGAACTGGATTTTTAAATGTCTTTAGTAAGTGAAAGAAGACCTGTTAATATTTTTGCAATATGATATGGCAGTATGTTATCCCCTTAATAAAAATCAGAGACAAATTTACATCTATTTATATTTTTATGCCAATTATTCATATATATTTTCTTTATAAATGGAAATATTTGGGGAGTAAAAGTAGAAATCCTAGCTGAGCACTTACTTACATTTATAATTTATAAAACCAAGGAAAAGATCTGAAAAAAACAATAAATGTCAAATTTGAAACAGAAAGTAAACGTGATTAAGAATTAGCAGTTGCCTAAGAACATAATCAAAGGGTATATGAAATAGGAGAATGTGCATTGTTATAGATAGAAATGGAAACTGTAACTCAAAAGATTTTTCATTATTATCAAAGCAAAGAATTAATCACAGAGGAAATTAGAACTCTGGTGGATGAGATGGAAGATGGGATTGGAAAGGATGGTGAAATTATTGAAGTATTCAATTATTACTTGCTTAATATAGTTACAAAGTCTAACACTAATGGATCAATAGCTGGCAATAGCTTCACGCTTAATTCTGTGCATGTGCAGTCAGGCTTGTTTTCTCTTCCCATCTCAGTATAGTTAGATTTGTAAGTAAGTTAGATCTGAATCTTGTTAATTATTTTTTAAACTTCAGAAACACAAATGGAGATAGGCCCTTTCTACCACAGCGATACTTACTAAATTTGTATTATGTCTATTTCATGCACATAGTTCTTTGACATCCCTAGAGAAAATATTTTAAAACACAGTGCTGCTGTTAACTTCAGCACACTATAAAGGAAAGTAGATACAGAGGATTGCAGTGAAAAATATTTCCTTGCTCTCAGGTTTTTTTTTTACAAAGTGTAAACAAACAAATGGTTTTCTCTATATTAAAAAATGCTGAAGTCAGAGAGTAGACTCTCCACCGGTTTCAGCTGCCCTTGATGGGACTACTGAAAATATAAGCCAGAGAAAGTAATTGAAATAACTGAAATAGCTTTTTTTTTTAAAATAAACCTTCTCAGTAGCAAGCCAGTAAATGAAGTATATACTAAGTTGATGTTTAAAAATATTAAGCTTATTTGGAACACTAATTATACGGTCAGTTACTTAGATGGGAAATGGCTATTGAAATTGCATTTCAGAGAATTAGTACATCTAATATGGAAATTATCACATTTCATGTCTTCTGTAAAGATTTCATTGCTTATATTCTACATAGACAATGGGAAGGGCAGTTACAGTCCTTCTATACTGTCAGAAATAATAAAGCAGATCTAAGTATGCTAGGATTTCATCTTTCACAGACTAGAATTTTAATCAGTCTAATATATGTGTAACTAAGGAACTGTTTCTCTGGGTATTTTTTCTTAGCTAATTTTAGAAATATATCCTCATTCATCAGTCAGATCAGCCATTTAGACCTTAAACAGTCCAATCAAATTATAATTAACCTTTCAAATTGAACATGGGACTAATAAAACCTAATTCACAGGTCTGGCAATACAGTGTGGGACCTGAAAGGATCTGATACTTTGCAAGTAAATGCAGGGAGGGCTTCAGCCCTGTGCTAGCTACCATGGTCTCTCTTCCCTCCTTGTAGAGGCCTTCTTTATCCTGAGTAGCTGTGTGTAGAGTCCAATGTGCAATTTGGTTCCCCTTCTGCTCCAGAAGACCTTGACCTTGGCAGCAAACCCACCTGGAGCTTCAGCAGTGCTCCCGTGCCACTTTCCATAGGGAGTGAGAGATTCAAGGTCAGCAACAAAGATGAACCTTTGCATGGAGGTTCACAGCCTTTAGTGATAATGCCAGGCTCACTGAAAGAGGGAAAAAGGTGTATTCCATGGGATGTTTTCCACTTTTGATAGTGGGGTTATTTTTTTGTTTGTTTGTTTGTTGGGGGTTTTGGCTTTTTGTTTCAGTTTTACTTTGCATTCCTTAAATTTTTTAATTGCTTATTATATAAAGATATTCCCTTATTATGAGTTTTTTTTACTGAAGAAATGATTGGTTTACATATCAGTACTAATGTCCTTTTAATATTTGCAGATACTTCTATCTCTCAGGTAAAATATTTAACCCAAAATTTCCCTCATAAATAGTGATTATTCTACATCCCTAGCAATTTTAACAGCTCTTTTCTGAGACTTTGAACACAGCATATTAACAGGTATACCAGAAGCATGGAGAGAGGACATACACTCCACTCTGTGACACTTCTACTCTGATGCCTCCCATTTAGCAACTTCTTTGTATTCCTACACAGCAATGTGTATCTAACCCACCTAACTGTCCTCCAAAAACCCATTACCACCAAACAAAAAAAAAATCCCAACCTTTCCTCATATGCCTAGAGAGACATGATAATCTAATTATTAAAGCAAGTATGTGAGTATCATCTGAAACTTTTCGCTGAATGTACTGAATTCATGTACCCTTCACTTTCAGGTTTCAGAAGTCATTGTTCCTTTTGATGTGCTTTTACTGTATATGTTTTAGCAAAGGAACAAGTTGTGGTTTGCTCACTGCCAAAATCATTGGTCATCCTCTGTGTTTAAGTGAAATATAGGTGGTTTAATTTAATACCCTGTTAATAAATATTTAACTGTCTTTGTTCTATTCCTCAAACCATAAAAAGCCCCAAACAACCCACCAAGTCATAATAACAAAAAAATGTTTATCTTTGCTTCAGCCATCTATATAAATGAGCAAACAAAGCATGAATAGTGCAGTCTGTGGATCCATCCACATATCTGTAGCATGACTATGCAGCATCCCCCCAAATGATGCATGCTTGCATGGATACAGAGAAATGTCTGCTCTGACCCTTAGGGTAATGGCTCAAAGTTAGAGCACATGTATGTGTGGTTATATTTGGCATTGCTGGGGTCAGGCATCAGGCTGTGGTAGGTTCCAGGGGGTGGCTGGGCAGCCCTTGGCCTGAGTGGGGCTGAGCTGGGTTTACCAGGCGCCCCATGGCCAAGTGCCCATTGTCCAGCCTGCCTGAACTCCAGCTCTGTGAGTACCACCTGGGAAAGGCTGACAGCCCCATGCGATCCCTGCTGGACAAACAGCCCCTGGGGATCTTGGGAGGCTGCAGGGAAGCTTTCACCCCTTCCCTGGGAGCAGGCAGGGCCCAGGGGGTGAAGGTAACCCTGCCCTACCCTCACAGTCCCCATGTGGTCTATGGCCACAGCCTCATCAGTAGCCTGTGCCCAGCCCTGTCCCTGGTGGGACATGGGCCTACTGCAATACCTTGCATCCATCCCTTGTTCCTGGCAGGAGCCCCCAGATGATCCCTGGCCCTGGCCTCACTCTCTGGCTCTGCCCACCATGCACAGGGGTTGGAAGGTGAGGGCAGGACCCTGCGTGGGCCAGGGTCACCCTGGCTCCTGGCTCCTCCCATAGGAACTCCATCCTACCACGATCCCTGTCAGTACCAAGGAGGAGGAAGTAGATGCAAGATTTAGAGCATAACATCCTCCATCCACTTTGGTGGCCTAAATTCAGCCACACTGCTGCTCCGTGGTGGCTGACAGGAGGAGGTTTGGAGGGGTGGACCAGGCATGCCACATATGCAGCCAGGGCTGTCACTGTGATCAGCTGCAGTCACATGAACCTTCTCCTATGCAATAGTCGAGCACTTATGAGTTCACCTAAGCATGTGTATGCCTCTTGCTGCTATTAGATGTAGAGCAAATTTGGGGTCTGTGTTCAGGTTCAAATTATATTGTGTGTGTATCATGTGATGATAGATGTAGGATTTTTGTCTGTATTTCTGTATTTCTAATTTCTTCCCTGAAAAGGAAGAAGAGTGATCCTGGCAGGGAAGGGAGTTGTACTTAATGAGGCTGACGGGACTGCGCAGGGAAAAGAAGACACAGAGAGGACTGTAGTGGAAGGGAAGGTAGTAGGGATGAGGTTGAAGAGGGTTTCAGCTCTGTCTGAGCATAGGGTGGACCTCTGCCTGCATGGAGTCAAGAACACATTTCACTTAGAGGAAATAAAAAACCAACAAAAACCAGTATGTACATAGTCAAAGACAATATCAAAATGTCAAGAAATTAAAACTGAAATAAAATTGCAAAACCAATCCTAATCTTGATCTTTTGTAATTCTGAAATGCTTGACTTCACAATCTAGCTGTCATTTTCATGTAACTTTTTTCTATACAAGTCCAAAATACTCCAGGATAATGTTCAGAATTTCTTATCTTGAACATGGCAAGATAAAAAGTGAGCAAAGAAATATATTCCCTCAGAATATGTTTCAGAATAATTTGTCTACATGCCAATCACACTCTGACAAAAATGAAACTCAGATTTATTACTGTGGCATATTTGATGCAAAAGAACTTTTCCAGCAGATGGGAGTTAACAACCAATGCAGACCCATCTGGCTTAGTAATGAGCTGTTAATTGGAGAATACTTAGAATCATAGAATAATAGAATCATTTAGGTTGGAAAAGACCTTTAAGATCATCAAGTCCAACCATTAACCTAACACTGCCATTCCACCACTAAACCATGTCCCTAAGCACCTCATCTACCCATCTTCTAAGTAACTCCAGGGATGGAGAATCAACCAATTCCCTGGGCAGCCTGTTCCGATGCTTGACAACCCTGACAGTGAAAAAATTTTTCCTAATGTCTAATCTAAACCTCCCCTAGCACAATTTGAGGCCATTCCCCCTCGTCCTATCGACTGTTATGTGGGAGAAGAGACCAACACCCACCTGGCTACAACCTCCTTTCAGGCAGTTGTAGAGGGCAATAGGGTTTCCCCTCAGCCTTCTCTTCTCCAGGCTGAACAACCCCAGTTCCCTCAGACGCTCCTCATCAGTGGCTCATGTGCTCCAGACCCTTCACCAGCTTCTTTACCCTTCTCTGGACACACTCCAGCAATGCAACGTCTTTTCTGTAGTGAGGGGCCCAAAACTGACCACAGTACTTGGGATGTGGTCTCACCAGTGCTGAGTATAGGGGCACGATCACTTCCCTACTCCTGCTGGCCACACTATTCCTGATACAAGGCAGGATGCCATTGGCCTTCTTGGCCACCTGGGCACACTGCTGGCTCATATTCAGCCGGCTGTCAACCAGTACCCTCAGGTCTCTTTCTGACAGGCAGCTTTCCAGCCACTCTTCCCCAAGCCTGTAGCGTTGTTGTGACTCAAGTGCAGGACCCGGCACTTGGCCTTATTGAACCTCATACAGTTGGCCTCAGCCCATCAATCCAGCCTGTCCAGGTCCCTCTACAGAGCCCTCCTCCCTTCAAGCAGATCGACACTCCCACCCAATTTGGTGTCATCTGCACTTAAAGGAGAGGTAAGGGTATCTGCACATCCAGACTGAATTGGGACAAGAAATCTGAGTCTTTTTGGCTTAGTCATCAAGTGGTGCAAATAGGTATAGCACCACAAAAGTTTGAGTAACGATGTCACACTTGTTTAAGTGAATCAGATGGTTGTGTCTGTGTATGCATGCCTAGATGCTTGTATAACCTTGACAGTTAAAGGGCTTAGAAACATCTGAGTTTATTGAAATGGCATACAGTATCTAAGGGCATCTCTGTGCTGCACCATCAAGCTTTTCAAATATACAACTAAACTAACATTAGTTCAATATGTATTATGATGTACAGTGTAATGTAGTGAAGATACTGCTACTGGACCCGGGTCAGTGTAAATTCCAGTCCAATGACTGTGATCAATTGCTCATATGCAGTCACGTATTGTCATGGCTGTGTTTATCCAGCACCCGGAATACCTCTACCCTGCATTCCAAGATTTTTACATTATTGACAGTGCCAGATGATGTATTTTTTTCCAGATTAATTGCTGTGATATTAAATGTATCTTGCACAAAAGAATTTATTTAGTATTTTGTTCAGTGAGCAATATTTTATACCTGGATTGGTCCGACCACAATTATATCGGAAGACTGGTCAGTTAGTGACCGTTTTAGTGTGAGGAGGTGAAGAACTAAAACTCTGAGCAATCTGCATGAGAGGAGTAGAACTATTGCAAAAGGATGCTGAATTTTTAAGTTTGGGTTACAAAAACTTGCTTCAGATTCATCTGAGATGTTGTGATAGTCCTAAATCACTAGCCAAGGCTACAGAAGGCTTATAGAGTCAAGAAAATGAGCTATATGAATAGCCCTTACTCAGGTGAATAGAGTGTCAGAACATTAAGTGATGCTTACATCACTGACTGGTATGTGGAAAACAGTAAATAAAGTTAATGACTCCCAAAGGAAGTCAAGCTCATTAGAAATGAGAGTGCAGAAGCATCCAGCACCGTGCAAGACCTAATCTCCAAAAAGACAGCTCTGCTATATTGAAGAGCTTTTGTTTTAAAAACTGATTTCAGAACTTAATTATTAGTGTGAGTAAGGAAATAAAGGGTTACATACTTAGCTGCTTTCAGGTAGTCTATGTTGATCAGGTCTATTTTCATTAATAAATCTGTTTACACTAAGAGGGAATTTCAGGAACATAACTCCACACATTGATTATGAAATTTTTTACTAAAATGATTGTTTTGAAACTCTTAAGATTGGGCTAATCCTGTCCTTGATATTTCATATATAGTGCAAGTTTTGTCAAGATGGCAAGAATGTTTCTAGAATTGAACTTTTCATATCCTCTCTGCCCTCACCTTTATCACAAAAGCCTCTATGATTTTTTACTCCTAGACATAGCTGATGATTAGTTTGGTAGCTGCAGGCTTGGATTATATTTGCTAATTTAAATCCACAGACAGGATGAGTCTTTAAAAGTCTCTGTCAGCTCTTGAGCCATCTGATACTGTAACAAAACAGGTATCAGACTTGTTACCTGCTCTAGTAAACATGATGGACAGATAACTTCTTGAAACTGGGGACAGACACCTTCTGTAAATAAATTAAGGTGAACTTGTAATATATTAATTTAAGGAAGAATGACATATAGGTCAGTGCTAAAAAATATCCTGAATCTTTTCAGAAAAGTATCTTGATAGAGAAATCTCTCTTCTAATCCTTTATGAGACTGACTATGGAGCAAAGGTGAAAATATGGAATTCATTGTCAAAATAAACAACAGGTGTTCTGGATCATTTTCCATAGGAAATTTATTTAGAAAGACTTAGATGATGTGAAAAATGAAAGAAAAATTATTATGGTCCAATTAAGTACAAATGAAATGAGGTTATGTGGTTTACTACTTAGCATTTTAAAAACCTTCCTTTTTAAGTAGATAAAGACTTAGTAACTTGGCATTTTCTGAAAAAGTGGTCAGATGGGAACTGTCTTTGAAATTTGCAACATATTTGAATAGTCAAAAGTAATTGGACTCCATTATAACATCTAGTGCCTGCTGAGTGAGTCATTAGCATTCTCATAGTTCAAGTATATGCAGATAAAATTATGATGAGCTAGCAAAAGCACCAACTCAATATTAATCCAGCCTTTAGACAAATATTGTAATAGGATTTGCACATTTAAGGGGCAAATTATCCTCTCAGTGTGTGCTCTATATATCTAGGGTATTAATATTGATGTGCATTGAAAGAAAAATACATCCATAATCACAATTACATTTAAGATTCAAATCCATATAGGACATGAAATTATAAAAATATTCATATTTTTCCCCATAGTTCTCAGAATATGAAATGAAGATCTATATTTTCTTATATACTCTTTCAGAGGACTGAATCATGGCCAAGAAAATTTTGCGGGATTTTGTTTGGTTTTATTATTGCCTCTCTCTATCTGCATGCACAACTTATCTTCCTTTAATGTCAGTGCTGATTTACATTAATTACATATCTTAATCTTTATGTAGTAGATACACAGCTGAAATATACTACTGGTACATAAAGCTGCTGAAAATAATTCTGTACTGTGCAGTCACTGCCTCTGAGCTAAGTATCCTAAAAAAATGGTAACCTTAATTGGCCAAGGAGCTAGCTCCTCTCCATTGCTAGCTCTCACGCTTTCTCCATGGACTTGTATGAGGGAAGGCTAGTGAGTTTGACAGTCTTAAATCTGAAATAATTATCTTACAGAAAGGCACCACTGGGTGAACCGCAGAATGGGCGAAGCATACTCTATTTTCATTTGGTGCCGCAGAGGTCATTCAGCCTGCAATGTCAATACATGTCTGTCAGCCAGTCCATCAGGTAGGCTATTGAGCCAAGTCAGTACTGTCTGAGCATGTGGCTTCTATTTCTTTATCCCTGCTAGTGGCTCTGCTATTGATTCCTGTAATAGTGAAGGGACTTAGTATTTGTCTTGCATCTCCTAAGAGAGGGAAAGATTTGCACTCCCTTAGGATCAAAGAAAAGAGAAGCTTAGGCATTTCTCTTTCTCTAGATAGAAATCTGTATCTTAAATCATGTTCTTTCCATTATGTGTGCACCTCTGCAAAAAAACCTCAGTAACTTGATCACTGGCATAGTTTGTGCCTCAATGTAAAGTTGTTCTGCACAAAAAGAGTGAACAGATTTTTATACACAGATATGTATTTAAATTTATAACTAATCTTTTCTGAGACAGATTTTTTGTAAATATGTTTCTACCTGTATTTGGAAGTTAAAAGCATGGTTTGATATATAAGAAAAATTTCTTCTTTCACCAACATTTCATACACAGAATATTGAAAATATCCTATGAAAACTGAGCCCTTAATCTGTGCTTTCTATCTCTGAACGAGGTGTCAATATTCTTACAGATGTTGTGAAAATGAAAATTTTATTATCTTCTGCTACTCTATGCTTGTAGAAGGGCTTTAGAGAGAAAAAAAATTTCAATCACTTGTCTCCTTGAAGCCTGAGCATAGATAAGCTAAAGAGGACAAATAACTAGAGTTTCTCTATTCCCAGAAAGCGGAGATTGAAAGATTTAGGGAACATGGAATTTTCACCCAGCTCTATGAGATCCTGCTGGTTTGGTTGCTAGGCAGATTATCTGATTTTACTTGTGTAAAAGTAGAATTCACTGACTGCTAAATCTCTAGTGATTTGTATTTGGCTGCTATGAGTATAGATACAGAACTGAGCCTAAGACCCTTGGGACTAGTGGCTTTACTGTAGTTTCACAAATCTGAGGGTTGAGTGACCTGCAGAAAGCTGTGAAGGGAATGCAGGGGCTACCGGAGGGTGAAGTGCAAAAGATGTAAGAAAGGCAGCCTGCGACGTGATTACTAGCTTGAGCAGCAGCTCCTCTTCAGTTAGCATTATTCGTAATACAGAGGACTTCCAAAAATACTTTGTACTATATTTTTTATCTAAAAAATATTACTCTGCATCTTTTCACTAATGAAAATAGAGGAGGAAAAAATGGTAATAGGCACATACTTTAAAATTTTAAACTGTAGAAGAAAAATCCATAAGTGGAAAAAAAAATTCATGTTATATTGGGTGTCCATGTCCTGGGGTCGCGAGGGGGGCCCCTGTGGGGGGGGGCGGGGGCTGCCCCGTGCCGGCCCCAGCCGGTTCCAGCCGGCTCCAACGGCCCCACCGCAGGGCAGGGCTGGGCCCGCAGCCGCCATGGCAGTGCTTTGGGGAGAGCCTGGGTCAGGAAGGGCAAAATACTGCATGACAGTGAAGAGTCACAGAAAGTTGGAAGAAGCCTCTGGAGGTCTTCTGGGCCAAGCACCCTGCTGAAGCAGGACCACCTACAGCCAGTTGCTCAGGACCATGTGCAGAAGGCTTTTGAATGTATTCAGGGATGGAGACATTGCAAACTCCTTGGGCAACCTGTCCCAGTGCTCAGCCATCCACACAATAAAAAAGTGTTTCCCTATGTTCAGATGGAACTCCCATGCTTCAGTTTGTGCCCACTGCCTCTTGTCCTGTCACTGGGCACCTGAAATGCCTGATTGCCTCCTTTTTGTACCCACCCTTCAGGTATTTATATACCTTGGTAAGTTCCACACACACCCCTCCGCTCCTGAGCCTTCTCTACTCAAGGCTAAAGAGTCACAAGGCCTTTAATCACAGGAAAGATGGTGCAGTCCCTTACTCATTTTTGTGGCCCTTCGTTGGACTCTCTCCAGTATGCCCATGTCTCTCCTCCAATGAGGAACCCAGAACAGGACACAGAACTCCAGGTGTGGTCTCACCAGTGATGGTTAGATGGGGAGGATCACCTCCCTCAACCTGTTGGCAACAGTACTCCTAATGCAGCCCAGGATGCCATTAGTTTCCTTTGTAGCAAGGACACATTTCTGGCTCATGATCTACCTGTTGGCCACCAGGGCCCCCAGGGCCTTTTCACCAAGCTGCTTTCTAGCTGGGTGGCCCCAGCATACATTAGTGCTTGAGATTGTTCCTTCCCAGGTGCGGGATGTTGACCTTCCCCTTGTTGAACTACTCTGCATTAGCTTTAGCTCATTATTCAATGTCCCCTATACCTTCTTACGGGGAGAGGAGATGACAAAATGCTGCCATTAATTTAAACTTTCTACTTCCTTCTGACTTCCATTTGGAGGCAGCCACAGTATGGATGCAAAGACAGCAGGGTTTCAAGCAGCATATGTTCCTGCTCACACACTGGAAGTGTAACAGGAGGATCAACACTGAAATGGAGCTATTTTTATCCTCCATACCAAAGTCTGTAACCATCTGCCTTCTGAGTTTCAGTAAATTAATTTCAATAGTATACTGGGGAGAAATTGTCTTACTTGTCACGTTGTCTTACTGTGACCCCCCACCTGGCTTGCTAATTTGCAGAAGCAGAGGGAGTCTGTCTCCTAGGACTCATGGAAAATATCATTAAGTGGCATGATGAGACACCAACCAAAACCACTATCCTTTTTCTTCCTAAGGAAACAAGGCTTATGTGAGCAGTGGAAACTGAGGACAAGCAAAACAGACATGGGCTATGCTTGGTAATAGCCAACCTGCAAGCTTGCAGGTGCACAGGTCCCTACCCTCCCAGCACCAACTTTCTTTCACACTGGTGGGTCTCTAGGGTGCCTCCTATTTTAGCAGATGCTCTGTGCTAAACATGCCATCTTCCTTTGCATAGGTTCTGACATACTTGTGAAATGCATCTTCTTATCCTACCTGGTCAGTGTAACTGATTTCAGTCAGATTCCCCGTAAAAGGATCCTTCTAGACAACCAGAATACCATACTCAGGGTATATAGCAGAAATACATTGATCTCTTACTGGAGGGTATTTTTTTAATTATAATTGACTATGCTTCTTTCTACTAATTTGTCATAACACGTATTTAAAGGAGTGATTTATCTCAATATCTTAACAAAGAAGTAACTCTGTTTTATGATCTCTAGCTAATATGAACAATCTTTGATGTTAATATAAAGAGTTGATCAAGCTGTGGAGAATGAAAACCAAATTCTTGAAAAATCATTGTTGATTTGTTCTTATTATTCTGTTTGCGTTTCAGATTTCTTCAGTGGGATTAGTATTACTTTAAATAAAGAGGTTTAAAAACTTCCTGCAAGTTTGAGGTAATTAATACCTAGAATAAAGTGATTCGTTTTACCCTTTGAAAATAGTTTGGGTTTTTTTAATATAAATCAAGACAATCTTTGTCCTTGGGCTGGAACAAAAAGCCATTATTTTAAATTTTGCAGATAAAAATGTTACATTAGTTTTAATTTCATACCTTATAAGGCAGCATTTTAGCTGCCTTATGGAGCATTTTTAACTGCTGAGAAAACAAAGATGACCATAATAATCTTATTGCAGCAATATTAAAAATGAACCTTTCTACATATTTAACTCTGTAACCAAACATATTAGATGCTATTTTGAAATAAAATAATAGGTTCTTTGGGCATTTAATTAACCGTTAGAATGTAAGTACTTGTTAAATTTTTATATTAATATTATCAATATGCTGATCATTTATTTAAATATGACATTTTATTTTCAAATGCCTTTTAAAATTAATTTTACAGGAAAGGGTTTCTTTAGGTGATTTCATAATATTTTCTAGTGTGTTTGGATATGGAGTTAAAGGTCTAAAATTGTCTCTTCTAAAATCCCCTCACTATTTAAGCATGCAATAGTTGAGAATTAAAAATATCACAAGTTCTAAGTGAAACTTCATTAAATGATATTGTGCAGGAGGAAGAAATGTTAAATGTAAAAACTTGTTAACCTGTTGGCAAAGTTCAAAAACACAGGCTTAAATCTTTGTGTTGTAGACTCCCTGTGCCTCAAGCTATGCATTTCCAAGGCAGACTACAAAGGGAAAATAATAATAATAATAAAAAACCAGATTTAATTTTCTTTGAACTTAATCTATATGCAATAATAATTATATTCCTTGGAAAAGGGAATTTTTAAGCTGTTGTTGACCAGAATGAAAAAAAAAAAAAAAAGCATCTAAGAAACATGTAAGCAATTTGATGAATATATGGTTGTAAAGTCGTTGTGATTATGGAACAAAATATTAAGTGGTGAAAAGAAAAAATGGATGAGCATCATACAAACCAAAATCTCTTTTGACTTTCAAACAGAATTTTGATAGAACAATTTTTTAAAGTTGTGATACATCTTCTTTGCAGAGAAGTCAGTAACTCTTAGATGAGAGTTTATACCCATCAGTAGAGAGACATGATGTGTAATTTTTATTATTTCATCGTCAAATGTGAAGAAACACAATACATGACATCATACTGGTAAACTATTACAGAAAGCCCATGTGACTCTATGTTGATTGTTTATTGTTTATAAATTTTGGGGGATTTAGAAAAAAATGGAATTATAGGATCCTATAATGTTTCAAACGGTATCTGTAAAGAGCATGAGAGGCAACTATTTACAGGTTCAGGCAGTACCTACTTTACACTGGACTCTGAGTCTAAATACTCAGACAACTTAGAAAGCCTTCCTACTATCTTCAACATTTATGAGAACTAAACACTATGACTTCTTTTTCACCAGGAACTCCAGATAGGTTAGCATAGCTTTCACACCATTTAGTCCATCATATGTCAATATTGTCTGGAGGAAGCAAAAGAAGTAGAAAAATACAGTAATTAATTGTAAAGAAAAAATTCTCTATGATAATATTAAAAGCAAATTGCCTTCTCTTCAACGCATCATTTCCTTCAGACTCCTGCATTGCTGACTAACTCCTTTACTTCCTACAAGATTTTGCAAGAGCTCTTGCCCTTCTGAAACTTTTGCCATATTTAGAGACTTATGATTATTTCCCCCATGTTCATTGTGTTGGAATGTAATTTTTAAGAGGTGCAAAATTAAAAATTTCCCTCAATTCTGGAAACCTGAAAGCTGCATTTGTGGATCAGAACTTTATTTTCTATAATAAAATGGAAGTATGAAAAAGTATAAGTCATTCTCTATAACAATTAGAATAATAAAGTATCTTTCTCATATTCTCATTAATTGTTTTGGCTTTACCTTAAAAGAGTGAAAGGACTTATAAAAGATATAAAATATTAATATAATAAGTGATATTTTCATGTTCTGAGGTATTTGGGAGAGAAAACTTGTCATAAATAGTACAGTTTTCTTTCTTGTGCTTTGTTTCTGATAAAAGAGCCATTTAATTCACATGGGAAATGGAATAGTTATGTAAATAATAGACAAGAGTAGATCAAAACAAGTAAGAAAAAATAAAATATTACAAAATGTGATCTGCATAAAGGCACAAAGCTGTGTTGATGGGAGATATTTTAAATAACCAGTACAGACCAACTATTACACTTTCTAAAAAATTTTAAAAATTCATGACTTCAGGAACACTGTAAATGATATAATTAACCCAGTATAAGCCTGATAAAATAATTAGAAAAAAATATCAGCTGTTATGCAATTCTAAGAAATGTATCTATGGTCTAACATGATTTGTAGCCTGCTGGAGTTCAGGCTTTCCTTCTAAGTAGGATCACAGAGAAAATCAGACTGAATTTTCTGTATGCTAAAACAGCTTTTTATCCATCACTGTTATCTTTCTGGTTTTGAATAAAGCATTGTCTGTGTTTTGCTGTAAATGCCAGGCTTCAAAAATTGATTGTTCTTTTGTTGCTTTTTATTGCCTTGATACTGCAGGGCTTTGTAACTCTGAATCTATTTCAAGTGCTAAAATAATATTGAAGCTTTGCTTATTTTTTTAGAGGACTTTACAAAAATAGGAGTGATTTGAGGGCATAACAGTGGAACACATCTGAGTATTTCTCCAAAGAGTTTGCCTGACTGAGAGATTAAGGGTATTATACTCTTAGAGTGCTTTTTTTCCCCCTCCTCTCTCCTCCCTTCGCCCTTACCCCAGTCTTTCCCAAGACTAAAACTGAAAGAAAGTATAAAAAAGTGGATATACATAAATACTTTTTAAAATTCATGTAACTGTTTGCAGAGTTCCTCCAGATAAATGCTGATTTCTGTCACTTCAAAGAAGTAACTTTTAAAAGTACTGAGTTTACAGTAAAGGATTCAAACTTTTGTGGTTTAAATGACCTTTATATACTATTAGACAAATATAAACAAATTTTTCAATAATTTGTGTACTAAAAATTATTTTGAATAAAAACCCTAACCATATTAAGTTCGAATCCATCTAGTATTGTCTGTCAAAAAAAGAAAAAAAAAAACAAACCAAGGAAAAGATTTCTTTTTGAGTTTTAATATTTCATAAATGAATATGTCGGGTTTTAATTTCAGAATAAGATTTGGTCTTTGAAATTCAATTGCAAAAATGAAAATTAAATTATTAGAAACAAGACCTTGAAAAATATTGCTTTTCATGACAAAATATTCCATATTCACCAGCTGAAACTTTTATATATCTTTTCTGAATCAGTCACTGAATCCAAAATTAGGTGTTCATATAGTTCCATTGCTTATAAGCATTTGATAACATGATCATTTACTGGCAGGATTTCTGTCTTAAAGATATATGAAAGTGTCTATTGCTGTGGACTGTGTCAATACCTAATTTCAATTTTCTGTTTTAAATCATGAAGAAATACTTTAAGTCTCCATGTGGCATAATAAAGAATGAAAAGATGGTTTAAACCATCGACAATTCTTTCATTCCAGTTCTACAATTTGCTTTCAGTTGTAACTTCCCCTATGTGTTTTCATGGTACTTTTAAAGAAAGAACTGTATAGCCAAGTCTCTCAGCTTAGGCTGAATGGTGGTTACTTACGAAAAACAGTGATTTAGATGCCTTTGTTTATGTGTGCAAAGCTCATGATTCCAGAAAGAGCTGTCCTGCATTTCCTTAATGTTCATTTCATCTGACTTGGTCAAAGATTTAGAGACAAGGTGTGGGAACAAGTACAGAATCTGCAGAGGCGGCAGCTGAGCCTCCGGGTGGGGCACCTGAGCTGGACACCAGAGATATCCTTTGTCTCATTGGCAGCAAGCCATGGGAGAAGTAAAACAAGAGCTAAGTGAGAAAAGCGAGGTCAATGCTACAACCAATGGACTTCGCAAGATGAACTTTGCTTCCATATAAGGCTTGGACTCAGCGCTTGCCAACTAGCTAGGTGATAAGAGAAAAGCAGTGGCTTTGGTTTGTGATCAGTATAAAAGGATGTAAAGCATTAAATAAAGTGATTCCGATTCCGTTTCCAATTCTGCTTGTGCATGAACTTGGAGTCCATGCCTTCATTGCAACAAGGCATTCCTTTTTCCATGGTGTCCTTAAATCATGGGGACTGCTGGGTGCCTTGAGGTGGGAGTTGTAACATCTTTCAGAGAGAAAGGCCTAAAGCTGTTCTAAAAGTGAGCTGCCAATGTTGCATTCTTTTTAAAGTTGAAGTGCTTGTAAGAAAGATCCTCTGAGACGTACACCTGCAGTCTTCCACTTGAAGTTGCATGTGTTTTTTCAAGGGACAGAACCCCTTAGGCTACATAAAATCCTTCTGGGTAAGGTGCACGCCAACAGGTTCTCACAAGTAGGTGTGCTGCACTATATTAAAAAAAAAAACCAGTTTTTGTTTGTACCATAGAAATGCAAAGGAGGGTGACTAGATTGCTCTGTTGGTAGCTGGATAGTTGCAAGTGAGACAAACCCAATGTGAGACTGTACCAGGTAAAAGCACAGGAGTTCTGTGGGGCCAAGATAGCTGAGAAGTTGATAAGGCAGCCACAACAGTACTGCTCAGCCTGTGACCCCCCCAACCCTCACTGTTCACCCAGCTCCCATGAGGACGAACTGGTGAGTGAGGGTGCTGGGGTCTTCTTCTGCACTCCTGGGTTCAGTGACAGGGCAGGAGGGCAGCAGTGCCCTCAAGGGAATCTACTCTTTCTTCAAACCAGCTCTGTTTCCCATCCCTGTGGGCAGGACAATTTGTATGTTTCTGGTGAAGAGCCTAAGCGGGATGGAAACTGTAAACTGCGTTTAGTAGAGATATCATGAGCATCCTCCTTCCCTAAGTGCATATACTTTCCTCTTTCTTGGTACTTCAAATGGGAACAACAGCTTAGCAGAAAGTGTGTGTCTGTGGGCATGTGTTAGTTATATCATATGTGCAACTATTCTATTCAGGGCTTTCTGTGGATATAGGCAGACAAATCCCTACACCTTTGATCTCTGGCCACACAAAAGAAACACATTTGGTTTTTGTGGGGTGTTTATTTCCATTTTAGTTTTTTTTTTTTTTAAGGTATTAATCAAGAAAATTTAGAAGATATTTGCCTGTATTTTACTGAAATATCATAGAATCATAGAATGTTTTGGGTTGGAAGGGACCCCTAGAGGTCATCTAGTCCAACCCCCATATCGTCCACTCTATGTAAGGTTGGTAACTGATCCTTAACTGGATTCATTAGCTAAAAGGAATGTTTTAAGATCTGAGAAAATATACGCAGAACTTATCGGGAAACTTGAGCTTTGCAGCCATTTTTAATGTTGACTCATTTATTTCTTTAAGGGCACTCTGAAACTGAGAATGAATGAGGAAATGATAACCTGTGACTAAGTTTTCAGATTTCCAATGCCTGTATAACTACATAAATCTGGTAAATGTTACACTATTTTGCAGCAAAAAATTGGGGGTTTTGAAAGCAATTATTTTTGTTTAATATCACACTCTGTGTATGTACTAGTGAGCATTTACTGAGGTAAGCAAGTGATTGATTAATATAATTACTCAACCCTTAGCTCAACTTTAAATAAGTAATAAATTCAGATTTGAATTCCTATTAGTATATTAACGCTTTAAAAAAATGGTTCAGGCCCTTAATTAGAGTATATTAAACAAGTAGCAGCAATTATTAAGTAATTGTCTGTACACACTCCTAAATTGTGCAGTTTTTTATCTTGAAACCTCACAAATATGTAACATACTTTCCTTTTCTTTATAATTGTGTCACTAAAATTACAATCTTCTCAAATACATTCAGAAAAATAAAAAAAAAAAGGGTGCACTAATAAGATTGCTATTACATATTTACAGCATCTTAAGTTAGCTATATAAGCAAAAGTCTTTGTTAAAGCATATATCCAAATGATTGGTCATTTTGTCATGGAAAAGGTCTCTGTGGGCAATGCTTTTCCTTTCTCATTTTCCTGAATTACTTTTTTGCTTTAGAAGGTTTTGTGTTTGAATCATTCAAGGAACTACATTTAAAACGCAGATTTGCTTTTGTCCCCACATGATATTTGTTGAGCATTTCCTTCAGTATTGGGCATTTTCTGTAAGTTTCCTTGAGAGAAGGGGTACATTCACATAATGAACAAATTATGAGTCATTAAAGTTTTAAGCTGTAGCAATGAGCAAAAGGGCAAGGGAATAGAACTTGTTGCAAGGTAATAGACATATGTTGAATCATAGAAATATTGATTGGAAGGAATTTCTGGAGACTATCTGGTCCAGCCTCCTGCCTGAAGGAAGACTGTCATCCATACTACAACGTGGTGCCCTCTTCCAGGATTACACTATCATCTCCTCCATTAAACATGTTTTTCCTAACTTCCAGTCTGAACCTCTCCAGCCACAACTTGTGGCCATTTCCCCTTGTTATTTTACTTGTT
>NW_009260028.1:3863828-3899898 GCF_000687185.1 Egretta garzetta | reverse complement strand
AATGCCAGTAGGAGCAAGCTGCTACTAGATTGCCCCTTAGCCCAAGTCCAGCTTTCTCAGCAGGACATATGCTGAATCCCTCTGGCAATCCCAATAGTCCGCTGAAGGACCCCTGTTAGTTTCTCAACATTCATTTTGAACTGGTGTTGACCCAAAGCAGTATTCCAGATGTAGATTCACCAGTACCTAGTAGAAGGCGATAGTATTTTCCCTAGATCTGCTGGTGGTGTAACGTAGCCCAGAATTCAGCCAGTCCTACTTGTGACAGGAGCACACAGCTGGCTCATATTCAGCTTGGCATTCACTGTAATCTCCAGGTCCCGTTAATCAGGGCTGCTATATGGCCAGTCAGTTCCCAGGCACAGGGTTTTTCTCTCCCTTTTGCACATCTCACTGCTGAGCTTCATCACAGTAGTTCAGTCCTCAAATTTACCACAGTCCCTGTAAACTGAAGCTCTGCTGTTTCTTCTCAGTCATTCCCCATAATTTAGTGTTGTCTGAGGGTGCATTGCCATCATCCAGGTCATTGATGAAGATACGGAACAAGGTGGGCCCCAATGCCATCCTCTGGAGTACTCTGCTCATTGCCACCTGCCAGCTGAACATTAAGGTTTTGGTTATGACCACTAAGCCCAGGGATCCAGCCAGATTCCAGTGCAGCTGGTAGTCTGTACTTCTTCATATTCCAGAAAAGAACACTACAGGACATGAAGACTTACCTGGATTCAGGGTGTGTCGTATGCACTGTACGTTCCTCATCCACAGCTAGTCAGTAACCACTGCTGTCCCCATGTCCACAGAGGCAGACACAAGTATTTCTGACCACTCCTATTTGTAAGGTCATGTGGTAGCTGTATCACTGACCTAAAATAGGGTAAAACTCTGCAGAAAAGTAGGTGTCTTATAAGCCAGATCAGTTCACTACTCTCTTTCCCATACAGTACTTCAGTAGTGTTACCAAAAGATCAAGTATTTCATGACTAGAAGTATGAAAAATAAAACTATACCACAAATCACTGGTTTCTCACAAGAATTATACATGGAATGATCCACTTGCCCATTTGGCTACTATTTTGAGATATGTTTTCATGTGGCTTCCTTGAACATTGTGGATGGAGGGGAATGAGCTCCATATATCCTTTGCACACATGCAAGAACACAGACTGTATCCTGAGTAAAAGTCATTAAAATTATTGACTTACACTATAAATTATTTTGGAATACCAGAGTTTTATAATTGTAATTTATATCATAAAATGCCTGACTATTAGCCAGATCTCGCTCAGTTAGGATCCCTATCCAAACTGCAGAAGAAGTCACATTCCCTTTCCTAAAGCAGCTTATTATTAAAGGGAAAGATTGAAGAACGAGAAGCCACAAAAATGGAAGTATGTTATCTGGAAGGTAATAGGAAAAAGTCTTATGCCACAGTCTTATGTCTGAGAGAAATGGCATCCCCTTTGTCTTGGAATATATGTAGCTTCACAGATGACATTTTGGCTTCTATTGACACACACACAAACATACACAAAGGAAAAAAAAGGTGTGGAGGGGAAAGGTTTAATTCACTCAAGCAGGTTTAACTGAAAAGCTTTACAATAGTTAAGTGTACTTCTGAGTGTTGTGGCTTCCTGCCAAACCCATAAAAGAAGGTTGTGATATTTTCTTTCTGTCCATATAAAAATGAGGTATTGAATGTTTGACCTTGCTTGTACTCATTTTGTTCAGAACTCTTGATTTTAAAAAAAGAGCTATGACTAAAAAAAAAAAAAAATTTTAAAAATCTAAAAATAACAAGAAGGAGCATTTTAATGCAGCATATTTGTAATTTTTTTTTATTTACAATTTTTCTCAGTCTAATGTATAATTTTTATTGTTTTGGAGTGTTAGACATTAAAACCAACTACAATGAAAATGGAGGGAATAAAAAAAAAAGGGGAATTGAAATACATTTATGCCTTGTGCAAAAGCAAAATTTTAAAAGAAACAATATTTCACTACCTTCTCCATACACACATATTCCTTTCTAGAGGTTTTTAATTGAGTGATCAGGCAGTCAGCTTGACACATTTCACATGCATTTTACAATATATCTTCAACTGTTTTTAAATACATAATTGATTGGTTTTGAGATCTGTTTTAGCTCACATCAATTGCTTTCTATTTTACTATATTATATAGTCAGTGGCTTTATGATATGTGCATAAATGTTTATTATTTTTTCAATAGCTTTGTTTATCTGACCTTGTATCATTTGCACAAGGTCCCTGTAGCTCTGCTCAAAATCCTTACAACACGGGTTGGAGAGCCTTGAGTTGGTCTTCAAAATGGAGACAAATTCTTCTAGGTGCTGAGCGAGCAATGAGTTATAAGTGGGAAAAGGACTGCTGAAAATCTATTGTCCTTGGCCTGTATTCAAATGACAGCTCTCTTTATTGACCATACATTTTTCAAAGACATAAATGCTCTCCCATTTTTCAAAGTTCCAAGTCCCATGAACCTTAAACCAGGCTCAGACATCTAAGTGCTTTGAGAACTTTTGAAAATTTGAACTTAAGACCCTCCATTTTATCCACCATGCCATACAAATATTAATAACAGATTTACACCTGAAACGGGTTATAAATGGATCCATCTTTGTTCAAATAAATGTTAGACTTTATACCAAATAAGCTATAGAGAAGGTTTTTTAAGTATATACTAGGTTGAGGAAATCCTGTTTTGCACAAGGAAGAGCATAAGACTGTTCAGTGAGTGAGTATATGCTCTGTATGCATGTGTGAGAGACTCAGCAAAGGCATATCTTGATATCAAGTTTCCTCTATTATAGATGAACTTTAAACCACTGTATGATACAGCTACCTAATGTAAGGACCAGTTAATATTATTTAAACAAAATAGAACAGTGCAAAACCCAAAGGAGAAGCTTGCTCCCAAGTGTTCATCTGATGGCTTACTGGGACACAGGAAATATGACTTAATTTTTTAAAAAATATTTTCAAAATATAATTTAAAATATTATTTCTGTAAGTATAGGTGAGTGTCATAATTGTCTAGGTGACAAATATCTTTTCTCTTCTGAAATTTTATTTGGCTTAAAAATTTTTTCTGATTTTTCTGATTAAAACTACCTTTTTTGTCAGAAAAAATGTTAAGTTTTTTGAACCAGAAATTGCAGGGGTTTTACTGTACTGTCTAATACAAATTTCCTGTTTTCAAACAGCCAATATAAATTTTAAAGTTTTTTTCCTTATTTTATTTATCTTTAACTACAATTTTTTTTAAACTATAAGACAAATTTAAACTGTATGCTATTAATCAACTAAAAAGTTAATTCATAGAACCATAGAATATTTTGGGTTGGAAGGGACCCCTAGTGGTCATCAAGTCCAACCCTCCTCCAGTGAGCAGGAACACCACCAACTAGATCAGGTGGCTCAGAGCCCCATCCAACCTGGTCTTGAATGTTTCCAGGGATGGGGCCTCCAATACCTCTCTGGGAAACCCGTTCCACTGTTTCACCACCCTCATTGTAAAGAATTTCTTCCTTATATCCAGTCTAAACCTACCCTGGCTTAGTTTAAAACCATTACCCCTTGTCCTGACACAGCTGGCCCTACTAAAAAGATTGTCCCTGTTTTTCCTATAGGCTCCCTTTAAGTACTGACTGTAGATTCATTAGCTAGAGTAAGTATAAACTGGTTTGTGTAATCAGGTTTTTTTCAGTTCATCTTTTGCTTATTGCACTGCTCTTTTGTAGTTCTCATGCACCAGCAAACCTATTTTGTGTTCTGATCTTAACCTGCCATGAGTAATTTAAATAAAAATGTTTTATTTAATAAAACATAAATCCCTTGGTGTTAGATCCAGCTGAGCTGTTGACATATATAACCCACATACTTTTAAGAAGAATTTCCTTTGCTGTAAACAGAACTTAATCAGTTACCAAGTTACATATGTCTGTGGCTCAGTGTAGGGGCAGATGATTGCTTGATGTATTCTCTAACCTAGCATATTTTTGGTTTTATGGGATATTTGGGCCTAAAAGTACAGAATGAGATCTATGGAACAGAGCAGAAACTGAAGACCTGTTTGAATCTATCATGAGACCATAAATTTAGCTCTCTTATAGTGGAAAAAAAAATAATGTTATAAATCAAGTTAGTCTTGCTGTTAATTATTTAGTCTTTTTTCCCCCTTTTTAATTATTTAGTTTCTAATTTGTCTACCCTCAATATATTGTGTTCAGTCTGTGCAATCATCATGATTACAGTAGTATTACAGAGACCAGGAGTAACTGTAGATATGTTACCTTAATTTTTTCTTCTCAATATTATTTATAATTTTCTTACACACCATTGGGGTGAGGGGGGTGTTATTACTGATGGCATTTTAATAATTTCAAACTTAGTGTCTAAATAAAGGAAGGATAAAAAGCTGGAACATCAACTACATACAGATTGAGCTAAATGGTCTAGTATAAAATACCCCACAGAATGTAATACACATTTGAATTTTAAGATGAAAACAACAGACATAATGGAACATCTGAGTATGTAAAAAAGTACTGGTTTTTTTCAATAATGTAAACTTAAATCCCACTTATATGAACACCTGTTCTGGATGTTGTTTCCAGTTTAATGAGTTTAGGGAGGCTTGTATCTCTGAACTGAGAGTAGCTCTATCATTTTGACATTTAATTTTGTTTGTCTTTTATAAATGTCTTATAAAAAAAGAGAATCATTTAGCATCTGTTATGTTATCTACTAACATCTGTCTCCATTAGCCATTGTTAAATATATACACAATACACTAAAATTCAGTTGATTTTTTTTCTCTTAAATCACAAATTGATTTAATTATTGATGCAAAGTTCTTACCATAATAATTGCTCATTGGAGATTTAATGAGTTCTCACATTTAGACTGGATTTACCAAGGGATCTGTCTTTTACTTCCACAAATATGAGGAAATATCTAACAGCTTGCCGTTTGTCTTGCTTGTGCCTATTTAAAACCCTTCATTTTTTGCTTCCCAGTGTTTCCATATAACCATTCCAGTAAATGAAATATACAATAGGGTACATTGATGCATTATTAAAAAAAAATACTGGGGGGACAGTGGCAGCCTTTTTTAAGAAATTATGAGAAAATGTTAGGACAACTGAGAAAAGTGAGTACAAATGCTATCCTAGTGCAACATAAGATAACATAAAGATGCACAAGTACATCCTGCTTAAGCAACTTTAGGATTAAATAGTTACACACATGCATGACCATGCTGAATTCATGAGTACAATAGTTGTATCGTGAATTGTCAAAGCTGGAGTCAATGAAGTTCTTGGGAACAAGATTACACTCCTTATGCTGATTGAACTTAAAGATACTCATAAACATCTTTTTATCCAGTTGTCACTAGGAGAATGTTGGGTGGAAATATATCATCATTGGTGATGAAAGAACATCTAAATAAGCGTTCAGATGCACAGCAATCTGAACTATCCAACTTCTTGGCAAAAAGACATAGAGAAAAAAACTGAGGGAAAACCCAGTAATTTTACATTCATCCAACCCTAGTTTTACATTAGTCCAATGTTTTGAAAATCAATATATGTTTTCTATATGCATTATATAATCAGACCACATATCAGTTAATTGCCAAAAATATATGTTTCTAAACCAACATCAGTCTTGGAGAACATTAATTTGTTAGTCCAATGAAATCTGTGTGAAATATTCCCAGCAAGTATATAGTCAAGTGATATTTTTAGGGTTTTTAATATAATATGGAAAATTTGTTTAATTTTCTTTCTAGGAATAGTTATTATATGTACTTTGTTACATACTGTGGTGGGTTAGACCTGGCTCGATGCCAGGTGCCCACCAAAGCTGTTCTATCACTCCCTCTCCTCAGCTGGACAGGGGAGAGAAAATATAATGAAAAACTCATGGGTCAAGACAAAGACAAGGAGATCACTCACCAATTACCATCACGGGCAAACCAGACTCGATTTGGGGAAATTAGTTTAGTTTATTATCAGTCAAATCAGAGTAGGCTAACAAGAAATAAAAACTAAATCTAAACCACCTTCCACTCACCTATCCCTTCTTCCCGGGCTTAACTTCACAACTGATTTTCTCTACCTTCTCCCATCCAGCGGCACAGGGATGGGGAGTGGGGATTTCAGTCAGTTCATCACACATTGTCTCTGCCTCTCCTCCCTCCTCAGGGGGAGGACTCCTCACACTCTTCCCCTGCTCCAGCATGGGGTACCTCTCACAGGAGACAGTCCTCCATGAACTTCTACACTGTAAGCCCTTCCCACGGGCTGCAGTTCTTCACAAACTGCTCCATTGTGGGTTCTTTCCATGGGGTGCAGTCCTTCAGGAACAGACTGCTCCAGAGTGGGTCCTTCATGTGGTCACAAGCCCTGCCAGAAAACCTGCTCCAGTGTGGGCTTCTCTTTTCATGGGTTCACATGTCCTGCCAGGAGCCTGCTCCAGCATGGGGTCACAGCCTCCTCTGGGCATCCACCTGCTTTGGCGTGGGGTCCTCCCCAGTCTGCAGGTGGATCTCTGCTCCACCATGGACCTCCATGGGCTTCCGGGGGACAGCCTGCTGCACCATGGTCTTCATCAGGGGCTGCAGGGGAATCTCTACTCTGGTGTCTGGAACACCTCCTCCAACTCCTCCTTCTTCACTGGCCTTGGTGTCTGCAGGGCTGTTTCTCTCACATATTCTCACTCCTCTCTTCTGACTGCTGCTGGTGGTGTGCAGGTTTCCCCCCACACACACACACTTCTTAAATGTGTTATCCCAAAGGCACTGCCACCAGCACTGTAGGGCTTGGCCTTGGCCGGTAGCGGGTCCAGCAAGCCGACTGGTATTGCCTCTATTGGACATGGGAGAAGCTTTTGGCAGCTTCTAAGAGAAGCCATGCAAACCCAATACACATATTTAGCATAATAACTGTTCTGTGTGTCATCATTCAGTTAACAGATGTTGTTGCTTGGGAAAGTTAATAAATTTCACAGTAATTTTTTAAAAACAGGTACACCAACATACATTCAACAATTTATTTACAGATAAGTCTTATTTTTAATGAAATGTTTGTTACACAAGTATATTTGTTCAATAGTTTATGCAGGCATTGTGTACTGGTAGGTGTTTGGCATAGTATAGACGGGTCTGTTTTTTAAAATGCATTTGCTAAATTCTACTGCTTTGTCCCTATTTCAGCATTCCTGACATTCAAGTTTCTCTTTGATGTTTCAGAATATATAGTTAAAGGTATACGTTTGACATTCTGGCTTGAGAATGGTGGCATATCACAAGTGTTTTAAAAATTTGTATTTCTAATTTGCTATGTACATTATGAAATTGTTTAATTCCTTCATTTAACATGTCTTTTTTTGAAAGAACTCTGTCTCTGAAAACACCTGACTGGAAAAAGTTTGGAAATAAAATTTTTTGCTTTCTTTATATTTTTAATATATTTTGACCCTTTCATCTGATGTCCCCGATCTATCCAAAATCATTCCCTCCTGATGAGCTGATGTGCTCTCTTCAGAGCTTACCTTAAAAGTTTCTTTGTCTGTTTCTTTTGTCTTTCTTTGTCTTTTGTCTTCTTGCTTCTGTGTATCACCTTGCCTTGTAGTTACTTTCTGCTATAAATAAGAAATTTTTCCTTGTAGCTGTATTACTCCAGGAATACATCTAATTAAGGACAAAGTATATGCTCATCTGAGTGCCTTGCTTCTAAATTTGCTAAGGTTCATTGTTTTTTTCCGTGTTTATTGTTGCTTTATCGTATAATGGATGGCCATTGCATACTCAGAAGGAAAACCACAAATATTACAGTCCCAGGGAAAGTGTGCGACCCATTTTTCAACCCCAGGAATGTTACAGATGAGCTTAAATTAGCAGAAGAGTCCTACCTGGATTATAATACTGTAGATATGCTGTTTATTTAAGTGTTTGAGTTAAATTTAAAAACTGGTGGACTTCATTTCTGTGCACTAGGATGCATGTTTTTCTAAATTTTGACTGTTCATCAAAACCTGTGCATTTACCCCAGCATATGTAACACTTATCTGTGGTTTAGTTCTCTCTCTAGTAATTTACCAGGGACCTAAAATAAAGCAATGTATTTTTTACTAATATGAAATTAATTGCAATGCTTACTTAGTTCTTGTCAAAGCCCTGTTTTCTTGGGCTGATCCAAAGAAAAAGCAACTGACAGTGTAGTAGACATAAGATAATTGAAGTGGTACCCTCACTTCAATTCCTCCAGTGATTTGAAGCCATTTGTTTCATCATAAAGGGTTATATCAGATGCTTATTTAAAAAGTATACAGCAATTCAGTGCTTTTGTTCAGATAGGAAGGATGTCAATGTTTTGTTATAAATCATCAAGAGAAATTTAAGATCTTCTCACTACTTCTGAATCAGCTTTCCCATTGGTGCATTTCACAGTGTTTCACATGAATGTGATGGGAGCATAGCCAGCCAGATACTGCCTTTTCCTCTTCGTCTCTCTCAGCTGTCTATTTACAGATGTTTTCTGGATGGGTGGGCTGGTGACCACAGTGACAACCACTTTTTCCTAGGATTCCTGGTGCTGCTTTCCTAGAAACAACAACAAAAAAACCCTGAAATGCTCTATGTGTTATGGGAGAAGGCAAGACTGCTCTTTTGATTAGGACATTTAATATATCTGTGAGGTTTTTTTTCTTGTGAATGGTGGTGATTCTTTTGTTCATACAGGATTGATGTAACCAGTATGTACTCACCAGGCTAACATTTATGCATCTTTTAATTTGTCAATGCAGATCTTGAGTGGAAATACTAAGCAGTAAAGTGTTTCTTTCTTACAAAATACATAACCACTTGTGAAAAATATAAACCTGTCTTTGTTTTGCGTTAAGATGCACTTTATTCTGCTAGGATAATGTTTTAAGAAATGTAAGTTAGACTTCTATTTGATTAATTGTCTGTCTGTAGAAATCTCTAAATACTGCAATGAGTTATATGTCCATTTTAAACTAGTTGGGTTTACCCAAACAACTACTTGGTTATACCCAAAATTCAGTTGGGTATAGCTGAGGATGACTTACTTCATTGCTAATATTTTGACTCAGCAATCAGTAACTTCAAGATATATATTTTTTTTCCAGTTATGGTATAGCTATGTATGTATAGCTGAATGCAACCACTCATTCATTGCTTCTCATAAAAATATGTAAACAAATTCATGATTCTTTGTGCACTTAATCTGGTTGTGACTTTTATTAATTGCTTCTAAGGGCTCTTCTAGTTTAGCACAGCATGATATTGCCTATCACAATATTGATCTAATTAATTTCTTTCTCTGTTCTGAGTTGAACTTACAAGGTAGCTAGCTCACTTGAATCTTCTTTGGGACAGGAAAATAGCAGTGAAATGCTCAAATGTAAAATCAAACAACTGTTCATTTAAGAATAATTTGCCCAACCACCTTGCTGACTAGCACAAAGGAGTGAAAATAAATGAAGGAAAGAGGTGAACTGTTGATAAAAGGTATATTGATGAATAAAATAGAGGCCAAGTTAGATTTTCAAAGAAATGACATTGTATTGTGGAAAAGCGAAATTTCATTATTTATCATAAGCAATTGTCTGTTCTTATGTTGAAAAGGTGCCACTTCATAAAGTCCAGTTAATGAAATAAATACATAACAAAATTTCCTTTAAAAGTGACCTTCTGGTATTAAAAAGAGAGGGAGAAGATGTGGGAAGTAGAAGATGCATTTTTTAAAGTTTTTTAGTTTTTATTTTCTCTAAAGAGAGGTCCTGATTTATACTCACGGTTATTATAACACTTGAGATGTAATAACCAGCTGTGATTTCCTATTTAAGTTTTAAATGCTGTGGTGTTTGTTTCAGTCCCCTTACATATTAAACAAATGCATGTTTTGCTTTGATTTGTGAATATTCTTTCTTTTTTTTAAGGTTTGCATTCTTGATTCAGTGCTTTTAGTTGCAGAAAAAACAGACTTCCTGAAATAAGACTCAGAAAAATCAAAATCAAATGGCAACGCAATGCAATGCTATCTTTGCCTCACATTTTTAATTTTGTAAAAGTCAAATGTTTCCTGAGAATTCAGACCTTTGTGTTTGGAATTTTGAACCTGAGTCATTCCCTGATACTGCTCTTTGTTTACATTGATTCCATGCCAGACTCCTAATACCTAAAATTAGGCCAGAGTTTGTGAAAGTTGAGTTGCTATGATAACTAGTAAGTTTCAAATAACCTTGAAAAACATTAAGAGCCATAAAATACATGTAATATAGTTCTTAATTAAAAACATCCTTTGAAATCATAATTTAGGCAACATATTTGACTCTACCATTCTTTTATTAGTAAGTATCTATATAATATTTAAAGTGCTCTTTTCAGTCACCAACTTAATTTTTATTTTTCCCCTTAAGCATGGAACCAGGCATGGTTATTTGCAAATGAGATAAAAAGATGCTAAAGGACTTACTTACACAGAAATTTTTGCAAGATCTGAACTATTACTCTGTAAAAGCAGTTTTTATATCTTCAAAACATGTGGCAGGCTGTTAAATAGTAATGTAGGAAGACAAATGTTATGTTCGCTATTTGCACTATGCATGTTCTGATTTTTCACAGAATGAGAACAATTTCCAATGGGGAATAAATGGAGAACTGGTCTCCAAAGTCACTTATGTTTGGGATCATTTTGAGTTCAACACTAAATAGGGCTAAGTGCCAAATTTAAGTATATGAATAAGGTTCATATAGATCATTCTTGAAAATAATATTTTCAGAAAGTAAACTTAAAAAATATTCATATATACTTAATACTGAAAGGTCATACTGAGAATGCAGAACAGTTATATAAAAAACCCTGTAACATATTTGGCATGTTCCACACAGAGGACTGAATTTACTTTAAGCAGTGGGATTAAAGGTTATCCATTTGACTGCAATGAATTCTTAGGCACCCTGGAACAGTGAAAACTAAACTTAGCAATATTATATTTCTTTCTGAAAGTAGATTTGGTTAAAAAAAATCTTCCTTTTATTTTTCTTCAGTTTTCTTAGGACATATGAATATGAATTACGTATGGTTTTAATTTACTACACAAAAAAAGTCCATCAAATCAAATTTAGAAAAGTCCACATTTGCATACATGTTTTCTTAAAAATCAGACTAATGAGAAGAACTTTTTCAGTGTGCATCTTGATTTCAGTTTTCATAGTTGTGTAGAAATGTGTCAATTCTTCTTCCTTCAAAATTTATTGAAATACCTAAATTGTAGAGCTGTTAACAAGAACACCTCAGAATATTCTTGTTCATTTTGCATCATTTGTAGATATATGTCATCTAGCATGAGCTAGATGTTGGGGCCCAAAATTCTGATTCAAAGTTCAACTATCTAAGAATCTGAAAGTTGTTCAGAGAAAATATTGACTCATTACAGTCAACGTTAAAACCAGTTACAGACAAATACAAATTCCATTCTCTTTGTGCCACATTGCGAAAACAGAAAAGGCTGCTTGACTTCAGAAACTCAGTCAGCAAGGTTGTCTTCTTTCAGATTTGAAAAAGAACATCTTCACTAAACTGGATCGAGTTAAATTGAGAATGCTATACACAGTTTTCCCCTATCTTGGAAAAAAATACTTTGGGTGCTGTTAAGAGTGGTGGCTTAATATGTAATGTTGAGATTTCTGACGATGTACAGAAACACACGCTTCAGGTAATAGACATAATGTTCAAGATGAAGAACTAGAAAAGATCTCATACAGTAACTGAACATGTATTGTAAAAAAAAAATTAACACTCTTCCCACATTTGGATTAATGAGACAGAGATAAAAATATAATAAGCAGGTGTTTAGAAAGCATCTATTGTCTCTGCAATAATATAATCCTCTTGCAATTTAAAATATTAATACTCTTAAGCATTATTTCTGTTAAATTTTAAATCATCTCTCACTTTTATATGTGATAATTTAAACTTGGAAAATGAGTACATTCAAATTCATAAATAAGACTGACTTTATGCATTTTAACTGTAGTAATGGAAGTCATTAATAATTGTCTTCTGCATGAATAAGATAGCGAATTATTATACTAGCATAACTTCAACCTCTAGTTGTTAAACATTTGTAAATAATTTGCAAAGAAATTTCAAAACAATAGAAGTTTGCCTGACTTAATGCAAATTAGCATTTCATCTTTTTAAAATAATTCTATGCTTGATCAATCTTGGTGGCAAAGTAATGTAGAAAGGGCTAGTATTTACTTGTAACATAGTTTTACTACAACTTCATCTTATTTATTATTATTTGAATTGTGTTGTTAAAGAATATTACCACCTTGTTTGTGTTGGTGTCTTATATTTATCAGAAGCACATCTCTGACATGAAATTACTTTTTCCGTGTTCCATGAAATTAAAAATCAGCTAACCTGAGTTCACTGCATTCAAAAACGCTCTTTTCTTTCTTTCCAGGGAAAAAGACAATAAAGTTGCCAAAATAATTTGTTAATTCTTGGATTCAGTGGGCTTTTGCTAAAAAGTAAAATAAATTGCTTGAGCAGTTTTGGATTTCAGTATATGTTGTGCAGCGCTGGAAGGAAGTGCTGCCTTGAAAAAGCTACACCATTTGCTGTAAGAGAACTGAGGAAATTTCAGATGTAATTCTCTTCACAACTTCTACTTTAGCCATGATTTCCTTCTGTAACTCTTTTTTTCTCTGGCTGGGACAAGAAAAATCCCTTTTCCTCTACTTCATTGACCAAACAGGACCACATCTTTATGATCATCCCATATATCTTAAAATGTAGGACCTCTTGATCTAACCCATTGCTTTCTATGGCAAATTCTTTCACTGCCTCTGATAGCCATTCTTGTAGCTAAAGAATTGACATTTGGGATCCAGTTGTGAAATGGATCCAGTCTTTTTGTTGTTTTGAAAAGTGTTATGCTGAATATGCTACATTTTAAATAATGGAAGAGTTGGTATAGGAAACCTTCATTCAATGTTTATAATGAAAGTCACAAACTAAAGAACATGAAACTGAGAAAATGGCAGGTTTTGTATTGAGTGAGCAACTCTGTCCTTGTGTGTGTGTATGATTATCTTTACATTATACTGTTGAATTATGTTGAAAACTTAGTGACTATAATTTTGATTCCTCGTTTTATAGGAAGGGATGTAAAAGAGAAGCCAAATTAGATAAAAACTGTGAATCAGCATTTCATAATTTTCTCGTGAATGGCTTTATAGACTAAATGTATTTTTATGTACTGAGTCTGTAGATCCATGTCTCTAGGTAATGATTAATTCAGATTAATTTTGTGAGTGCTTAGCCATTGAGTATATCCAAAAACTACTATCAGTTAAAATTTAATTTTGTACATTTTCTAGGAGCTAGATAACAGTGTTTGGTACATTTCTTTACAAAATTAATTAGAAGAAAGGAAATAGAAGAAAAATAATGGAATTAATGCTAAACAGTAAGTAGACAAAGTACTTTATAAAAGTCTGTTCTTTATTCAGAGAAGCATGTATTTAAAATGAAGTTATAAAGGAATATACAATATCAACCACTGTAAAAGAAAAATAAAGGTAGTCAGTGAAATTCTTCCTTTCGGAACAGTTAAAAATAAAGAGTGCCAAAGTATGTAATTAGTTTATCTGCAAATCAAAATGTCATATACATTACTATTTATTAATTTGTCTGGGCTTAATCTTACTGTATTATATTTTTCAAGAAAATGCTACAGATTTTTTTTTTTTTTTTTGTCAAAGCAATTCCTGTGGGGCTGAGTACATATTTGCAAGGTAGTTGGAAGTCATGTCACTTTTTATTAGAGTTCCTCTGTGTGGACAAGGACTTAATTTTTCTCTATTTATGAGCTCCTTTCCATACTGAAAGAGTTGGTCTTTCATTTCTGAACTACAGCAGTAATTTCAGTTTTCAAACCATTACAGTCCAACAAAGCATCCAGGAGCAGTGTCCGCAGGTATAAAAAGTGGAAAGTTATATGTTTTACTGATAAATAAAAGGTACTTATACTGAAAGTTTTTAAAAGGTTTTGATTAAAAGTCCTCAATTTGATAACTATAATGATTTAATAATAACATCTATAACAATAATGAAATCAGGTTCAAGTCGTTTTATTGAATTGGAAGAAACTATGTTAGGTTCTTCATAAGATGATATCTACATAAGATCAAACTGACTAATTATTAATTATTACCATTATATATTGTTAATGGAAACTTTTTAATTAATTTTGCTGGACATAATTTTTCTAGAGATATTTTTTCTGTTTCTGATTTTATTTTTTCCAGTGAAAATTGTTGACCACATGTGATTGTAGCACTAAAGCCAATGCAAATTGAAATATCCTTGTCATTAAAACTTAAACTTCATTTAAAATTGAATGTGAGTTCTGTTGCAGAAGCTAATGCAACAGCAATAATTCTTGGCAGCTAAAATTAGGAATGAAGTACTACTTTATTCAAAATTCATACTTTAAAGCACATAGTCATGAAGTGAGGATAAAACTAGCATATTTCTACAATCATTACACAATCAAATCTGAGACTATTACAGCATATATACAAATTCATTGAGAGTAATTGGAAAATGAAACTGCATAGAGAATAATTTCAACAGACAGTTCATCTCAGTGGTCCCATTCAGTGACTGATAGCAACAACACCAAGATACCATATGTTCTGGACGGAATTTTGTAATTTATTCTCCCTGAAAGCCTTAGACAGTTTTAGAGAAAAAGGAATTTTAGAGTAAAATGACTGTCTAAAAATTCAATGTGTTTATATGTATTGCATGCTAGCATACATAGTGCTTTTATGTTGCACAATCTGGAACTTCATGAACATTCTCCCTTTCCTTGCACTCCTATTTATACATACTGTAATTTCATTTTTTGTTGCAGCACACACTTTTGCTTTCAAAGTCAGCATTTGCATCTCTTAAAGACATTTGAAAGTTAATAAGCAAAATCAATTTCTTGTAGTGGCATAATACGCAAAAGAAATCCATAATTCTGGAATTTTGTGAAGATGGGTTTGCCTTTTCTTTTTATTTTTTTTTTTTTTTTTGTATTTCCAATTCATAATGTTGGAAAAATGATTGGGCATGAGTGCTATTTAGTCTACTGAAGTTTATCCATTCTGATGCATCATTTCCTTCTGATTCCTACTTGATTACATTGCTGCGTTTCTCTCAATACCTTTGCCCTTTAGCCTATCCAAAGGGATGTTAGCTGACTGCGTTTAGAAGTGCTTCTTGATGTTTAGTCTGTATATTGTTCTCTTTCTGTTTCACATTTCTATCATCTGTTCTGTATCAGATTTCTTACTTACTTTAAACTGTGTTGTTTAAGAGTTTTGTACATCTTTAATTCTGTCTCAATCAGTTTACAGTTTTAAGTGGTGTGCAGATTAGACTCTTATGTTTATTACTGTTCTACCAGTTAGATTAAAAATTACCTTGCATGTTCAGAATTTTTTATTCTTGCTTTTTAAATATTTTTTCTGCTTATGAGTAGATTAAGCAGTAGGACTAAACAATTTGCAGTCAGGATTTTTGCTATTGGCTTCCTTATGATCAGAAGGCAACTTTAAATGGGAGACGATATAGGAGAAAATCATAGAATCATAGAATCACTTTGGTTGGAAAAGACCTTTGAGATCATTGAGTCCAACCTTTAAAATAATCAGTAATATTCTGTCCCTTCAGGAATAAATGTTGCTTGAGATTTTCCAGAAATAATAAAGCCTTTAGTAGTGGCTTAGTAACCACCTTTTGTGCTAAAATGGTTTATGCATTCTATAATCTCTGCTGAGGCTGATTCTTTGGAATTATAGGCATCATGATTATTTTGTTTGGTTGGGTTTTTTTCATGAAACAACATTTGCCATAGCAAGTTTTGAAACACTTTGGCAAAGTATGGAGACAGGCTTACCAGTATAATCAGAAAACATAACTCATTGCTAAAATAGAAATTAAAATGGAAAGATTTACTAAGCTGATGCTTACAAGGTCATCTATACTACTTCCTAGTATTTTCAGTTTGGAGCCTGAGTGTTTAGAGTGTTCAACTGAATTCCTATTTATAACTTCATCAAAGAAAAATCAGAACTGGCAAATTAGCCAAGACTTAGACTACCAGTATGGGATACCCCAACAATTCCAAAGCAGAAGAGAGGGTGGCTTAGAATAATGAGAGACATCTGAAAACTTTTATTTGTTTACGGTCTCAGCAGAGCCTCTATTGGGGTAATTCTGAACTAAGATGCTCATGATGGCTGAGATTTACAATAACATAAGGGAGGCTTTCCTGTGTGATTTCCTTTTTAGGGGTAGAAGTTGTACTAGAACTGTGTGGTTTAATAAGATAATATGTGAATCGTGTTACCTTTTGAAATATAAAATGTTAAGGAACACCTCTCCAAAAGTCGACGATAGCCATATAGGCTGTTGAATCACCACATTTGACACTTCTAGTGCCTGGCAATATATTAGGTGTTCATATATCTTCAGTCTTCTAGAATTCAGAATTTTTTCCTCTGTGTTACCTTATTTTATATTCTCATTTTAGTTGTATAATTTGGTATTACCTGGGCTGTGTTGCATCCTCCCATCCACCTAATCTCATAAAAACAAAAGATGAATGTGTATTCCAGACATCTGCACATTTTTTTAGCAAACTCCCTCATCCAAACTGTATTACACGGCCAACTATTAACTGTTTAGCTGTTAACACCTGCAAATATCTTGTTATCCAAATTTTGGTGAAGAAGGTTTATTTCTGAATGAAAGGTGCTTTAGTTCCACTTTTATTTCCCCTCCTTTCATAACTACTAAAAAAAGCAGAATCCTGATATATTCTTATAGGTCTCATGTGGTCATCCTTGAATTGTATGCTTTTTTTCCCAAGTCTGTTTTAGTTCTTTTTAAATATCTGAATTGGTTTGAACCTCTGAACAGAAAAGCTACTACAAAGCTGTTCTCCATAGCACTCCTCAGCAACGTGAACATTGTTCCCCAAGGATTCTGAATTTGAAAACCTACTGTGTCTTAGGATGTCTTAGAGATTTGACGGATCCAACAGTTTCATTTTATTTGGTATTTCCTAACCATATTTCAACAGGATGTATATATCATCTAAGGGGATTTCTGACAGATTTGTATGAAATGCACAATGTATACAGTGTTTGAAATACTCTTACTTCTTTTGTTTGGTTGGTTGGTTGTTTTTTTTTTTACCATACTCAACTATAATCTTTGTAATCCATTCTAAAAGTCTCATGGTTTCCTATGGTGACTTGAAACATATAGCATTAGCTAATGTACAACCAATCTTTCTGCAACTGCTGTTGGTATTCACAGTTTTCAGAAAACCTGAGCATCAGAAGACAGTATAAACTACCACAGGTCATGGATGAAATAGTTTCTGATGGACTATTTAATAGAATCATACATATATTCTCATAAATTTTTAATGTACTAAACATCAAACGACTGAAATTCATACCATTTTCAATCTAGGTAAATAATATTCATATGGTGTTGGACATATTTGCTGCCATCATTGTTATCCTTTCCCTGGATTTGCAGGGAAAAGTATGAATGCTTTTTTGCTGCAATATTTTAACTTCGTGGAAATCAGGCAATGATTCACTGTATAATAAAATCACATGGCATAAATATTTTTAAGTGACAAAAAATATGCACATTATATAATCTGACAGTCAACAGTTGGTATTAGTGCCAGTTTCATATGTGTTTTCGAAGATCTTTCATAGGGAACATTATATAGCTTGTATGAGCAAATTTCATGTTCAGAAATCACTCTGAAAATTATCATTTTTCTCCCTAGGAAGTTACATCATAGATAGAAATTACCAGTGATTTTCCATGCTATATCTGATTTATTTTTCTTTTTGTTCACATAAGGATCACCTTGTGAGAGTAAAACATTAAGAACAAGTAGATTTAGATGTTTTAATACCTAATTTAGCATCAATCACTTTATACTAGATTGATCAGGGATAAAGCCATGTTAATCACAGTGACACAGAAATTTTAAAGGAAAAACCATCTGCTGCAACTAAAAGCCTCCAGCATCAGTATATTTCATTCTTAGCTAATGTCTGTCTTGGAATAGCCATAGAAATGCCAATTGTGTTGATGACGTTAGCTATATAGACACTTGTAACAGAGCTACTGGGAACTGAGATTTTCTTTCACCTCCTTATCATTCATCAAATAGCCCTCAGATTATAACTTGCAATTTCTATCTACCAGTACTGGACTTCAACAGATGGTTTGTGAAGGTAGGGGGCAGGCTTGGCTGCAGTGACCATGAGATGGTTGAGTTCCAGATTCTGAGAGGGGGATGCAGAACAACAAGCAGGACTACCACATTGGACTTTAGGAGAGCTAACTTTGGCGAGAGGAAACGGCCTGAAGATGCACCAGGGCAGGTTTAGATTAGATATTAGAAAAAATTTCTTCACAGAAAGGGCTGTCAAGCACTGGAAGGGGCTGCCCAGGGAAATGGTTGAGTCCCCATCCCTGGGGGTATTTAAAAGGCAGGTAGATGTGGCACTTAGGGACATGGTTTAGTGGTGGACTTGGCAATATTAGGTTTCCGGTTGGACTCAATGATCTCCAGGGTCTTTTCCAACCTAAATGATTCTACAATTCTATGATTCTTTCCCTGTTTTCATTCTCTTTGTGGTTAGAATAATTTCTGTGCTGGTATTCATCATTTTGATCCTGTGAGCTACTGGCAACTCCAGACGGGACAGCCTAGCTCTGCTGCCGGTTGTACTGCACCTTCCTACACGCCATTGCGCAGCGCTTGCCACAACTTTGTTTTCTCAGCAGCCTGAGCCAGGGTTACACAGTTGCACCATCTTAGAGTTGGACCTTTGCCTCTTGACACAGAGGGAGGTAAAAGCTGGGGAGAAGATGAAAGGGGAAGGGTTGCAGAGAGATGTTCACAGTCTATAGGAGGAAGGTAAAAAGGAGCATGCTTGGCATTATCTTCTTAATGGAAATTGCACCAAGTACAACAGAATGCTGCAACTTCACAAAGGAGCTAAATTGCATCTTCCGTTTTTTGCTGCTGACAGTTGTACCCAACAGACGCACATGCACACACACACAATTTTCTTCCACTGAGGTTGCTGACCTACGAAATCACTGTTTACAAAAATCTGTGACTATGTATGCTTTGGTGGGGACATGTGAAAAAAGATGAAAAAACCCAGGGCCAAGTCAAGTTGGTCTTTGGGAGATACAGTTATTAGGAATCATAGAACCCCTTGGATTGGGAGGGCTCTGGGGGAAGCCACCTCGTCTTGCCTGCCAGCACCCCAATGCTTTTTGGCTGAGCTGCTCCAACCAGTGGGTCCACAACCCCATCTTGATGCTTGGGGGCTATTCCAGCTCAGGGACAGGACAGTGTCTTTGTGTTTGCTGAACTTCAGGAGGTTCCTCTTGGCCCGTTCCTCTGTCTCATCCAGGGTACCTCTGAAGACTAATCCTGCCATCAAGGCCGTGAACTGCTTCCCCCCCCTCTGGGTTACCATTACCCGCCGACTTGCTGACGTGCCTTCCGCCCCTTGTGCTGGTAACTGATGATGCTGATGCTGAACAGGATCGGCCCTGACGTTGTTCCTTGAGCAATGCCACCTCTGCTGAGAGGGACCTGGGAGTCCTGGTGGACAATAAGCTGACCATGAGCCAGCAATGTGCCCTTGTTGCCAAGAAGGCCAATGGTATCCTGGGGTGTATTAAGAGGAGTGTGGCCAGCAGGTCGAGGGAGGTTCTCCTCCCCCTCTACTCTGCCCTGGTGAGACCCCACCTGGAGTACTGTGTCCAGTTCTGGGCTCCCCAGTTCAAGAAAGACGAGGAACTCCTAGAAAGAGTCCAGAGGAGAGCTACTAGGATGATAAAGGGACTGGAGCATCTCCCCTACGAGGAAAGGCTGAGAGAGTTGGGCTTGTTCAGCCTGAAGAAGAGAAGACTGAGAGGGGATCTCATCAACGCATACAAATATCTTAAGGGCGGAAGTCAAGAGGACGGAAGCAGTCTGTTTGCAGTGGTGTCCAGCGACAGGACTAGGGGCAATGGATGCAAACTGAAACACGAGAGGTTTCAGTTGAATATGAGGAAGAACTTCTTCACTCTGAGGGTGGCAGAGCACTGGAACAGGCTGCCCAGGGGGGTTGTGGAGTCTCCTTCTCTGGAGATATTCAAAGCCCGCCTGGACGAAGTCCTGTGTAGCATGCTCTAGGTGAGCCTGCTTTAGCAGGGGGGTTGGACTAGATGATCTCCTGAGGTCTCTTCCAACCCTTACGATTCTGTGATTCTGTGATTCTGTGTTCAGATATTGATCCAGCAAGGCAATGAATTTCATATGCACCGGGTCCTTTCTGCTGAATTCTTTCTACTCTGATTGAGTCATTGATCAGTATTATACTGAACATAGGTTATTGGAATCAGTGTTTCATTTTTTAAATCTTCATTTCAAAAACTTTATGAGACAATGCCAAAGCCATGAGTGTATGTGAACTTCAGGTACAACGGACCTGACTTCCATGTCTTAATCACGTGAAGAGAAGTTTGCCCGAATGGGACAGAATTAGATAATGTACATTATTTGAATAATATGTGAAGTTTTAAATACTTATTAAAATGAGAAGTTACAAAGAATGAGGTAGATATTCCCCCCACCCCTACCCCCCATTATTTCCATCAAATATCTGAAATAGACACCGCAGTACTAGTCCTCTGTATGTTTTCCTATGGAAAATAAAAAGGAGTATTTAATTCCTTAATTGAATGATTTGTGCAAAACATTGTAATTATTCTTTCATAACGTCTTCCCACCACTTGAAGAGTCATAAAGATAGCAGAGGTCAATCTCCCTTCTCCTTACCTCTGTTGAGAGAGTGACAGCTGAGGGAAAAATAAACTGACAGTGACAACTTTTGCATCAATAATTGAATAACTCAATTTGGAAGTTATATATGAGCTTTGGCTATGCTATCATTTTATTGCCACGTCCCTAAATGCTATCAACAATTTGTCTCCTGAAAGCCTGCTATTTTACATGATGTCTGTTTCAAAGCAACCATTTCTGTGCTTGCTTGATAATTTTTAATTTAGTGACCTATTTCTCCTTCAGTTAATATTACATAAATACTATTTATGGTCCATAGTTAAATATTATTAGGATTATATATGCATTTTCTTAATTTTCAATCTGTAAAATAGTATATAATCACTTTTGCATAGTTCCAAAGCATGCATTCAATTTTAAAGAGTAATTTCACTACTGATTTGCATAACTTGAGGCTTCTTTTATCTGCTTTATCTACTAATATTTTCTACAGCTTCTGCTTTGGAGCAGCTTCAAGAACCTCTTATGTTTCTGTGGTGGCAAATACCTCTAGTATTAAATATGCCTGCTTCTGAATACAGGTGTGATAAAAGAGTTAAGGCAGGTCAGCAACATTGTTCTCCATTTGAGTTTAAAGAACTTTGCAAAGAGCAGAGGGAACTTCTATGTGTACATTCAGACAAAACCTGCTCTATGTATGCTTTCATCAAAGCCACATTGTTTATATACCTTTCTTTGTACTTTTAGAACCTGTGTCAAAAGATACTGGAATTCCATTTCTAAAAAGCTAGTTATCATGTTTCAGATCTATATAGGGACACGGTAATTCAATAACCAGGAATATTTTTCAAATACACTCAAGTTCTAGGATCACATGGGAGGAGATAGGTTTCAGACACAATTCTCCATGTGTCTGTAGTTGGTGGACTAATAGTTTCCCAAGACAAGACTCTATAGAGAGAAAGGTTCTTTCATCAGACTCCAACTGGTATGATTAAAAATAGCACAGAAATTCTCAGGCCTGTCTGCTTCTTTTTTCAATTATACCATCTGATTTAATAAGAGCTATTACATCTCCCGATAAACCTAGTCTTGCCTGTAGTGCTAGACTGTATGGCCAAAGCAACGCTACTCTGGCTTACTGCAATATAATCTGTAACACTGCTAATATCTGTAGCCAAGCCTTTCATATATCTTTTTTCACTTCTTTTGTGTTTGCTACAAATCATACTTCACAGCTGAGCAGTGTTTTGTTCTTGTTTCTGTCAGTGAATATTAGATGGAGGAATCTCTTTCATTCACTACTCTAATCTTTTACTGTTACTAGGAAAAGGTTGAGATGGAGAGGATCATATTTTCAGTTCTCTGGTGTATGCTGTGACCTGCTTTTTATATTTAGGACATACCGCTTCAGGTGTAATCTGTTTCATTTTATACGTTGTTGTCTTTCTTGTAATAGAAAGGACAAAAGGATTGACTTTCCATTAGCTATCAGTGATCCCACACCTATGCTTTGGCCAGATTATTTCCCTGACTTGTGCCTTTTGTGTCAGGATTCTGTAATGTGCACTAAATGATACCAACCTGCCCCAGAATTCAGCAGTTCACACTCTGAAAATACGACATTATTAAGAAATACTCTTATCTTCTGCCTTCCCACCCTTTCACCAGCTTTGTTGCCCTCCTCTGGATGCATCCAAGGACCTTCACATCCTTCTGTGGGCCCCAGAATTGCACACAGTATTCAAGGTGAGGCTGCACCAATGCTGAATACAGTGGGACAATCACCTCTCTTGACCAGTGGTTGTACTGTGTTTGATGCACCCTAGTTTGCCCTCTTGGCTGCCAGGGCTCCCTTCTGACTCATATTGAGCCTGCTGTTGACCAGCCCCCCCCAGATCCCTTTCTGCAGGGCTACTCTCCAGCCACTCCTCTCCCAGTTTATATTTTTGCCTGGCATTACTCCATCCTAGGTGCAGAATCTGGCAGCTGGACTCATTAAATTTCATCCCATTAATCATATCCCAATTCTCCAATCTCTCTATATCCCTCTGCAAGGCATCTTGGCCCTCAAGAGAGTCAATAGCACCTGCCAGTTTGGCATCATCAACAAACTTACTAATGGTGCATTCAACTCCTGCATCCAGATAGTTGATAAATATATTGTACAGAACTGGCCCTAGAATTGAACCCTGAGGAACATGCCTGGCGACCAGTTGCCAGCCAGATGTAACCCCATTCATTACAGCCCTTTGAGCCCTGCCATTCAGCTAGTCCTTCACACAGCAAGCATTAGTTTGCAATGAGTTGGTCCTCCAGCCCTGTCATGATATTCACTTTAGTAAAACATTATGCTTCACTTAGTTTTGTTCTTCCAAAGGAGTAATGCTAAATGCTATCTCTTCCCCTTTTATACTAGGGAAGTGAAGAAGTTTTATCAGTCCTCCCTTCTTGCACACGTGAATGAATTCTCTCAAAAGGCATTTTTATAAAGTTTGTGAGTTGCAACAGTAGTTAACTGACTGCAAATATAACATGAATGCAGGATTAGACACCTTACATTTCTGTACCTGAAACATGGAATATCTGGCAAGAGCATCACTAGGAGGAAAGACATTCATTCTTTGTGTTGAGCTTCTTGATTCAGGTAGAAGTATTTTGATGCATGTGGCAGTAGATAACCAAATCACCAACTCAGTGAGGGTCTCTATTCTGTATCAGGAGTGGTCTGGACATTTAGCTATCAGTGCCCTGGTAATGACTGAATTACTAGTCTTAAACACATTTTCACTGTTTCTGGAGTCTGGCAGTATTATTTCTAGTTCGTTGCCCCAGTGTTTGTATTTCATGATTACATCTTATATTTGTATTTCAGGCTTAGAATCCTGTTTATATATGGTGGGGGTGGTGGATGGTTGGGTTTTCTTTGCTATCTTTTGGGGTTTGTTTTTCTTTTTTTTTCATTTCATCTATCACACTGGAATAACACTTAGATGTTTCTAGGAAATTGATAGTCTTTTGCACAGTATTTTTAATGTTTTCAGACTTTCTTTTTACTGAATTTGGGAAGGAATGACAAAATTTTAAATCTTTGACAGATGACCCGATATAATATTTTGCACACTTCCAAAGTGAAACATTCTCCCTAGGACTGTTTAGTGGCTTCTACTGAGACTTGTTTGGTTCTGGCCTCCCATTGATGCCTAGCACTTGTGAACAGTGAGCTCATTAGCTGAAGTGAAACAAGGGCAACCCTGAGGCAGTCCAACCATACACCAGGGGTGACTGTTGAATTGGAATTTATTTATCTATCTACAAATCAGTCAAGAGCCTGTATATGACTGTTGGCCTAGAGCTGACTTCAGTATGTGATTGACTCAAGCCATGACTTGTGAAGCCCCAGGGCTCCTAATTCAGCAGCAATCATACAGGCAGAAGAATCAAGGGTGGGAGCTGGGAGGTAAGCAAGAGTTTGGGGCAAAAATTTAATAGGCAGTGTTGTCTCAAACCCCTGTTTGTTCTGTCAGAAGATAATTTAAACCAATACATTATGGTGAAAGAATTATTTAGAGAATAGAAGCACTTTACAAGTAGAAAAATGTTTCATTAGAGAATTCCCAGGCAACAGTGCTGATGATTTATTAAAGTCAGGCTAAATTTGAACCAAACAATATTTTATTTTTCTGTTTTCTGCTGTAAGACATTCATATTTGAAGATAATGCCATGATACTCTGGTAAACACCATTATTCTGCTTCTGCACCTCTTCTGAGAGCCAACAAAAGCCTATTGGTTGTGAAGATCTTAAAAGCTTTTGTAATGCCTTTCTGTTTGTTCATTACCATCGCGTTGTCCTCCATCTCTTTAGCCCGTATTCATAAATTCCTACTATTTCAGCACATATGGAAATTTAAACCTGTTATTTTTGAATGCTGGATTACTTGGACTCTTCTTCACAGCTAACCTCCGTTTGCCACAGAATTATAAATCTGATTAATCTCACATGAATGTTGATAGTAAAATCCCTGTTTATTTCAACATGAGATAAGGAAAATATGCTTTCCACTGACTAACTGTAAGCTGTCCAAGGCCTCTTATGCCATCCCTTCTTGAAGTTGTATTGCACAGTCACAGTTTATAGTCCTGAGACTCAAGCCAATAATGGGAAGATACGAATGAAAAAATCAGATATGAATTAAAGATTTTATTGTTAATCTCTACAATTAAATAAACATTTCTTTACAAAGCAATTATTTCCAACTGATAATTTCATTTTCAGATGATGTTAGGAAAGCTATTTGATATAATCCATTAAGATGCCTTATTTAAAGTAGGCCATATGTGTTTGTTACTTAAGCCTTACTACTAAATTGACTGAACTTGTTAACAAATCACATAGAATCAAGGGGTCCTGGAATAATAAATCAGTGTGGGGTGACTGCAGTGGCAATTTAAGTTAAGCTACAAAGCTGTGATCTTAAAAAACTGAAATAATTGCATAGAGTGAAGGAACAGAAGTGGAGGTACTGGTCAGGCTTAGTGACTTGATTATTTGGTACAGCTAATTATTTGAGTCCTTCAAGGTTATGCATTAGTAGGCTTGACATGCATTAGTAGATGAACTGGCAACACCAAAGAACTTTTCTGTTTCTGGATTAGTGTCTCTGGACATTTTTTTAGTGAATTTCCATTCATTCCTGTTGCAAATTTGATTTTTTTTCTTTGCTAGTGTAGTGTGTCACCTGTAAGTTTCCTTGTTGCTTCAGTGATGACTTTTTTTTCCGTCTTCCAGTTTTAAAGCTTTCCTGGCACCATTTGTGCTACTCCCTACAGGTGCTTTTCAGTACATCTGTAATACTTTTCCTGACCTGTCCTTGCTTCTCCTATGCAGAAAGCTGTGAAGTGTGGTGACAACTCATTAAAATACTAAAGAAGTTTTCAAATGTTTTTCTGTAAGCATACTATTAGCAACCACACAGTGCTCTAATATCTTTACAAGGATTCAAAATTTTGTTTTCTGCATTCTGTTTAGTGACATGCTTATGCAGTATGTTGTTATTGTCTTTTTGGCTTTGCATCACCAAAAAAATCCATTAGTCATATAAAAAAATGTATGTTATACACATAGGATCTGGCTCACTAATATGTTACTCTACTTTTGTACTTTTGTACTTTTTGTGTGGCACATAAAATTTAAATATGAAGTTAAGCCACCTTCTTTTGATGCTGCTATAAGCTGAGCACATTATCAAAAATGAACTATCTGTAATAACTTCATTAATTATTATCTACCTGCTAGGCTTCTGTAATGTCTATGTTCATGCTTACTTAATGCATTTGCAAAATGTGGAAATTCTAATGATTTCTGTTACATTTCTGTGAGATATTTTTATTGGCAAATAAATTCATATAATTTAATGTTACAATATAGTAAAAGGAAAACTGTGTTATCAGGAGGAGATGTAAGCATTTTTGCTGGACATCTTGCAGTATAAATACAGTAATATAACTACAAATAGACAAAAATTAAGCAGATGCCTAAATATTTACAAAAACTGGGCTCAGTTTACTTAAATCCATTTATATCCTGAAGTCCGGTTGGAGGACAGTAGGTTTATATGTTATACTTGCCATTTTGTGGTCTTTTATCTTTAATCAACTCACTTTTTTGATACAAGACAAGTGCATGAAAAGAAGAGAAAGGTCTTCTTTGATTTTCATCATGCTATTTTCTTAATCAGTTCAGAAAGGATATGAACTACTTGATTATTTAGTGTTTTCTTGTTATTTCAGCGAACACATTCTTTTCCAGTTTAAAAGCTTTCATGGCAGTATTTGTCCCTATAGATGTTGTTGTCACTTTCACTGTATAAGATATATGACCATGATAATTTTGGCCATATTTTTCACCCTCTTCTGGTTCGTTGTGAAAAGATTCAACTGACTACAGGAGATGCAAGTGGATAGAGAATTTGCATCATGTGATGATAAACTCTGTGCTTTCCAACTATATATTCTGTTCCTTTTAAAGGTTTGAAGTAGTAGATTTTCATGCTTAGTATCACTGTATATGTGCTTAGAACATAAGTATACATGTAGTTTCAATGACATTTTCACAGAATTAAACAGTCTGCCTGACCAGGTATTTATATATCTTCATAACAGAACATATGAGTGCAAGAAGACTCTGTCTAGAAGAACTTGCAATAGATTTAGTAAGTACAGTAAATTTATGTTTACCAAATTAACCATGAATTCAGCTAATATAATTTTTGGCATATACTAAGGTATTTTGGAAGGAATTGCTTAATTTACAAGCTTTGGATAGAATCCTTTCACTTTCTCAATGCTTTCTTAAGGACATTTGTATTTTGCAGATTTACTTATTTCTTTTCTTTCAGTAAAGCTTAGTCACTCTTTATGTGTTTCCATAATTCATGAAATTATCTGTAATTGTGTAATTAGTGTAAATACATGCAATCACATTTATAAGATATAATTACAAAGTGCAATGCAATAATTATGATGGGCAATGTCATAAAGGAATATCTATTAAACTTCTCCAAATGTATAGTCTGAATATTCAAAAGTTAGTAGTTATAGATGAATATCAAACTTGTTTAAATGTCAACAGTGGATGGGCAAATTTTATAAAAATAACTGGAGCTGGTCAAAAATACTGTGACAAAACAATTAGAAGCTGAAATGGTTCATAGAAACACATCAGTTTTTGAAAATGCAGGTGAGCTTTTGTTGCTTGGCAGGGACTCCAGAGCATCTGCAAATTAAAACTGGGTGTACATTGGGACTTTATCACTAAGGTTAGCTTGCAACCTGGCTACCTTGGCACTAAAGTCTGCCTTCCCACCTGGACATCTGAGAACCAGTATGACAGTCCCACGGTCTCCAGGTGTCTAAAGCAGAGATTACAGATTACCTAAAGCCCAGGTAGGTATTTTATGTCAGAGAAAGTGTTGAGTAGCTTATGGTCCTGTGCTGCAGATGGGGCTTCTCTTCCCCCAGGGTCTTCTCCAACTTTGGAGATTCCCAGTCTTGTTCTTCAGTCCTCAGGAGTTGGAAGAAGGCATAATTTCCCCATCACTGCAACTGCTGTCTTTTTTGATCCTGATATCTTCAGACCTGCAGGCTATGGTCAGGTTAGCTAATATTTTCACTGCCAGAACTGAAAAGGATCATGCATTAATATATACTGTGAGTCACCCAACTAGAAAAAAGCTTGGTAGAAAAGGAACTGGGGGTCTCGGTGAGCACCAGGTTGAGCATGAGCCAGCAATGTCCCCTTGCTGCAAAGTAGGCTAATGGTATCCTGGGCTGCATTAGGAGGAGTGTTGCCAGCAGGTGGAGGGAGGTGATCCTCTACTCAGCACTTGCGAGCCCACACCTGGTGTGCTGCGTCCAGTTCTGGGCTCCCCAGTACAAGAGAGGCATGGACATACTGGCAACAGTCCAACCAAGGGCCACTGAGATGATGAAGAAACTGGAGAATCTCACTTTTGAGGAAAGACTGATGGAGCTGGGAGTGTTCAGATAGAGAAGAGAAGGCTCAGAAGGGATCTTATCAATGGATATAAACTCCTGAGGGGTGGGTGCAAAGAGGAAGCAGCCAGGCTCTTTTCAGTGGTGTTCAGTGATAAGAGGCAATAGGCATAAACTGAACCATGGGAGTTTCCAGAAAAAAGGTTTTCACTGTGAGGATGACTGAACACTGGCACAGATTGCCCAAGGAGGTTGCGGAGTCTCCCTTCACAGAGGTATTCAAAAACCATCTAGACATGGTCCTGGGCAACTGACCGTAGGTCATCCTGCTTCAGCAGGGGGCTTGTACCAGAAGACTTCCAGAAGTCTCTTCCATCCTCAGCCATTCTGTGGTTCTGTGAAAAACCCATAACCACAGGTGATAAATCAGTAAATATGTAAGCCAGGTTTCCTCTTCAGGAATAGTTTATGAGACTGTGTTCAGATAGATAGGTGAAATCGTACCCCAAAGAAAATCAATGGAAATGTGATTTTTGTATTTTATTGATGCTAGGACTTTGATGATTCTACCAGCACACAAACAGATTATGGCAAGGTTTTGACATATAAAGTGGCTATGCCAGCTTTGTTAGTCCCTTTGCAAACTTCACATAAAAATGCTGAAGAAAGTTATCTGCAAATGGCATATTTCCATGTAATTAGATTCTCTTTTTTTGCTTAACAGCACTGTGATATTAATGCAAGTTCTGTACTTGTTCAATACATAAATTACTTTTATTATGCTCGCTTTTTTAGAAGTTATTTATAGTCTGATTTATATTTTCCACATTAGACACTAACTTTGTATTCCATGCTGCGTTAGATGACAGAGCTGAAACAAATTATATATATTTGACTACTGCTTTGCTTGACAGTAATAAGCAGTGTTCAGTTAGATGCAGCTTAGGCATCAGGGGCATATTACTCTAATAGTATTACTCTGTCAGAAGAGAAGAATGATTTGCTCAGAACCAAAAACATATTTAACATTAGTACATCCCCTTAGTCTTAAAATAAGAACTAGGGACATTTGACAGTTATTACTGAGTATATAATTTGCTAGGCATTCTTATTTTGCAAAGCATATGCATTGAAAATATGTGCATGAACAAAAATGTATATTCCTTCAATAACTTCTTAAACTCTTTCTTTTTTTTTTTTTTTTTTTTTTTTTTGCATGAGATACTATTTCTAAGCAGGAAAAACTAATGAGATCTTCTGAATTAATGGTGATTTAGAGAAAGAATGACATTACACTGTTTTCTTTGTGGCTATAGAAATCATTGGTGAATGCCATTCCATGTCGTAATCAGATTCTCTCCAATACCAGTAAAATTCACTTGCATATAAATACAGCAAAAGAGGATAACTTTAATACAAAAGTTATTTACTGAATTTTCCTGTGCCATGATGCATCTGACTGTGATCCTGCAACTAATGAAAAACCTTCTGTCGTGGTTTAACCCGTCTGGCAACTAAGCACCATGCAGCCGCTCGCTCACTCCCCCCCTCCCTCAGTGGGATGGGGGAGAGAATCGTAGAAAAGAAAAAAAAGTAAGACCCGTGAGTTGAGATAGAGACAGTTTAATAAGAGAGAAGAATAACAATAGTGATAATAATAATGATAAGAGAATATACAGAATACATAAAAAACAAGTGATGCACAATGCAATTGCTCACCACCCGCTGACCGATGCCCAGCCCGTCCCGAGCAGCGATCACTCCCCAAGCTGCGATCACACAGCCTGAGCTGCGATCACTCTGCCCGCGACCGACCGACCGACTAACACCGCCCCTCGAGCATGATGTTCTATGGTATGGAATAGCCCTTTGGTCAGTTTGGGTTAGCTGTCCTGTCTGTGCTCCCTCCCAGCTTGTTATGCACCTGGCTGAGCAGGAGAAGCTCAAAAAGTCCTTGAGTGGTCTGAGCACTACTTGGCAACAACTAAAAACATCAGTGTGTTATCAACATTCTTCTGGTACTAAATCCAAAACACAGCACTGTGCTGGCTACTATAAAGAAAATTAACTCTATCCCAGCCGAAACCAGGACACCTTCTATCTATGTATGTTTGTTAATCATGCATGTTTGCATCATACCTGTATTACACCGATTCTATACTTCAGGAAATTTTTTTCTTCCTTCTTGATATACAATATAACTTCAATAGGAAGGACGGTGGGAGATCACTCATCATCCTCTGAAGCACTGAAAATTTGGCACAGGTATAGGATGTAACTGTCCTAGGTGCTTGATGGTGAGAAGCTGGTTATTCTCATGGGGCATATGAGAATCACCAGATAGACTGTGGAAAAGGAATGCTCCCTCAGTTCAAACTATTAGTTTCACTGTCTCATCTTTTGGCTTATTTTCACCACCTGCATCACATCCCTGTGGTTTCTCAGTCTTCCCTGTTAATTTCAGTGAAAATCCAAGCCTCTTTCTGATGCATTCCGAATTGTTGCACTATGTCTCTTACACTATGTCTGAAGGATATTCATACAATCTAAAGAAAAAGTCTACAATGAGTTCTGAATGGGCTTCTTTAGTTGTCACAGGTATCACTCAGGCAAAGAATAGAGGGCAAATTCCTCAGAACTGAGTTAATAACTAATGACAACTGGTACTTCTGTATGCACTGTCTGTTATCAAAACCTATTGCTTTGTTAAAAAATGCTTGGGGGAAAAAATAAAATACTAAGACCTCGATTCAAAAAGCATACAGTTACATTTGCATTCCAGAAATGTGATTTAAAAAAAATAAATCTATGCACATCTTTTTGTTGTAAAGCTGAAATTATCCCATGTAACATAAGATCATACACCAAACTTCTCAGCCCAAGTGAGTGACTGAAGCCTCCTTACTCCTCTTGGAAACATATATCTATATATTAGAAATGTATAGAAATATATAACATTTTTATTTTCTTGCCTTAGAAGAACAGTTCAGCTTTTTAAAATAATTGTAGTCCTTAAAAAATTCAGATTAACATGTTAACAATGTAGTAATTTCTGTATTCATCACTCTTTCTACATGTAGTTCTATGTGATGATAGATTGCTTCAGTGGCAGCTTGACTTCTTTAATCAGAAAGCTTCAGAAAGCTGTGAAGCCAAATAACTCCTGAGGTGGTGTAGGACTAAACTTCTATAATTTTCACCTCTGAGTTGCTTGTTTAACTAAAGCATTATCTCCAGGAATCATTACTTTAAAGACTCTAGCTCTGAAGCTTTGAAAGTTGTATCTGTAACTGTAAGTAGAGCTTAAGGGGAAAATGCATGGTATAAGGTTTGAGAAATAATTAGGACATCATTCTCAGAGATTTTTTCATAGGGGAAAACCCAATGTGTTATTCATCCTAATTCTACCTCCCCCAACAACATATATCTACATGTGTATCTAAGAGTATATATGAATCTCATGCATTATATACTTGTAGTTTTTTGTAGATGTGCATGTATTGCTATTAATTAGATAAGCTAAACATGCTGAATAAGAAAATACCAATGATTCTAGGAAATCAGAAGATTTTTATGGGTTTTGTCAGACAGTTTATTCTTATAAACAGTTGTTTACTTTGCTTGTCTTTCAGTTCCAATGCATTTTTACTTATGTGGTCAATAATAATTTTAAAAGATTACAGTTTTGCTGCAATGCCTTTATAGCTCAGTAGATGCAAACACTTGTAAAATAGTCTTTAGGGTATGGTTATTACCAGAAAAGTGGCTGTACTCATAGCGTATTCTAACACTGCAAATCTTTTCTTTGTGTACTCTGAGACGTATTTACTTGCATTACTTATTGTTTGTCAGCACGAAGGCAGATTAATCCAGTACTAGTCAAGTGCAAAGTAATCCACATTGCAAGACAATTTCAACAACTCATACAACATATTAAATTGTAAATTAACAGTAGCTGTTCAGGGAAAAGCACTCAGTGACATAATATGCTGTTTAATAAAAACAGTTCTTAATTCAGTAGGCTGTTCATGATCAAAGAGTGAAGTTGCTAGTTTCTGTTCAGACAAGAAGAAGAAGAAGGAAGTACTGTTATACTGTTACAGAAAAAAAAATGCTAGTTTCTGTTCAGACAAGAAGAAGAAGAAGTACTGTTATACTGTTACAGAAAAAAACCCCCAGAAAATCTTCTATTACACAATGTTATCTGAATTCTCAGTGGCCTTTCTCAAAACAAATAGGATTGGAATGAATGCAGGCAATCAACATTAGGGAGTGTTGGGGGGTGGAAGCACGGAAATTACACTGACAAAGTTATTTAGTTGTTGGCTTGGGGGTTTTTTTTGATAATTAATGCCACGAAAGAATGAGATAGCAGAAGTGTATAGTGAATTTCACTTGCCTACTCTTTGTAGCTCTTTCTCACATGTAGAACAAGAAGATCCAAGAACAACCTTAGTAAAACTAAAAATCAAGAAATTCAAAACTGATGACAAGAATTATTACAGCAGGCATTATTAGCCTGTTAATTTCTTGGCCACAAATTATTGTTAAAATTATAACTTTTTAGAATTAAATTTTTTATATGAATACTGAAGAAAGTGATTTATTATTGTGGATGAGATAAATGTATTTAGCTTCTGCACAAAACATGGGTCAAGTAAAAAAATGGAACTAGATAGAACAAATTCATACTAATGTCTGTTATGTTTATGATTTGACATGGAATAAGCAATTTCCTTTAGATCATGTGGTATTTCTTCAGATATGATAATGCAAATTAGAAGCCTATTTCATTGGTTCCAGCTTTTGTGTCTAGCTTACTTGTTTAATACATTCTTTATATCCTTTTCCTACTTCTTTGATTGACAAATCATTCAAGTTAAATCACCTACACACGTTTAATTTTCATTTGTCTATCTTTGTTCTTTTTGGGGGAGGACATAGTGCTATTCATATTACTCTCCTTGCCTCGAAAAGATAGTATATCTGTTAGAGCTACCTTTCATTCCTTTCTCCCTTTCCCCTCAACAGGGTCTTATGGTTTTAGACCTATTCCATTTTTCTTTCTTATTTCAATTCATTACAAAGCTGTATGTTGCAAGTTTATATGTTTGTATTGCAATCTCCAAAAAAAGTGTGAATACTTTAATACTGGGAACTTGAGAAAATGTTGCAAAAGAATCCAGTAGTATAAAAACCAAAGTGAATTTCAAACTTGTTTCTTCACTGTTTATCTGTGAGGAGGCAACACAGTTCTTGCAGATACCTCTACTCCTCTCTTATTTCAGGAATGTTTCTGTCAAATAGAATTAGAATTTCCTTTATTATTTATTGCCATGAACTGTGTGGTCAGATTTTACTGTGACAGAAAGCACTAGTAAAAGAATTGAAAAACTGAGCATAATTTAATTTATACATGTAGAAGCTTAATTTAGATGTGACTGGAAATTTGAAGAAATAGAAGAAAATAAAGTGATCCTTCACATGAATCACAACACTAAAGATGCAAGTATTGAACTTTGGCATTAATTTGTATAATTTCTGGTATGAATGGACATATGTTTGCAAAAGAATGTGTGTGTGAATTAAACTATGTTATTGTTATGTACATATAATAGAATCAGCATGTGCATGGCAATATACTCAGAAGTGGTCACTTGCAAATTCAGTTATTAGTGTTTCAATGACAACATTTTTGCTTTGTTGTTGGTTTGGGGTTTTTTTTAAAATCCTTTCTCTGTTGCATTCATTCTCTTTGGTATCTTATTTTGATGGAAAATGTTGAATTTTATAGAGAGATAACATTGAACTAAATGAAATGTTGTGCTTTTCTAATTTTCCTTTTTTAGCCACTGTCTAATTTTTAAAATAGATACCAAAACTGATGTCAGTCTAGCTTGAAACACCACAGACAGGTAAGAGAGGGAAAGACTGAAAAGACACTAGTAATTCAGAAGACTAGAATGTTAGAGAGAGATAGGAATAAAATACAAACTTTTAATGAAACAAATTAATACAAATAATAGAAGTATTTGTATGCACTTTTGTTTGTAGAATTCAAGGTTAAAAAAATTTTGTCAAAGATTATGCAGGGAATAAACCAAAATAAGAAATGTCATTGAAATGTAACTCTATTTCATGAATTAACCATGGGCTTTGATCCTGTTGAGACCTGTGTGCCTGTAACTATATGAGAAATGTAATGTTTGGATTAGAAAAACAGCTCAGAGGTATAGTTAGTAAACTACACAAATTAAACAGGATTAGGACTGCATCTGTAAGGAATCAGTGAGTAGTTGAAGGTACTGTTTTTAAAGCATTCAACTTTCTTTTAGCACTAAGCCACCACAGTAAAGTAAGCACAGGGGAAATTCACTGACACATCATGCTGTCGGGGCCGAGGGCACTAGCAGGCCTTAACGACCTGGGCCCATACATCATACCATTTATCATATAATGCTGCAGTATACACTGACTGTCTTTTCTAAAGGTCATCTTTTCTTGTTCAGGACATGGAGTAAAAACCATTTCTTCAAAAGTCAATTCAGACACTAACATAAGAGAGTGAAAAGGAAACTCCATTAAACCTGACTCAAATCAATTCCTTCTATAACTGTTTGGATACATTTACTTTGGTATTCATAACTTTCTAAATAAAGCATTACTGAATATACTAAGCTATATGAATATATGTTATGTGTGATTTTAATCTCCAGGCAGCATATACAGATAAGGAGACCACAACAAACTGGTCTTTCCCTAGTAATTATCACCTCATTTAAATGCAAAGGCTGATTTCCATGCACTGTGGCTGCAATATATACATGCATATATACATGTGTATAAGCTTTAAACTAACTTGTGTAGAGATAACTATGCAGTCATATAACACAGGTTTGTTGTAGACTGCAAAAACTGGCTTCCTGGACTGAGCTCTGTGCTGCCACTGCTTCATCATCATCAGCTCTTCAGCCTTCTCCTTTAGATCCTGGCTTACAGCAGTGAAACTGAAGCTACACTGTGCACCTTGTGTGTTTCTATACCACCAAATCATTCTGCCAAAGAGAAGTGTTTCCATCTCTTCAATACAGCTGTGAGACACAATAAATGAATGAGAGTGCTTTCCTCCGGTCAGACAACCGTTTCGATGAGGTTAAGACTTATAAAAAAACAAATCAGCACCTTTCGGCTGCTCTTCTCTCTTCCGGTCTTGCTTAATATCTTTATCAATGACCTGGATGAGGGGATTGAGTGTGTCGTCAGTAAATTTGCAGACGACACCAAACTGGGTGGTAGTGTTGATCTGCTTGAGGGGAGGGGGACTCTGCAGAGGGACCTGGACAGGCTGGATCAATGGGCCGAGGCCAACTGTATGAGATTCAACAAGGCCAAGTGCCGGGTCCTGCACTTGGGTCACAACAACCCCATGTAACGCTACAGGCTTGGGGAAGAGTGGCTGGAAAGCTGCCTGGTGGAAAAAGACCTGGGGGTACTGGTTGACAGCCGGCTGAATATGATCCAGCAGTGTGCCCAGGTGGCCAAGAAGGCCAATGGCATCCTGGCCTGTATCAGAAATAGTGTGACCAGCAGGAGTAGGGAAGTGAC
>NW_009260028.1:3840298-3863456 GCF_000687185.1 Egretta garzetta | reverse complement strand
ATCTTAAAGGTCTTTTCCAACCTAGACGATTCTATGATTCTATGATTATATGACTTCTCTATGCCTCTTCATGGAGACATGCTTTAATACTAGTATCATTGTTCACTCCTGAATTACCAAAACTACAGTAGGTAAAGAACACTTTCCTTCTGAATTTGTCATGCATATGTGAATTAATGTAGTTTAAATCATCTTCTTTATATGTTGCTTTGTATTATTTTCTCTTAGGTACTTGTAAGGATAAATCTTTACAAAAATAATTCCTCGTTAGCACAAAAATATTCACAATTGTAGATCTACCATTCTTGAAAGACCCCTTCCTGAAGGTCCAGGATTAGGATGAACAGGTATTAATCTCCTACCAGGGTCAGGCTAGATCTTCTGCAATTTTTTTGTAATCCCACAAGGCCTGCAGAGGTCTAAACCAATGCTTAATTTTATGAGCACTGCCTTGAAAGGGGATTGCTCACCATGGCTAAAATGAAACACATAACTCAGACCATATGGGAGTAGGAAAGTGAACAGAAATGTTGAGCACTGATTATGGATGGGAGTGAGCTGAATGGAGTAGAAATTAAACAATAAAAAACCCAGGGGAAAATAGGAGGCAAAAGTAAATAATGAAAATGGGGAAAACAAACAGAAAAACCACAAATGGGAAGTATGTGACTAGTTTTCAAGGAGTATTTTATCCCGACTGATTCCAGTCTTTTGAGGGATGATTTCTGAAGCAGAGATTTCTAAAACTGATATAGAATAACTTCCCATGCTTAATTTCTTTATTTCTCAACAAATCCTCCAGTATTATCAAACACAACAAATACATAAACTTGGAGAGATTCACCTTAAAATTCTAGGTACAAAATGTCTTGTTTTGGTGAGGAAATAATGAATTCCCCCAAGAGGCGAACTCTAAGCACTCCATCTGTGACCTATTCCCAAATATAAAGGTAAGTAAGAATATGCTTATTTTTACTTATAGAGTTACGAAATTGTTTTCAGAAATGTGGCCATGTTGCTTAGCGCTTTCTGTCATCAGCCCCCATTTTCAATAGCCATATATTAAGTACATATAAAATAAGACATCCAAAAGAGCAACTGTAGAAAAAATTGGGAAATGTGTATATAAATAGGTAATTGAGCTTTGGTTTGATTCTGAAACCTGATCCTGAGTTGTCAATGAAATTTAAATTTCAATTTTTAAGCTGAAACTACATGGAGCCTAGAGATACTACGAGAAATTATGATACACATTCAGTCTCTTCTTAATTTTCCTTTTATACCTGTTTATGACTACTTTTAAAGAAAGGATACATTGTGAGATTGTGGCCATTCTTATACTCACCTCTTTAGATGCCTTTGATCAAAATTAAGTAATTAAGATCAGTATATATAAAGAGAAAACCCTAAAAATGGGAAAATAATCAGCTTTAACAGATTGATAGTCCTTACACCGTCATAGCTACAACAATGGAACCAAAAATATATATAGCCATCGATCTCTTTATTTGCATGTATAAAAACGTACCTTTACATTGCATAAAACCTTGTTTACTTGCATGGAATTATTGATTTAAGGAAAATGATTGGAATTTGAAGTAACAATTTTAAACCTATTTGTGACTTTTAAGGCTTACAGTAAAAAATGAATACTACATGTGAACTAGTTCCCCCCACCTCCCAACTTCAAAACACAGAATACCCAGCCAAGTAAACAAAGCAGAACCTGTGGAAGACACAAACACTGACACACAGCTAATTAATGTACATCTGTACAATTGCCAGCTAGGCAGGAGGGAACAATGAACCCTTTAATCCTATTAAGAGTACATAAGATAGTACTTTGTATTTCAATTAAAAAGAAAAGAAAAAGATTTCTAAATGCTACCACACTCCTGAAACAGAAAATTAATGGAGTGAAAAACCTGAAAGCACAGTAGAGATCAACTTCTTTTGTCTTCCCATGAAGCAAAGTTTAAGTCTTTTCTCTTGGATTTGTGAAAAACAAAGAGGTTTTTTGTTTGCTAGGCTTTTTTCCCTAAAAGAAAGTTTAGAAAATTTTAATGTTATCTGCCCACTAAAAAGCAGTTATCACACTTATTTGGAAAATCAAATCTTTATAGCAGGTAAGACTCTTCTAACTGTTCCTTACGTCTTAATGGAATGTCATGGTGGCTTATTGTATTAAGGATTCATGACTGATTTACATGCATCATGTACTTTGTCACTACTCCTAACATACCTAAATCAGAGTTAATTACTCCAGTAAAAATCAGCTTCTAAAATATGTCTTCATATCAGTTGATATGAAAGCTTCAAAACCTAATTAATAGTTCTTACAGAAACCTTCAAAATTTTGCCAAGGCCAGTCAGAAATTACAACTGATAATGGCCGATTCATGCTTTAAGAAAAATAAGTAAGTGTTAAATCCACTACTGTGTCTGATCTTCTGTCAACTTTATATGAGGGATGATGTTTAGTTTGATTTGTAAGAGAAACAAGACCTACCTTCCTTAAGATGTAAACTAGAATTATTGAACAATTTTTTTCTAAAGGACAAAATAGTATCTATACATATTTAAATTTTCCAAAGAAATATTTTAACATTGTCCAAAATGGTCCATTTGCCACTTGATGCATATTAATCAGAGAGAGAGAAAGGGTCTTTTCCTCCTTAGAAATCCTATTCAGACTATTGATGTGTGGCTGGGTCTGATATCCCAGGTGTCATGGACAAAAATATTTATTGTAAAGAGAATAAATTATTTGTGCTGACACAAACTGAAACCTACTAACTTCCATTCCTGTTTTGATAAATATTCTTTTAGTATTTATCAGCCCATATCACATGATTGCTTCAGTGCTAAATAAATATAAATATTATTTACTTGTTATGAAAAATGCGTAAATATGTCAAAAGAAAAAATGGTTCAGACTGCAAGCAGATAAATGCAAGCTCAAAACCTAAACAGCTTCAGAAGCAAGAATCTTGTTGAATTTTAATAACTGAAATGAGGAAAAGCTGAACTGTTCTTGTTTCCTCTGAGGAAAGGCAATATTTTTCTCTTTAAGAATGAAGGGTTCTAGTACTGCCTCATCTTCTTCCAGTCCATCTTGTATTTTATCCTCTCTCTGATATGCCTTTTAGATGTTCCTGACTTCAGCTTAACCTTGAAGAAATTAAAATTCTTATGTTTCCTCAAAGCAAGCAAAAAACCAAACCCTACCCTATATAGCCAATACTCATCTTCCCTCATTGCACTGCTTAAAACCTCACCTTATTCCTGTCACTGAGGACCACACGACACAGCTCATCTTATTTCTTGAAAAAAACATTTGGACTATGCAAAGTTCTCCTTGTCTCAGACATTTATTTGAATATGAGTATATCCAAGCTTCTGTCTTTAGTTACAGAGCAGCTCTCACATGGAGCTCTTAACCTGATACAAACAACTTGCTTTTATTATATACCTTATACTCAGGAGTTCCCGTATAAATGATTCACAAGACCTCACCTACCAGGGAAGTTTTGACCTATATAGGTATTGTTTTAGCTGCTAGGGTAAAACTGTCCTTACGCCTCTCAGATATTGGTGGATAAACAACTGCTAAGAACAGATTGAACCTCACCTCTTATTGCCCTGTCCTCTGCATGGTCTGATCTTGAGATGCTTGTACCATTTTTTTTATTACCGACTAATTCTGATAGTATCCATATCAGAAATCTATGGGGGAATAACATTTTTAATTAAAAACCCTCTCAAGCCATCCTAGTGAGAAATGGAGGAATAAATAGAAAGTTATTTTACTAGAGATTTTTTACAATACACTCACAACTCACAGATGGATAAAAACAAATGTGTGTTCTACTGAAGCTGGGAGGGTATAATCAGAAACTTAGGAAAAATGAATAGATCTTAGCAGGTGTACATTTTTTTTTAAATGGCTGGAACTTTTTCTTTGCTATATTTTCTATGCTATATTAGGAGAATTTCTGTGTCTGTACATGTATTATACACATCTATGTATCTTAAAATAATAATTATTTCTATCTACATTAATTGTACAGTGTAGTACTATGGTGCATTGGGAGTCTTGCAAAACATGTTGTATTCGAGGAGTTAGTGATCTTGAACAGGTCATGCCTGCTTTTTTGGGTTTTGTACTCAGGGCTTGAGAAACCTGTATGTTATTAATATAATCTGTAACATATATTTTAAAGAAAGTTAAACTGTATGTGGATGGAGAAGTGGAATGCAGTGGTCTGTTGTGTTATATGTCCAGCATGGCCTTCAGGCTGCGTTGTGCTGCACAGACTCCTTGGCTGCAGGATAAATCCTCCCCTCTCTTCTGAGTGGTGGGATCATTAGCCCAACTGAAGTGCAGCATGGGCAACAAACAGGAGGAATTAGAAGCCATCATGCAGTAGGAAAACTATGATATAGTTGCCATCACAGAAATGTGGTGGGACAACTCACATAACTGGAGTGTTGCCACGGATGGCTATAAAGTCTTCAGAAAGAATAGGCAAGGAAGGAGAGGTGGTGGGGTTAGCTCTGTATGTTAGAGAGTGTTTTGATTGCCTTGAACTCAGTGATGGTGATGATAGGGTTGAGTGCTTATGGGTAGAAGCCAGGGGGAAGGGCAACAAGGCTGATATCATGGTGGGAGTCCGTTATAGACCACCCAACCAGGAAGAAGACAGGTGAAATATTTTACAAGCAACCAGGAGAAGTCTCACGATCACTAGCCCTTGCTCTTGTGGGGGACTTCAACTTACCAGATATCTGCTCAAACTACAATACAGCAGAAACAAAATAGTCTAGGAGGTTCCTGGAGTGTGTGGAAGACAACTTCCTGACACAATTGGGGAGTGAACCAACTAGGGAAAGCTCCCCACTGGACCTGGTATTTGGAAACAGAGAAGGCCTTGTGAGTGATGTGATGGTTGGAGGATGCCTGGGGTACAGTAATCATGACGTGACAGAGTTCTCAATTCTTGGTGAAGTAAGGAGGGGGGTCAGCAGAACTGCCACCTTGGACTTCTGGAGGGTAGACTTTGGACTGTTCAGAAGGCTGGTTGACAGTCCCTTGAGAGGCAGTCCTAAAGGGCAAAGGAGCCCAAGAAGGCTGGTCACACTTCAAGAAGGAAAGCCTCAAGGTTCAAGAGCAGGCCATCCCCATGTGCTGAAAGATGAGCCCATGGGAAGAAAAGCTGCCTGGCCTGAACAGAGAGCTTTGGCTGGATCTCAGGAAAAAGAGGAAAATCTATGAGCTTTGGAAGAAGGGGCAGGCATCTCAGGAGGACTACAAGGATGATGTGAGGTCATGCATAGAGAAAATTAGAAGGGGTAAAGCCCAACTAGAACTTTAATTGGCCAATTCTGTGAAAGATAATAAAAATTATTTCTATACATATATTAACAACAGAAGGAGAGCCAGGGAGAATCTCCATTTACTGGATGCAGGAGGAACCATGGCGTCAGAGGATGAGAATATGGGTGAGGTACTTAATGCCTTCTTTGCCTCAGTCTTTAATAATAAGATCAGCTGTTCTCTGGGTATCCAGCCCCTGATCCAGAAGGCAGGGATGGGGAGCAGAACAAAGCTCTCATGATCCAAGAGAAAATGGTTAGTGACCTGTTTGGCCAATTAGTCATACACAAGTCCACGGGGCCAGACAGGGTCCACCCAAGAGTACTGAGGGAACTGTGGGGGAGGTGCTCACCAAGCCCCTTTCCATCATCTGTCAGCAGTCCTGGATGACTGGGGAAGTTCCACTTGACTGGAGATTAGCAAATGTGATGTTCATCTACAAGAAGGGCTGGAAGGAGGATCTGGGGAACTACAGGCCTGTCAGTCTGACATCAGTGCCAGGGAAGGTTATGGAGCAGATCATCTTAAGTGCCATCACACAGCATGTCCAGGACAACCATGTGATCAGGCCAAGTCAACATGGGTTTATGAAAGGCAGATTCTGCTTGACTAACGTGATATCCTTCTAAGGTGACCCACTTAGTGGATGAGGGAAAGGCTGTGGATGTTATCTACCTGGATTTTAGTAAAGTCTTTGACACCATTTCCCACAACATTCTCTTGGAGAAACTGGCTGCCCGTGGCCTGGATAGGCATATCTTTGCTGGCTAAAAAACTGGCTGGATGTCTGGGCCATAAAGGTGGTGCTGGATGGAGTTAAATCCAGTTAGAGGCTGGTCACAAGTGGTGTTCCCCAGGGCTCAATGCTGGGGATGGTTCTGTTTAACATCTTCATCAGTGATCTGGATGAAGGGATTGAGTGTACCCTCAGCAAGTTTGCAGATGAATGCAAGTGGAATGCAGTCACTAAGCTGGGTGGAAGTGTTGATGTGCTTGAGGGTAGGAAGGCTCTACAGAGGGACCTGGACAGGCTGAATTGATGGGGTGAGGCGAATTGTATGAGGTTAAACAAGGCCAAGTGCCAGGTCCTGTACTCAGGTCACAACAACCCCATGCAATGCTACAGGCTTGGGGATGAGTGGTCGGAAAACTGCTTGGCAGAGAGGGATCTAGGGATACTGATCAACAACTGACTGAATATGAGCCAGCAGTGTGCCCAGGTGGCAAATAAGGCCAATGGCATCCTGCCTTGTATCAGGAATAGTGTGGCCAGCAGGAGTAGGGAAGTGATCGTGCCCCTGTACTCGGTGCTGGTGAGGCCGCACCTTGAATACTGTGTTCAGTTTTGGGCCCCTCACTGCAAGAAAGAATTGAGGCACTGGAGCATGTCCAGAGGAGGGCAATGAAGCTGGTGAAGGATGCAGAGAACAAGTCCCATGAGTAGCGGCTGAGGGAACTGGGGTTGTTTAGCTTAGAGAAGAGGAGGCTGAGAGGAGACCTTATCGCCCTCTACAGCTACCTGAAAGGAATCTGTAACAAGGTAAGTGTTGGTCTCTTCTGTCAAGTAACAAGCAATAGGATGAGAGGAAGTGGCCTCAAGTTGTGCCAGGGGAGGTTTAGATTGGATATTAGGAAAAATTCCTTCACTGAAAGGGTTATCAGGCATGGAACAGGCTACACAGTGAAGTGGTCGAGTCCCCATCCCTGGAGGTATTTAAAAGATGGGTAGAGGAGGTGCTTAGAGACATGGTTTTGTAGTTGATAGGTACGGTTGGACTCTGATCTTAAAGGTCTTTTCCAACCAAATGATTCTGATTCTACGATTCTATAAACTCAGTCAGCTCACTGTATTAGAGGAGCCTGAAGGCAGCTTCCACTTGTGCATGGAGTTGCAACAAAAATTTCTCATGTGAACATCTTTTTGAATAGAGTTGTGTTTTTTTAAAGAAATATAATATGTAATAGCTTGAATGATCAAAAAAGGGGGAACTTCTCTTCACAGACAGAATCTGTGCCTCTTAGCATGGGAAGCATCTGTCTGGAGCCCATCTGATGCTGCATGAATGGAAGGTCCCCAGCATCTGAAGACAAAAGATTTACTTTCTCTATTCCTCTTATTCTGTCTTATTAAACCATCTGTTTTATTAAGCCATTTGATTTTAGGACTCTTTCACTGAGATCAAGAAAAGACCCTGCACTGTCTCACCATTCTCTCTCTCTCATCTCACTCCTCACCCACCCCTCAGTACAGCAGATATGATCAGGAAAATATGGCTGTGTTATGTCTACAGGTGAATCAAAATGTCCTGGAATGGCAATTTCATCAGTCAGAGATGCCTTCCTGAGCATGAGTCATTTTAGACCCGATAGTAACCTCAAAGTGACTACAAACATAAAGAACGCAGTCTTAAACCAATTCTTCTTCCTCTTGTCCCACAAGTAAAGAAATTGATGTGGTGAGGCAAGGATTTAAGAATATTATTTGGGAGTTTTATTTGGGTTTAAAACAGAGAACTGTGATCAGACTGTGTTCTGTGGGACTTCACGTTCTCAGAATAATCTAGGGTGTCTGTCGGCTTAAAATATGACATGAATGTGGGAAAGCCAACATGTTCTTCACTTTGCTTTGCTGTTACTTGTAAATTTACAAGCCATAATTTCTCCTCTTCATATTATTTTGAGTCTTCGTAGGTCTGATATCTACTTCGTCTCTTTATGCAGACATATTCTGAGAGGTTTAAAAATAAATTTAAACAATGCAGAGTCTAGAAGCAAAAATAAAGGAGAAGTTCTCCATATTCCATGTCTCTACACCCGTGGTAATGCCATAACATGTCAAAGAAATGAGACTATCAATTCTGGAAGTGGAATGAGGATGTGGAAGGAAAGTAATCTAGCATGAATATGAAAGAGGGCATATATTCCACTGTCATGGTTTTATGACTATGGCCTTGGAAGAATGCTTTAATAGAGCTGGTGTCTCAGACCAACTTACTTAAGGCAGGAGATGGAGATGAAAGAGGGAACTTTTTTTTCCCATATATAAAATATGAAGTGTGTAATTTTTCAGAATTGCTTATGATTTGTTCCCTTATTTTAAGAGTTCTCCATTTTGAAGACTTTAATAGATTCTGTGTTTAAATTTCAAAGCCTAAATCTTACCATTGTTGAATTTACTGTATCTTGGAAGATATGAAAGATACAAAGGCAGTATTATAGAAGGAATTATGTGAAAAAATGTGCAAATTTCAGTCAATTGGTTCCTTTCGTGCTTAATTATACAGTAGTAGAAAAACTGTAGGTTTACATTCTAAAGAAAAAAAACAAAATAATATTTACTTGTTAGTTTGAGGAAGAGGTAGATGCTGGCAGGAATTATATTCTGCAGTTTCAAATCCTGTAGACCAGCTGAGCTGCCCATGCTTTTGGTATAAACTTCATGTGCAAATAAGGCTTTGCTATGTGTTTCCCTTAATAAGGTTTGGAAAATCTCTTCATATGTGACTTCCATTTTCCATTTTTTCCTGTGATGTCATGTGATCATCAAATCAAAATTAGCCTGAACAAAAGCAAGAATACTAGTAATGACAATAATAAAAACTGCATCTACGGAGATACCAAATATCAGTGTAATAGGAAATTTTCTGGAAAGTTGAATATGAACAAAATGAAATATCTTCTAGGATGTTATTTCCTTGTTAAAAAAACAAAACAAAACAACAAAACCCAAGACAAAACCCTCAACATCTATATATTTGCTATTCTAGTATTCTCTTTATTGTTCTATGGCTTTTCAGATACATTTGATAACTCAGTATATGCCCTAGATACTTCATACTTTTTCTTATACTTCTTTATCATATCTGTATTATTCTTAGTTAAATCACCCATTACTATTTTTCTTTGGATTATTATTTTGTATCTTCTAACTGTGTACTTCCCTTGTTTGACTAATTTACCCATTATACTGAAACTGAGAAAAATTATTGTCCATTTCCAGAGCCAGTATCAAGTGAGTTTTTAAAAACAGAAAATAAGAAAGACATAATGAAAAGCTACATACTTTTGCTTTTTAAGTCTCAGTGTTCCAACTTCTTTCTACAAAGTGAAAACAGAATTTTGTCTTTTCAATGTGACTACCTATTGAACTTATCTGTGTTGATCACTATATGTAACTGATGCTGATCATTATGACTCTACACCGTAATGGTATATTACCCTTCAAATATTCTATTGAAAATTCTTAATTTCCTCACCTCAATTGTCAGAGAAATCCATTTTGCTTAAATTTATTCATGTTTGCAAATTGAGCAAATTGAATCCAAGTAATATTTCTCATTGTGATGCATAAAATTACTTACTTAACTTGATATGGGGGGGAAAAAGGAAAAGAAAAGCTGTTTTTTTCTGGTCTCCTTGTTTCCTTCTTGGTTCATTGATATGTTGTCAATTACTTTTGGGTAATATTGTTTCCTGTTTTTCAGAGCAATTAATACATCACTTAGTCACATTATATATACTTTCAAAATATTTGTTACTTTTTTACAGTTACTATTCATCCAGCCAAAAAAGTCAAGGAAAAGTGTCTTCTGAGATTACTGATATTACTGGCTAATTATAAAGGACTCACTGTTTAATGATCAAGGCAAATTTATCTCTTTGTTTATGTCATCAAAACTTATCTTGTAAGTGTCTCAAAAGTCCTCTTTCCATGCAAACTTCTAAGACTATAATCAATTCTAATTTTCTCTGTTTTCGATAAAATCACTGCTTTTTCCTCACTCCTATCCTGTACTCTCTGGAATTTTATTATTCTGTCTTTCTCTAATTCTCTTTTTTATCTTTATATCAATTATTTACTGTCTCCTTTCATTCTGCAAGTCCTCCCTGAATGAGTCCACTTGCTTATATGGATTTAAACTCCACTTCTAAGCAAATTCATCTGAAATGTATCAATCTTTCATATTCCTAATGTCCAATCTCATATTTTATTTGTCTTCAGTGTCACTCTCACAGTCCCAGAATGTCAACATAGTGAAAACAGATCTAATGTTATTCCTGAAACCTTATTGACTACCTTTATTCTTTGCTGTGATGTTTAATCATTCTTGCCTTTAAAACACAAAACAGACATGATATTGTCTTGTCTTTTCCTTTCCTCACTGGAGATGAGGAAAGCCCATTGCATCCTTCTAAAATTTTCTTCTTTTTTCCCCTGCTAACAAATTGTAGATATATGCTTTTTAATTTTGATCCTTTAAATGCTTATCTCAGTAATATTAATGATATTCTTATCAAGTCTACAGGCAATGATGTTAATGGCACTTTTTTTGCCTACCATTTTTTTGAAGTTACAGCACTGTTTTTCCCAATTCTTTATGGCTCACCTTTAATATTCTTGCAAGCTCTTGAATGCAGACATAATGCAGAGTATGATAGCTTTCTTGGTCACGTTCCGTTTTCCTTTTATATTTCTTCCCTTCTCTTCAAATATCGATAACATCAGTCATACTTGCTTCTGCAAAGAGCTGCCAAAGGAAGTAATTTCCTGTGTACTACAAAAAATTATACTGGTCTGTGAAGCTCAAAAGCTGTTCCACATGCTGCTGGACCCTCTCTGCTACCTGTCTTTCAGATGTCCCTGACTTCAGTAGCTTTCTTTTAGTTTTCAGATCTTTCTGAATAACATATCTTCAGTCTCACTTATGAGACAAAAATGAGTATTAGTACAAGCACATATATGTATGCATCACCAAGACTTGTCAGCAAAATCACAAGCTGATCTTTACAATATGATCTTTTTTAATGTATGACTGGTTATATTGTTGCCACTTTCTTTTGTAGTTGTGACATTCCACTGTATTGAAATTAATTTAAACTAGAACGTTCTCTGAGAACAGGCTGTGGTTTTGCTTAATTTATGAGCATCTTGTGGAAATCTGAAATAAACCAGTAGTTTGTTTGCCTTTTAGACTCATTCTTACTCCTGTAATTCAAATTAGTACTCTTGGGAAGGCCAATATTTTTTGATTAATATAGTAGACATGCTTTATTACTAGCTGGTGTGCTTAACCGGGATGCCAGTGGATAACATTGGCTTGCCAACCTGCTCTGGAAAAGCACACAGTGGCAAAGAGATTAATCCAGAGTATCTGTGAGATGAAGCATAAGGGAAAACTTATCCTCTTAATCTTATGCATGAAAACACTGGATGGATTGATCCTCCTGGCTGAAGAGAGTGAGACATTCAACATCTCCAACTGTTGTACATACATAATCATTGGCCATCAATATGCATTATAACCATCTGCTTAGATGGCATTATTCCGGCTCACAAGGTGATATGACAGTTAACTAGGCTACAAATGCCAGTTCAGTTACTTGGCAGCCTTCAACTCCACAAGAGCCCTTTTTGTGTTGGAAAGAGTATCACTTTAACCTCCCAACTTTATCACAACAGTCACACCTGTTCATAGTAGTATGCCAAAAATTCAACATGAAACAACTACTAGTAAACACTTTTGTAACCAAAAGGGGGCACATGCAGGACGTCAAAATGTGTAATAGGTTACATTAAATAAATACTTACAGTACGTTTACAAAAAAAAAAACCAAAACCTTCTTAGCAAAAAAAGATGCCAGAAGAACTTGTTAAACAAAATGGAGACAGGCTCATAAACTCTAAAATGGGGTCTGATTTATGTTTACCTTCTCACAAGGGAGCAAGAGCAGAAAATAGGAGTCTTCACTCCTGACTCTATATGCTTGTCTTCATAGAATCAAAAATCATGGTGATAAAAAAACATTTATCCTGAACAGGTTTTGTTCTGAGACCATACCTTATTATTTTCTGAGATTATTCTAATATTCTGTCAAAAAACTTTTAGATTATTTTCTTAAGTATAATATGGAAAGCCAGTTTTAAAGGCCTTAAAAGTCTACGTAGAGTAGAGAGAACTACCTAGGTCAACACTTTTTGCTTCGGCAGTTAAGCAACACAAATTTTTGAAACAGCTTACCTTCTGATTTAGAGGAGCCAGATCATATGAAGAAATGAGACCTCAACCGAATATCACAGCAAATAGATATGGTTTTATATTTATTGAAGTCCTAGGATTTGATGTTATGTTGAAAATCTAAGCACTATTTTTAACATGAGGCCTATGCAAAGCAAAGGGTTGTCTTTGGAAACAATCTGTCGTAATGGAAAATATAGTTAAAAACTAAGTTGGGTTGAACTAATTTAAGAAGTGTTGGAGAAATTTTGAAAGAAGAGAAAGACTAATAGGAAAAAAGTAATTTAAAATTACTTAAAGTAACTGTTTTTTATCAAATGAGAATTAATGTCTGTGTAAAACAAGTAATTTTTTCCTTTTTGTCATTTGTCAGAAGGATCAGGCTCCAAATTTATTTTGTCATAGAAAATTTTCTTTAACTTTCATATATTGATGGAACTTGGGTACTGCAGCTGATATAAAATGATCTCCTCTCTATCTTTAAAAAGATTTTCCAGCTCAAAGAGTTGATATTGTGGAACAACTATGCTAGTATAAGTTCCTTCAGAAGTCACTTTGTATTTCTTCAGTTGGTGAGCTTTATTCTTTGGTATATACCTCTAGACTAGTAGAATAGCATATTTGAAATAACAGAAAATGTGTATCATGCATTAATTTAAAATATGTGTTTATTGCCATGGAGATTACAACTTTTTAGTTTTCTCGAACGTTCAGATACACAGCATCTGCTGAGTTCACCTCTTTGGATTTCAGGGTTATTTTTAAATTAAAGACTTCACTAATAATTGATGATTGATAGTTCTTTGAAGCACAAGAAAAGATTGCACTGTTTGTACAAGTTAATATGTTCTTTTTAATTCTCACAGAAGTTTTTTGCACATTTGACACACAAATATTTTTTCCTATGCGAGTGCAAGAACCTGCACTGTTGGGATAGGAGATCTGAAAGTCTGGAAGCAGGTGGAATTTGATTGCAGCCTTGCAGTAGAGGATAGGTTGTTATAATCTATGACTGACCACCAGTGTTGAAGCAGCTTGGGTTTCCTAACTGCAGTGACCTCTGCCTACAAGGTGGTGTCACTTTCTTTTTATGCTGAACTCAGGTGACAATCCTTTTCCCTGACATGGAACACTTGCAGTCGTTCTTGTTTTCTTAGAGAGGTGCATATGTTCAGGGAGTAGTTATCCATATTTTCCCTTTAAAAGGATGTTTGGAGGAAAGGTTATTCTCAGAAGAGGTCAGAAACAATGATGAAAATTGGCAATGAAAAAAAGACTTAATTTGTATACTGTTCATTTTAATGTTGCCTGTAATTGCTTTAAGCACTTGAGCTCACCAATCTTACTTATTACACATAGTAAGATAAATGTGAAATTTCTCACCCTGTTCTAACTTTGGTTACAGTTTATTGAGTTGGAAGTAAAATGTTGATACTTGCCTGTCTATGAAAGCTATCTGTACCTTGCTTAGTAAATCAATAGTGTGTTAACCTAGACCTGTGTTACCAAGCTCCACCTGGCAAAAGTAAGGAGAAACAGGTAAGGGGAAAAACAAGTGAATTTTTCCTTTTTTACTTTACCCTTTTTACCGCTGTTTACGGTGTTCAGTTGCCTAGAATAAAAGAAAGCTTGGAGTCAGACTAGCTTAACACTTTGATTTTCCTTACTTTTTGCCAAGGTTGTTGATAGGAATTGAATTCAAGCAACATTAGCTTTAAGTTAATGACTTTGATTTTGTGTGTATGGGAATGTGAAAATATTTGCTGATGTTGTTTGTTGCCAGAATGTGCTATGCAGGTTGCAGACCAACAGTTCACTTTCTAATGTTTAACAATTGCTATGTAGCTTTTTCTTCCTGTTTTTAAAAATAAGCCTGGTATGTAATTATCATAGGGCCTGTTGCAGTCTTTATCTTGGAAACAAAAGAATTATTAAGCACCACTGATATACTTTTCACTGGGTTTAAGATGAAAAAGGAAATGAGCAGAAAATTAAATGCAACAACCCTGCATCAGGCTTATTTGATCTCAACATACAATGTCCCTTTGAGCCAGAGCCTCTGTCTTTTTGTTGTTGGTTTTTTTAATAATTTTTAATATATAAGAAGACAAGATGATATATAATATTGCATAATATATAATAATGTAAAACGAAAAAACCCTCTCACTCTTGTAAAAAAATTGAGGGTTTTACAGAACAACGTGGAAGTAAATTGTAGGAGATGAAGATGTTCATTAGGTTTTAATAATACTTTCAATAGTTGCGACAACTGTCTGAAGTCTGTCTGAATGCCCTTTCTTGCTCTTAATTCCTTCCCTCCTCCCTGCCCCATATGTCTAAGGACTGTGAAGCAGAAATTAAAACCATTGGTGTCACAGGTAAGCAGAAGAAAACAAACTGTGCTGTTGATTCTGGTACCGGTGAATATATTGTCTAAAGGTGCTTTAAAGTTATGCTGTAAAACTGGGTTCACCCATACCTGAATGGAGGAAGGACCTCAATTACACTCAGAAGAAATGAAAGCAACTCAATGTCCTTTGAAAATGCACCCAGAAATTTTCCCTGGAGTTTTTGCAGATAATATGATTTCCATGAGATTGAAGAATTCGTTTTTTTCTTTAAACTGTTTGCATCTTTTATACATTTAAAGCATTGGTTCATGTGAAGGAGAAAGATTGCAAACTAAGACATTCATCACAGAATTTTTTTTTTTAACTTCTAAAACCAAATAGAATTCTAGAAATTATTCTCTTTCATGAGATACAATGACCTACATCTATCCAACAGAGCTGACCTTAGGGACCTATCACTGCCATAGTGTTATTTTTCAGTGTTGAATATAACCTTTATTTTAGAACACATTGGGTTTTCAATGAAGAAAAGAAAAATGAATTTTAAAACACCTATAAATGGAGAATTTTTCTTTAACAAATATCCTAAAATTATCCTAGGTAGCCCAGTGTCTCAGAAATTATGCAGGTGCTTTCACATCTATTTTATTACAGACTGCCACAGAATATTTATAAACTGCCCCCCGTGACAAGCCAGTTGAGGTCAAAGCAAACTGATGCATTATAGAGGACACAATATATTTTAAAAAAATTCAGAATCATTAGTCATTGTCCAAAACGAAAACTTAGTTATGCTCTGTTAAAATCCTAAATAAAACATCTATTGCCAAGTTCTATAATATATACCAAAATATTCTCTTTTGTGAGAGTGCTGCAGAAACTAGTAGTTTTTGCTTGATTCAAGCTGCAATAACAAGATTCATGTAACAGAGGCTTCCTGCTCATACAATACCTTTAAAATGCATTTCAGGAGTCTATGCATATATTCATTGCTGACCTTACCATGATACTAAGAAACAGCCGTTTTGCATAAACCCTTCATGAGACCCATCTTGAAGATATATGCTATTCACAATTGCAACCGAAGCAAATTGACATCAGAAGATAAAAACATACAGTGAGTCATTTGTCAGCTTGTGATTGCCATCAAGCAAAATGCTCTATGGAAATTGGCTATGAAGTACCTATTGTATGGTATGGAAATAGTGTCCAGTATTTCTAGGCATCCAGACCTATTAATCAAATATTTTATATAAATTAATCTATCATATGGAGAACAAATCTAGGTATGTATTTTTTTTGTTCAACTATAAATGAAACAAAAAAATATTATGTGGATTAAAGTAATCATTTAACACCAAAAAACCCCAGCAAATACTTAATTTCCAGAATTGTATTTTTCTATTTCTATCTTCAAAAGAATGCAAGTTAATAGCTAGTTACCACTATACAAATATTTAAGTAACAAAATTATTTTTCTGTTGCATTTTTGTTTATTGTACCATTTATTATACACTTAGTTAATTTTTCCCCTAACTGAATTGCAACTGATTTTTTTTTTGCTGTTGTTGACAAGTGAAAAAAATTTCAGTGAAAAAAAATCATACAGAAGGCAAGAACCCAGTCTTTACAACCCTTGTGATAATTTCTAGAAATAGTGGCTGGAAAATTGTCATGTCATGGATGACTATGTAGAGTCCCTTGGGTCAAGATAAAGTTGGCAACTAACTCAGAGAGTCGATGTGTTCGGATAGTGATGGCAACTCATACAGTATGTTTGGGCTGGTCCTGCTCTTGCAGTGCCCTTTCATGGTGCAATTAAGCTCTTTTGTAGCCAGCCATTCCTGGTAACTCTTAGATATCCTTCACAAATACTACAGGTATACATTGAATATTGTGTAGGAACAGTTTTACTATAAAGGTCTCCTTGTGTTTGGGTAACTAATAAAATTAATCTCTGTGCAAAGATATCTCCATATAAATTTTACTTACTGCCAAGTAAACTTTACTGCCAAGAATGTCTCTACTAAAAGAGTTGTATTTCAATGCATGACTTTTTAAATGTTTTTTAAAGGGAACACTAGAAAACAATAAAAGCAGAAATACCTAAGTGCTGTTTAAGATAAGATGATTGCTGCAGCTCAGTGCAAGAATTACTTGTAGTTATCCTCAGGAAAAAAAAAAAAAAAAAAAAGCAGAAATTATACATTTTACATGGACTTCCATTCAAGAAGCTTGGAAGGCAGGTTACAAGAAAATTACCCATATATATGAGTCCTCAAAGAGATAAAATTTTGTCTACCAACCATTCTGACTCATAGTTCCCAGCCCTATGACACCCCAATATCTTTTTACATTTATATTCGTCTTTTACTTCTCTTATTTGTTTTCTATTCTCAACTTATTCTAAGATGCTTTAAAGATTTAAGTTTCTTCATTCACCTGACACAGCTGGTGTGTGAGCCACCTAGGGAAGGTGCCCCGCCGGACCTCTTGTTCACAAACAGAGAAGGTTTTGTGGGTGATGTGATGGTTGGAGGACGCCTGGAGCACAGCGATCACAAAATGATAGAATTCTTGATTCTTGGAGAAGTAAGGAGGATGGTCAACAGAATTGCCACCTTGGACTTCCAGAGGGCTGATTTTGGCCTGTTTAAGAGCCTGGTTGACAGAGGCAGTCCTGAAGGGCAAAGAGGTCCAGGAAGGCTGGGCATTCTTCAAGAAGGAAATCTTAAAGGCACAGGAGCAGGCTGTCCCCATGTGCCAAAAGATGGGCCATCAGGGAAGAAAACCATCTGGCTGAACAGAGATTTGGCTGGAGCTCAGGATAAAAAGGAGCGTTTATGACCTTTGGAAGAAGGGGCAGGCAACTCAAGAGGACTAGAAGGATGTAATGAGATTATGCAGTGAGAAAAAAATACATGTCTTCCCTGACCTCAAGGCCTAGTAGAATAAATTGCAAACTTCAGTCTACTGCTCGGATGTCAGTTAAGCATATTCTGCAAGTGACCTCACAGGACGCAGTCCTATCTTCAGTAACAACTCCTTGCTTGAGCCCCTCTACTAGCATGGAGACTGGTACAGTCTGAAATAATTATCCATGCTGTGTATGGAAATATGCATTTCAGGTCTCCAGTACAGAATCAATCCCATGGATAGTCATCAGTTTTATTTATGTGATTTAGAATATTTGTGTTATATATATGTGTTAAATATATTAACTGCAAAATTATTCTCTGTTACCCTACCTCCTAGGTACACTGATTGTTCCCACAGACAGAGAATTACAAATGGACATGGACAGAACCCCTCATTTAAGTGATCAATTTTCCTAATTTTTACAGTCTCTTTTCACTAGTTGAGCAGCTCAGGAAGAGTGCAGCAGCTGCAAAAATTGAGCTAAAAATTCAATTAGAGACAGTCTTGACTGAAGCTGCTTGAGGTTTATTAATTTTTTTTGTAGTTTTATTTACTTAATAGAACTACTGTGGAGAGGACAAGCTGTTATTGTTAGAGGAATAAACACAAGCACCCTTTTTTTTTCTTTTTTTTTCCTTTTCTTTTTCAACATTTTAGTTTTCCAAATATGAGGAAACTGGAAAGAAAAGGAAAAAAACATAGCCAAAACTTGTTCCCCTTATCTCTCTTTCCTTCCAGAAGAAAGATACTTCTATAGGAAATATGTTCAGCAGAAAGAAAAATCCCTTTCAGCAAAGTGAAAATAAAGAGGCAAAAGTAATATTCCAGAATAATTTGAAGAACAAACCAAAGACAAAATACTCCTTATGGCAAGGTTAGTTGGTCTTTGAAGTTGCCTGTAATGTGAAACATCATGCTTCAAGAGTGATCTGATAGAGATGAATGGGCTGCAAGATGCATAATTTTGACTACCCATAAAAAAAATTAACATTGTGATTGTATGAGCGTATATAAATGGGGTGTGTGTGTGTATTTTTATGAGAAACATACTCTGAAATATATTAGAAAATTATAATAACAGAATGAGGGGAAATAGAGAAAAAAAGAGAGATTTATAGAGTTTGTTTCTGTATTTTTAAACCAAAGATTCTGGTTTAGCACCTGTGGCTGCTTACTCTGAGTCATACATAACCAATCTTTCAAATTCCCTTTCTGGACCTTGCAACAGCTGAATGAAAAGTTAAAGTAACTGGAAAGTCATGGGTGGGTTTAATAAGATTAACTGATATTTTATCATCATGTTTAGGCATTTCCCATATTCTTAATTATTTTTTTCTGTTTGTTTGTAATAATGATGCATTTGCTTATTGATCTATAACCTCAAGGCTTGTCTATCACAAGCCTATTCAGTCACTGAGAGATTCAGGATAGCTACATGCTTAAAACCACATATGCACGTAAATTGATAAGAGCTGACTGCATTTTATTTATTTGTTTGTTTGTTTATTTTTGATTCCAGCTCTTTGATACTGAATTGAAATGAGTCAAAATCTCTTGTAACAGTGCTTTTTTTGTCAGACTGATACACAGATCATGTTTCATAAAGAGCCAAGAGCTGTGCAGAACGTTGACTTTTAACAGCATGTAAATCAGGTACAGATGCCTATCTGACTTTTTAATACAAGCACAGAAAGACTCATAATGCATAGATCTTTCCAAGTTGTATCCCCCACCTTCCAGAACCTCATGCCATGATTGTGTACATAGCATTGAGATTGCCAAGATCATGATTGCAGCTCTTATGTCTAAAGCAATTAAAATCCTCTCATATCTCACATCACATCCCACATGCATGTCTTGCTATGAGTCTATAGACTATCTAAAATTAGAAAATCTACTTCATTACACCTTTGGCACAGCATGTAGTTAGGTACTTTCAGTAAAAAAAGTTAATGCATACCTAGCAAGAATGTTCTTGTGTTGAGAATGATGAGTGTGTGAGCACTGGAGATGTTATGACTCAAATTCTTTTCTTGATTTTGTTTTTAAACAGTGACTAATGTAGTTGGTGGACATACTGTCTGCCTTCACATGTCTGGTTTTGTTTGATTGGGTTTTTTTTATATTGCAATAAAGTTTTATTTTATAATTTCTTATTCTTTTAAAACACTTTTCTTCTTAGATCAGAGGTGTATTTCCTTGACATTTCAACGTAAAGGATTATTCCTTAAAATTAGGCCAAGGTAAGGACTTCCACAGTGTAGCATAGTGTCAGATATCATGTTAGGATTTAATAAACAAGTACATTTCACTATGGATAATGAATAATCCAGACTTATGCCTGAGTTGTAAGAAGGTAGTCCGTTCATGAATTCAAGGTGATTCAGCATTATTACCTTGCCAGTGAAGGACAAATGGTTTTATTTGCTATTAATGGATGCAACAATTTTGAAGTTCACTGATAAGACTAAAAGGTTAATGTAGTGGCATGCCAAAGAAAGGAGCAGTGTAAGATGAGTATGAAAAATATTTATCCAGTGTGAACTGACTCCTTTCATAAAGCTATATATCAGAAAGTAAATGTTTGTTTCTGTATGAGATTAACATGGATCCATATTCTACATAAACTAATTGATATATTTCAGTTTAATTGGCATCCAGACAAGAGATAGAGAATGCCTTTCTGGAAATTGTTGGTAGTCTCACATCCAAATGACCTTCAGTCTCAGGCAGAGGTTCTGCAAATATGATGTGAATTTATTATGGTCTTCAGCATTTATTCTAAGAGACACAGTGAACAACAAAGTCGAAAGAAATAAGGCTATCCATCATCCCCACACAGGCAAAGAAAAAAAAAAAAACCAAACCTAATTCTGTAACTTGTAGTTCATTACTGCTTTGGTTTTCAAATTCCTTAATGTGAAACATATTTTAAAATAATCACATGACTTTGAAATAATAAACAGGATCCATAGTAATCATATTCCAGTGTCAGTTTTTGAAGTCCTATTAGAATTAGGAAACCACAATCTGGAAAAAAGACCCTCCCTCCAAAAAAATTCCCTCTTCAAAAACCCCATATGTACTCCTCACCTATGAAACTAATTCAAATATGTAAACTCACATTTTTTCAATAATTTTGCATATGATTTTGTCCCTGTATCTGTAGTCAGCTTCACACAAGCTGGGCCATGGAATTAAGTTGAAATTCCTGAGTGGCTGTATGCCATCCAAGAAACCAGCATGAAAGCTAGGGGAATAAATAAACTTTGTTTCTTCCTAACCATGTAAATTGATTCATGTTTACCATTTGCCTTTCTCATTATAAGCTTTGTCATGAAAACAAGTCGCAGGATTGGAATGTAGGTTTTACTGATGTAGCTTTCAGTACGGAACCATAAAACTTCACCTTCTTATATCTTCTGTAGAGCTCATTCTCTCTGTTTTCCTCAGCTGGGTCTGCTTATCTGAAAGCTGTTGAGCTTTGTCCAACTGTTGACCATACTTCTTTTTTTCAGTGGTTTCTTTTGACTAAATAAGCATCTACTGGTTTACTTGCTGATTACTACTTAATAAGCAGACCTATTGAAGAGTTAAAAAAAAAAAAAAAAGAAAAATTTCTGAAAGAACTAATTGCCTGTGTATGCATTGTCATTTTAAGGGGGTTATAGAAAGGAGCCTAAGACAATGTACACAGTAACATCATTTCTTGTCTCAAATTGGTGACAGCAACTTATCAATGCTTACCAGACAACCAACTCCAGAGAAGTTTAGTTCCAAAAACAATGAGTTAACTTGTGAGGCTCATTCTAAAATTGGAAAGACTTATTTTTGTATGCATCTTCAGTTATTATTTCTGCCATTTGCATCATTTTAGGAGTGTGGTTAGATCCTTTCACTGTTGAATGTCTATGCAACAATGTATGGATTATTGTTTAGTGACAGATTACTTTATCATACATTTTAAGTAGTTCTCATGTGTAACCTCCTTAGCAGCCATAAGACCACGTGTTTGCGTAATTGCCTCTAAGCATTAGGGATAGCTAAGGTTTTGCCTCCAATAGGTTTAGATAAAATGAAATTCGCAGCAAAGCTCTATAGATGATAAAATATTAAAAGATAAATGCAAATACATGATCACTAAGGAGCTAAACATGGATCTATTCAGTTAATGTAAAAGAACTGTAAGAAATGGATATTGCATATGTTAATAAAATGTTAGCTTAGAATCTTTAAATATAAGAAGTCAGATATCTACCACAATATTCTTGCTAAATTGAAGAGGAAATTATTTTTTTTTTTAAGCAGAACATTTACTTCAGGATTGCTTCTATAATTTTCTTTCTCTTCAATAATTTAATCTGAAAAAATATGGCAAGTATAGCTAGAAGGCATGACAGGAAACAATATCATCCTTCCCAACTCCAAAACAGGACAAGCTGTCCTCAGACCTTCTATATTTGTGTATTTCTTTGTGATGGATTGACCCTGGCTGGATGTCAGGTGCCCACCAAAGCTGCTCTATCACTCCCCTCTTCAACAGGACAGGAGAGAAAAAAATATATTGAAAGGCTCATGGGTTGTGATAAGGACAGGGGGAGATCATTTTGCCAGTTACCATTGGCAAAACAGACTCAGTATGGTGAAATCAGTTTAGGTTTTTTACCAATCAAATCAGAGTAGGAGAGGATAAAAAACCCCTGAATCTTAAAACACCTTCCCCCTACCCCTCCCCTTTTCCCAGGCTTAACTTTGCTCTCAATTTTCTCTTCCTCCTTCCCCCCCAAGTGGCACAGTGGGACAAGGAATAGGGGTCAGGGTCAGTTGTCTCTGCTTCTCCTTCCTCCTCAGCAGGGGAGGACTCCTCACACTCTTCCTTGCTCCCGGTGTGGTCCCTCCCACAGGAGACAGTCCTCCACAAACTTCTCCTATGAGAGTCCTTCCTATGGGCTACAGTTCTTCATGAACTGCTTCAGCATGAGTCCATCCTTTCCATAGGGTGCGGTCCTTCAGAAACAGACCACTCCAACGTGGGTCCCCCATGGAGTCACAAGACCAACCAGCAAACCTGCTGCAGTGTGGGGTCCTCTTTTCATGGGTCCACAGGCCCTGGCAGGAACTTGCTCCAGTGAAGGCTTCCTACAGGGTCACAGCCTCCTTCGGGCATCCACCTGCTGTGGCATGGGGTTCTCCCTGGGCTGCAGGCAGATATCTGCTCCTCTGTGGCCTGAAGAGGGACTACCTGCCTCACCATGGTCTTCACCACAGGCTGCAGGGGAACCTCTGCTCCACCACCTGGAGCACCTCCTGCCCCTTCATCTTCCTTGACCTTGGTGTCTGCAGGGCTGTTTTCTCTCACTTCCTCTCACTCCTCTCTTTCTGCCTACTGTTCTGCAGCAGGTTTTTTTCCTTCTTAAATGTGTTATCACAGAGGTGCTACCACTGTCAATGATTGGCTTGGCCTTGGCCAGCGGCAGACACAGGGGAAACTTCTT
>NW_009260028.1:3811561-3840225 GCF_000687185.1 Egretta garzetta | reverse complement strand
ACTTAAATGTGTTACCACAGAGATGCTACCACTGTCAATGATTGGCTTGGCCTTGGCCAGCGGCAGACACAGGGAAAGCTTCTGGCAGCTTCCCACAGAAGCCACTCCTGTAACTGCCACCCACAAAACTTTGCCACACAAACCCAATACATTCTTTTAATGCTTTGTCTTGAAGCACTTCTCTTAAAGTTTTTTCATCAGTTTTTACATTAAAATTGTTATTAATAAGATATAAGAAATGGCTGGGCTGTTCTGTATTCCTCTACTTATTGATATCTGGACAGTTAAAATCTTCTTTATCCTCCAAATTCTGTGCTTCAAATTTTTCTGACCATTTCTCACAATGACAAAATCTTTTTCATTTCTATCTGTCTTGGTTTCTACCACAGATCACAGCATTGTAGCAACTAGTCAGTTTTCAGTCTCCCTACATAATTTGAACCACAAAGTAAATATGTGTCTTTGGTTTTTAATGAAACTCTTTTCTCCCCTTTCTGTCCTTCATGAAAAATTGCTGCACTTTAAAATTAATAATCTAGTCATGTTTTGATCCTGATAAAATTGTTGGGCAAATTAAGTAGCAGTTTTGATGACAAATTTTCTCTTTCATCTACTTCTGTTTTTTTTCCTATATTTTTTGCATTAGTATGTGGTCCTGATTTGGTTTGTATTTGTATACAGATATATAAAATTTAAGCAAATTAATTCACCATGCTGATTCATATTCATATTGCAAGTAATTCTGTCTCCTCTTTTTAAATACCTGGGAGTTTTTCTCACCTGTTCTGGTCATGATTACACCAAATGTATGTCTGAAGAAGCTGTTCTATCACCCTGAAAGTTCCTTACTTGCTTTGCCTGTTTCCAGCTACACAAAACATTCTAGAATGAAAAAATCACAAACCAGTGTAATCTGAAAGCTGGCTGAGAAGTTTCAGGCCTAAATTTTTAAAAGTGCTCAACGGATTTAAGACTCCCACTATAGTTTAAAGGTCAGTAGGTTGAGGGACTGAACTTTCTACTGCGTCACAAAAAATCATGATAGCATCACCTCTTGGCAAGATTTTAAAGTGATTCAGCAGTCAAATATTTTTTATAGTATTTATATGTCTGAAAGTGTGTATTTTCTGTAATGATTGGTAAGGCTCATGAAAGTCCTCTTTTTTCCTTACACAGGTATAGGAGAAAGCTCTCATAGGCAACAACTAGAACATTTATCTGAGGAAAACTCAAAACATTGAGTCTTCAGTGGTGTGTGTGCAGATGACAAATAACGAGCTTCTGAAATCATGTTGCTGAAACTACTACAGCATGATTTGCAAGAGAAAGTAAGTTATGTTCTTTCTAAATGTCTCTATTGGGTGCAGGTGCCCAGGTATTGACAGCAAGGGGGCTGAAGGAATGGCCTCTGTGAGGAAAGGCCAGGGATGTTGGTTCCAACCACGTCCAACAGACCGACCACAGGACACAGCCGAGCCATCAGCCATGAGTGGGGTGCCTCTGGGAAAGCATATGTAAGGAAGGGAAAAAAAAGCCACTGGACAGAGCAGTGGTGGGGAACAAAAGAAGAGTGAGAAACAGCAGAGAGAACACCAAAGTAGACATGTTCCATAGCACTGGAACAGATATTCCCTGCAGCCATGGGAAGACCCCAAGCAGGGGAAGATTTTTTTCCTGAAGGGCTGCAGCCCATGGAGAGGACCATGCTGGAGCAGGGGAAAAGTGTGAGGAGGAAGAAGTAGCAGAGAGAAACCATTATGTAGTGACTATAATCCCTCCCATTCCACTGAGCCACTCAGATATAGGACAGAAGAATCAGAAGTAAAGGAGTGAAGCTGAGCATGGAAAAGAGGGGAGGAAAGGTGTTTAAATATTTATCTTCTTGTTTCTCATGACCCAAATCTATTTTAATTGCCAATAAACTAATTTTCCCCAAGTCAAGTCTGTTAGGCCCACAATGATAGTTGGTAAACAGTCTCCCTGTCTCTCTCATCCCATGAGCTTCTCTGCCCCTGCCTCACTGAAGTGAGGGAATGCATGAGTGGCTGGATGGGCATTTGGCTGTTTGCTAAGGTTAACTCACCACCACATCATCTGTATTTTCAGGCAAAGATTCTCCTTCACTATAACTTGCTGTTTTATAGAGCTTTTCTGGGCTATTACTTAGATGCCGTGTTACTTTACTAAACTGTCTGCACGTTTGTGATGGGTGAAATGATATCTTATAATATATAAAAGCTATTTCATGGACAACCAAGCTATGTCATTTAGTCCACTTTTGTCTGTGTAAGTACTTCCTAGTCTTTCTGTGGACTGAAAGCTGGTAGTTTAGCCTTCTTTCATTACTTTCAGAGTTGCTGCCATGTTCTCCTTAGAGTTGGAGGTAAAAGTTTCCTTTGTTATGACCACTGAGCAATGCTAGTGGCCAAAGGTTCCAAATCATGTAATTCTTAGGTAAAATAAAACAGAAATTAAATACTAAGAGGAGAAAAAGAGCATGTGTTTTAAAATTTGCCAGCTTAATATTCAGTCCATCATAAAATTCTGAAAGACGGCAAAACAGATATAAATGTGCTTTTATCTTGCTTTTATCCTGGACAGTCTTTCTTCCATTTATTTTTTAAACTTAGTCATTATCCTAACAGGAAGAAAAATCTTGTTTCCTTACTTTTTAAGTATTTTATTTATGATAAATGACAGTGTAGTTACTACCTTGGATCATGTTGCTTATCCTTCATTTGTAGGTCCCTTTTAGTATCTTACCCTCGCAACACAGAGTCTTGTGGAAGACAGACAACCCAGTTAATAGCAAATGTCCAGGTTAGAGAAAAGTATACAGTGTATTGCCGATTCTGTTTTTGACCTGACAAGCTGTACAAAGCAACAACTTTTGTATGGACTAATTTGGGCTAACTCTACAAAGGACCTTAAACCAGCCTAGATGTTTCAGCCTGTAGCTTATGCACACCTGGATAGTGGAGTGGAAATCATAGCCTAGGGTCCCAAGGATATCCAAGTGATCTTCCAGACTGAAGATACAAATAATTGCTTCATAGATACACACCTTAATCATTTCCTTTAGAACACAGGAGGAGAGTACCAAGGTCTACCTTTATAGAGAAGAGTCTATGCTTTACTCTGTGCTTTGCCTGACTCTTCCTGTTGCTTTCTCTCTCTTCTACCATCTATTGGGTAAATGCTCAAATCAACAGATGAAAGGGAAGGGGAAGGTCAGGCTCTCAAGCAGCTGTTGAGGCTTTGCTTGAAGAAGTGCTTCAGTTGGGCCTTATCTATGCAGAGACTATGGGATGGCAGGGTTAGGTTAAAGGTTGGACTCGATGATCTTAAAGGTCTTTTCCAACCAAAGTGATTCCATGATTCTATGATTCTATGATTCTATGATTCCATGATTCCATGATTCCATGATTCCATGATTCCATGATTCTATGATTCTATGACTTGGGACTGGGCTTGGCAATTTCATCGTTTCTGTCAGAGTAACTGGGAAACACTGGAGTTGTTCCTCTGACAAGCTCCACTGCCTACTTACCTTTTGTGTCTCATTATGTCCTAAATGAACTATTGCTGATGTCCGATTCATTCTGTCCAGAGAAATATTGCGGGTATTATGGTAGGTGGTATGGCTAGGAACATATTCCTGTGTGAGAAGTGAGGTACCATGGTTTGAAGAGATGCTGCTCTTACACAGGGTAGGTTTTGTCACATGGCAGAAAGAAATTCAATTTTCACAAGTAAAATGCAGGGAAAAGATGATGTTGCAAAGGGAAGAGATATCTACAAGGAAAATAAATGTATTTAAAGGATCAAGAAACCTAGCTGGATAAATGCTATATAGGAGACTCTATTTTCCATCAGACAGTCTGAAAAAAAAGTAAAAACAGGGATGAAGAAGGGACAAAACTCTAATTTAGATAAACCAATCCAAAACTGCATGAAGAAACTTTTCTGTGTATGTGTGTGTGTTGTTTTATATTAGGTTGCTTACATAATTTTTTACTGTGGTTTCTCTGATCTATGGTTTAAAATATACTGTTTAGCTGAAACTCATGCAAGTTTCAGCAGAGAGGGGCCTTAGAATAACGTAACTTTTTTCAGCTGTTTTAATTAACTACAAGTTTATGGAGACAGCTCTTCCAGTGTATATCTTGCATAACTCCATGGCAAGTCCAAGGAGTGATAGTGATTTACACAGCAAAGGTCATAATTCACCAGTTTTGTTACAGTGGCTTGAAATAAAAAGGAAAATATTCAATGTGATTGTAAAATTATTTATCACAGTATTTTTTTCAAAAACAGGAAATGTAAAAAGCAGCAGAGTAAGAAAAATATGTTTACTGTTATTGTTAACCACAATATGTCAGGATTATAATTTTCTTTTAAAAATCCAGTTTAACAAAAGGAACGTTCAAAAATTGACTGCAACTGAAAATGTGAAATATGGTCAGTGGGATGGGAATGTAAGACTTCATATCTCATGCATCACCAGCGTCCAGCAAACTGATGTTTTATAGCATGCACATTTGCATAGGACTGTTGAACTTGAATGTGCCAAGAGTTTTTCTTACGCTGTTTACGGTCCTTACTTTAACAGTACAGTACATTAAACTAACGCTAGTGGAAAAATGATAGCTGTTACAATGCTTCTGAGAAACTGCTCAGCTTTATGTTCCCTGGACACCTACAAAAAATTGCATTCAATCACATTCTCAAAGAAGAAAAAACATTTATACATAAGGAAGCATGCAAACCTGATGTGGTTTTCTGTGCCTGATCTTTTTTTTTTTCTTAAAGTTATTTGATTTTAAAGCAGTGATACATATTTTTCCTCTTTGTGTTTAAAGAAATTATAATTCACATGAGACAAAAAATAGCTAATTCAATTTTGGCATGTTGCATCATAGTGTTTTGGATGATATAATGCATCACCGTTGCAGAACATAGACTGATATCTCTACAGTGTGTCAGAAAAAATAACAAGTACCTTTCATGTCTGAAATACCTGGATACAGGTTTGCCCACCACCTAGCATCATCTAGTTTTATAACAAGTTTTGTCTTTGCTCCAGCTCTTGTAGAATCTAAAAGTAGAGAGAATTCATATATAGAATTTTATTGCTGTAAGTCATACTTTTAAAATGGTTTCTTTGTGTGCTTTTTATAAACATGGCATGCTAAAGTCTAATATCTCAAAAGAAATCGCTTCCAGGTTTGAGATAATAACACCACAATTCAGTAATAAAGATACGTATTCGAAGGCAAAGGTACTAGTCTGGAAAACTTTACTATCTTCTACTAAATCACTACTGAATGATATTTACACTGTGATGTTTGTTTTACCTGCCTTTATCTTGATCCTTGATTTTTCTGCTCCTGTGATTCTCTCCCCCATCTTTCTGGTAAGGGAGTGAGAGAGAGTCTGGGTTGGACTCAGTTGCCAGGTGGGGTCAGCCCACCACATGGTGTCGGTCTTTCTTCCTCTTTCCTTCTCTGGAAATGTGCTGTTCTTCACAGAAGCTACCCATTCACTGCTCATTTCCACTGTCTTTACCACTCTTACCTGTAAGTCACCACTGCACCTTTCCATTACGTCACAAAGTGACTTCTGTTCTTTGAAAAAAGAGAGGTTAAATTAACTAAATTTGTGACTAATTCTCCCTTGCTGAGATTTATTCTCTTATGACCAGGATTATAAATTCATGACATCATTGCAAAGGGTGGAGATGGCACCATTTCTGTTATGTGTGTCTTTGTATAACATATATATCTTTCCATGTTTTTTTTCTACTCTCCTTATTCTATTCATTGTATTATGCAGTATATGAGCAGTAAAGGTAATTGATTACACTATCACACATTTGATACTCTGTGGTATGCAGTGAGAGGATATAACCTTGTGACAGTGTTTCATTTTAAGGCACTTTGGAGATCAGTGCCTGCAATGAAAAGGGGTTTGGCCAGGCCTTCTTTGCAAAGACTTTTTTTTTTTTTCATTTTTTTGTAACCGAGTTTGTGCTTTTATATACCTATGTTAATATAGGACTTTCTGTGTAAAACTAGGATGGATTTAAAAATTCCATATTTAGGACCTGCTAATAATTCATGTTTGAAAATAGAAGCTGAGGTAGAATCTTAGTTTAGGAAAGATCCCAAAGTGCATTACATAATTGATAATTTCAAAATTACATTGTTCTTACTAGCAAAAGACATAAATTAACAACAACAAAAAAAAGGAAGGACAGAGAAAACTTTGTATTTTCTAACTTATTTAGTTATTCTTAGTTCTTATTATTGCATTGCATGGAACAGCAAGTGCTACACACTGAAGATGGAGACTGTCATACATCACAAAATATCTGACCATATGTCATGCAACTTGTAACCTTATTCATGGCAAGGCCTGTTTGTGTCCCTTTCACAATAAAAAGAATATTTATTACATGAAAGCAATATGAAAATGATGTCAAAAAGAGACTGAAAAAAAATATGTGGAATTGTTTGTGAGTTGGGATTTTATTTGGAAATGTTACCTTTATTTAGAACAATAATGTCCTAATGACATTTTTTGTGAACAAAAATCTTCAAAGCTTGAAAGAGCAGCCCTAAAAATAAGATGAGTGAATTATGAAGGGAGAAGCAGAGAGCATAGGTTCATGGATTTTTTCTGTATCTTAAGGGCGTGAAAAAAGACTGCCACCATAAGGTCTGTTTCTTTAACTTTCAAGGGAAAATGTCAAGCTCAACTTAGATAGTAAGCATAAATGCTAAGCATTAACTCATTTGGTTCTGACTTTAGTATTCCTAAGTAGGCAAATACATTGGGATTTGCTGTAGAACAACAGTTGGTAAGTACCATAAACAAGAGAATCAGGGTAAGCCTGTAGTGATTCATGACCGTCTCTTAGAAGAGGAGCTTTGGAAGAGTATTTGTAAGAGGTGGAGATAATTCACAGAGATAACACTGGGAAGACAACAATAGTGTTTTATTCACATGCTACACTCACATTTCATATTTCTGATGCTACAAGGTTATAAACTAGGAGCCATGTGGTTTATTTTCTTGGATGCATTATTTGACTTTTATCAATTAATTAAACAAAATAGACATTAAAGTGCTTATTCAAACAGTGCATTCATGAAATTACTGGGCCTCATCCATCATGGTTCTTACTGTGAGTTACAGCTGATACTTCAAGTCAAGTTTTTCTCTTCTACTGCTGTGACCTAAATAGCTTTCTGCAATTTCAGACTGCTTTTTTCAAGGCTATTGTATTTATATCTCTGTGCCCCTATAGACCACACTTCTATTTCCTCCCTTCCCTACTGGTTGACCTTCACATAATGTAGTTCAATAGAGATTAGAATTTGCCCGGGGACTTTATTTTGCTATTACTCAGTTTCCTTTATAGAAGAACTCTGTTTTGTTGGGGAGATTAAATCCCTTACCACTGATTTCTTTCTCAGTTAGCTTCTTGTTCTAGATGGTAAGATCCCACTCACCTTGCAGGCTATTGTAGTGACATGTCAGATTGAAATGGCTCCTTGCATTATCATTTACAAGTGTGTCCTTTTTCAAGTTTTGGGTGATGACTGTAATCTAGTACAAACTGCTACTATGCAAATTAAGTGAGTTGACAATGGTGCATGTCTTCAATATCACAGGAATTTTATTCATAAACAGGAATCTTTTATGCATGGTTTTCCTTTTTTTTTTTTTCTTGAGACAGTTAGTTATATGGTAAACTGCTTGTCTCAATCATTCCTCTGTCTCCTTGAGTGTCTATGTGTTGCTCTAAATTAAGAGCCTTTTCCTTGGAGATTTTCACCTGTGGTTTGTAAAACTGCTGCAGTCTTTCTGCATTTCACTATGCCGTGATAGTTCTGTCAGTGAGAGCATTATTGTTTTGTCTTGCTCACTGTGACTTGTCGCATTGCCGGTCCTTATTTTCATTTTGATTGTTTGTTCCACTGATTAGGAAATGACTTATCTTTAAGTAAGGGAATGACACTATGTAGGTATTGATTATGGGTCATTTGGATTTTCTGTTTCATTACATTGGAGGGAGTACTAGCTGTTTTGAGCAAGAGGACAGTGAAAGCTGAATGTTCTTTTCCATATACTGAGTATTGAGGAAATTTGCCTGATCTTTTTTTTTTTTTCATAAACCACTAATAATATTATTTAGCACAGAATTATTATGCTATTTGCCAGCCTTACATATGCAGAACAATTCTTATTGTTCAATAGGACTTTGTACTTTCTGCTTCGCTCTTTTTCTTTCACTGCTGCTGTACTTGGGAGAACAGATCACTGAAGGTTTCTGACTTAGACTTTCTCACCTCTACAAATTGAAAATCAAGAATGTAATAGTGATGTAGGGAACAAAGTCTTAGAAAGAGTATTGAAAAGTGTGTTTGTGACAGTTTCAGAAATTCAAAATATATTCCCTAGTTTATCTAGAAACATACTTTTGTGCTTTTTATAAACAGCCATCCATGATTATCCTGTATTTTTAACAGCAGTTATCTTCATAAAAATAGCTATAATTGAAACCTGTTTTCTCTGCTATGCTAGTACATATATGTATAGCTGTGATGGAGTTAACTGTCTTCATAGAAGCATGCAGTCCTCATGGACTTCCTCAGAGCAGTGCTGAATTATCCGCTGCCTTGACTGTCAGAGCTAAAATAGTCATTTGCCTATTGCTTGTTTTTAAATGGTCTGACAATCAGTTAGCATTTATTGTTAAGAAAATATTGTCTTACCTGTTGCTTCTAAAATGTCCTTGATAAATAAAGCAAAATTTTGGTGTCCTAAAAAGCAACAGTGAAAGAAGGAATTGTGGAACTACTGATTCATTTTTTGCCGACAAATAGCCTCATATTTTCATCATCAATTATTTTTCCTTATATGTCCAGAATAATAAAATTTGTGTCTTTTATTTTTGTGGTACTATCTCAAAGCTTTTTTAATGCATAGTAGCGACATGAACATGACAGAGTTATACGAAATTAAATAAAATCAACTTACCTCCATTAAGACAGGTATATTCAATAATTAATAAAATGGAAAATATTTACCTCCTAAGCCTATGTTCAAGCACTTATAAATAACCTTTTCAACAGCATTGGCTTGAACTGTCCTAGCTACAAGTACTGTTGTGATTTTACCTGGCAGGCAGCTGAACACTACACAGCCACTTGCTTACTCCCCCATTCCCTCAGAGTGGAATTGGAAAAAAAGTAAAACCCATGGGTTGAGACAAAGAAAGTTTGATAAAAGAAAATAATAACAATAACAACAACAACAACAATAATAATGGTAATAGAATATACAGAATATACAAAACAAGTGATACACAATGCAATTGCTCACCACCCGCTGACCGATGCCCAGCCTGAGCAGCGATCACTCTCCCCCCGACTAACTCCCCCCAAGCATGACATCATATGGTCTGGAATATCCCTTTGGCCAGTTGGGGTCACCTGTCCTGGCTGTGCCCCCTCCCAGCTTCTTGTGCACCTGGCAGAGCAGGGGAAGCTGAAAACATCCTTGACTGGTGTAAGCACTGCTCAGCAACAACTAAAACATCAGGGCATTATCAACATGCTTTTCGTCCTAAATCCCAAGCACTATGCCAGCTACTAGGAAGAAAATTAACTCTGTCCCAGTCAAAACCAGGACAGTACAAAGTCATTCCTGTTCATTCACCTTATGCCTGGCAATTGATTTTGTGGCATATGTAAAACTGAGGAAAAAGACTTTCTGTTCTTTTCTAGTGAGTGATTATTTAGAAAAGTTTCATTACGTTGCTGATCAGACACCACTTAACACTAACTGAGATGGACCTTAATCATGCTTGGCTCTGAGTGATTTCTGAACATAGATTATCATGAATATAATATCCACTGAAACATTGCTAGAATGGAAGAACAGAGAAAGGTTCATCACAGTCAAAGTAGTTTCTATATTTTATAGAGTAACAGAGAAGCTTAAAGGAAGCTTCATACTATGTCTGTAAGCAACTGATGGATTATGCTGACGGCAGGAAGGAGGGAGTCTTTATTTTCAGCAACAACTGGTTCTAAAGCAGACATTTTTCATAGTTACAGTAAGAAGATAATACATAAATATCTAATGTATGTATTTTTATTATAGAAAATGGATTTTACATAAAATGAGATGTGAAAAAATAATTTTAAAATATAAAGTTCAAAAAAGTTGAAAAAGAATTTGCATGATCTAATTCTCAGAATTATTGAAAGCTGTATCTCTGACAGGAGACCAGATGGTAATTGAAACCTAGAATGAGAGAATCTACAGTGTCTTTAGAAACCCCAGAATTGGTCCCATGCAAAGCAACTGAAATTAGTCAGGCAAAGTAATTCAATCTTGCCCTCCCTTGTTCTGCAACTTGCAATGTGATCTGGTTCTAGGAGTACGAAGAAGAATCCAGCAGCAGGTATATAGAGCACAAAAGCACAGATGCCACACATCAAAAGTGCAAAAATTAACATGTGTCAAACAATAAAGCAGAAAATCCAACCAAGGCTCACTGTGTGCGGTGCCTGTGTACTAACCCAGTGTTGTTACTTGAGGTAAGTGTCTTTATGTCAACCCATGTTGTTCAAAACTAGAAGCATTTTGTGTGGTGTAACTAGCCTTCCTTCCCAGATGTTATGATGATCATTAACAATTAATGTTAGAAGAGTTAAAACATGCATAACAGTCTTATTAATTGAATTGAATATTCAGTGATGCTCAGATGTGCTTTTTGCAGTTGCATATAATGTTGCTCTGGTTTGATTCGTCAGCATCGCTAATACATACGCAGTAGGCTCTGCCTGTTTCTTCCTACTGCTTGAGACAATACAATAGAAACCATGTAGATTTATGACACAGATCTTCCACATAAGATCTTTTTTTTATTCAGCTGTAAATATTTCATTTTATTTTTCTTTAGTTGGTGTAAATTAAGCTGTGTAAATTCAGCAGTTTAAAAAAAAAAGCTTACTTAAGGAGAATTCTTTTGTCCTCTGCCTTCAGTGGGAAATGTCACCTCCTTCCCATGTTTGGGAAGCAGTTTTCTTTTCCTCAGATCAGTATTTTTTGACATAACCACCAAACTGTAATGGTTTCCTTATTGTTGCCATAAATCTGGTACTTTTAAAATATTTCTGGTTCTTCTGCTATGTTTGTGGGGGTTTTTTTGTTTTGCTTTGGTTTTTTTAATCCCAAATTCTTCTTTATCTTCTTTATCTTTTTTAAAATTTATGACCTAAGAATCAGCTTTCTGTTGACTCAATTTGTTGCCAAAATGTTGCAGAGATTAGTGAGTAGTTACTTTCACTCAGGAAGGTTTCGGGCAGAAAACTGCAACAGACTGATACAGCTGAAGTCTGAGCTGATGCCTAGAGCAGATGAATTCCTTTGGAACAATGAATGCTGGCATCTCTGCTGAAACCTGAAATGCATACAACAAATTACTGCAGTTTTACTAACTGATGATGATGCAGAGTCACATGCCCCAAGGAAGATGGGAAATCTGGCAATGCTTTTGGTGCCAATTTACTGTTTGTTGAAAAAAAATCCAGTAGTTGCTGCTTAGTAGGGTGTGTATTTCTTAGCCCCTACATATCCAGCTTAGCACCCCTTACAGTCTGTATTTTAAACAAGAACAGAACTCTAGAACTGTACTTTTGAATGTTTAGATCTTTTTCCCCAGGTTGACAACAAATGACTTATCTAGAGATTTATGTGGCACTACACCTACTGCAGAACAGCAATGCCATTCTCTGGTATATTTTTTTTCCAGATTTTTCAGCTGCAGAAGCAGTATCAGCAGTAAACATTTTTCTTCTACCACAGCATGAGCAGAAATTGTGTGCCACCTGTTGTGTGCATCACCATTTCTTCTCAACACAGAATATTTGTTGGTTTTTTTCAATTGCCTGTCATAGCTTTTAACTAGCTGATTAAATTTCCTAGAGGCTCTTTTTTTTTACTTATCCTTGCATATTGCCTTATTGGCTTAACTTTATGTGTGTATAAACATACAGAAAACTGTTGTGATTCATATAGGAGTTTTCGTGTATATGTATATACATGCATATGTACATACAAATATAGGCTGTATAGCATCAATAGGACAATGGCAGAACATGGAAAAGGTATATGTAGAGATATGTACATATTTGGATATATGTGCATATAGATATGTGTGTGTATATACATATTTATGCATACATACAAATATTCTACATATGCAAGGGAAAATGGACCTTCCATGGCATAATCTGAAGTAAAATATTAGAGGAGAGCACTCCATAAAATGGAGTCCTGCTTGTACTACTGATACATTCAAAGTGAACAGGAAGATGGTGGCAGCAAATGGACAATATTATCTGCAATATTCAGACAACAAACACAACAATTCTGTGACCACAACAGCATGTAAAAGTAAACGAAATAAGATAGATGAAATGTGAGCATGAATGCAGCAGTTCCAATTTTGTTAATTAGTCTGTATTCATGCTTCAGTGATGCTGCAATTATGCTAACTCATCCTTGTGTAGGCCTATTGTGCAAATGCTGTCATTATGCTCCTAGTAGCGTATAAAGCAGAGCATGATATGAGCCTCCTACAGAGATGTCATTACAATTGTGTCAATTCAACAGTATGTTTCTTAAAATTTATAATTATGTCTTCACTGAGAAGCGATTTGTGAACTTATTACTAGTCTTTTTGAGGTTAACTGGGTAATTTCTTTTATGTTATATTAAACACCTGCCTCTAAAGTTTAGATAATTGTGCACATCTAGTTATAATGTTTTAAAATGAGAAACAAAGTCTATACCTACTTTTTAATAATTGTATAGGTTTCGGGATTTGTTTTTTTTAATTTCCAATAAATTACACTAGATATTTAGAAATCTAGAAGAACAAGGAAATATTATTTAATCTATGGCATTAAGTTTGCCAAATGAAGGGATTCTTCATTACAATATGTTTTTACGGCAGCAAGTCTTATGTCTTTCAGTAGGAAAAGATCACATCCTAAAATTCTGGTGAAAAAAACACCAAAACCACCTTTTCTCAAGAAATGTTGTATATTTAAAGATTGCATTTCAAATACAGGTGTAGTAAACTCTGAATGAAACATTCGGCTGTGGTACTCTCTCATGGGGGCTGAATCCAGAACCTCTAGATGAAAATTAGTTTCTTCAGCTTGAATTACAAAAGTAGATATTCCACTTAATAGGCGGTGGCAGTTTTAGAAATGCTTTATTCACTTACATGTGCTCTTTTGTTAGCATGTTGTTTATACAAACCAGAAATTACCAGAATTATCACCATAGTCACAGTCTACATCTCCCAGTTTATCAAAGAATACGTTGTATTTCAAATCGCTTGTAAATGTCAATGCCCTTCTTGGTGGGAATAGTCAGTATTTCTTTCAGCTAAAAAAGCAGAATTACAGTTTGGGTTTGGGGGTTTTTTGGGGGGATAATGGATGCAAAGTATTTCAGATGCATCTTTCTGCAGATGTTCACTATCCTGTTTGTATCTACATCAAAAATGAGGTCTAGAAAACTTTGAAATTAACCCTTAATTCAACCTTTGCTTTATAAAATTTAAGTAGAATTTCAGTTTTATAACATGTCTGGCTAATTAGTAATTTGAGCAAAGCTATAGCTGAATATTTATTCAGGAATTCAGAAGCATTTAATGACCCTTGGATACAGCACTTTTCATATACTTGCATCTAATTTAAGTCCAGTCAGTTTGAAGAGCAATACTGGGTTTATTCCTTCTTTCAAATTATTCCATTCAAAACATGTTTTGCATGAGATCATTTGTTCTCTTTGAAACACATAAATACCTGCATACAAATGTTTTGTTTAATAATTTTATTCTAGTCAATTAAAAAACCTCAGGATTATCCATTAAAAGAGAGGGGTCAACCCATTTCAAGAACATTGAATCATAATTAGTTCTTCCCAAGTGGTAAACTGTAAAGCAGATGTACAATCTCTCAGCATCACCTAGATTCAACATTTTATCAAAACACCAAGATTACTAATTATTGAAAGAAAAGGAAGTTGCCTTGGGAAAGTGAATTCATAGAAATAGCTGCAAGTTTCCCAAATGTGTCAACCCTTGTCCAGCTTAAAACACTGATGAATCATATTACAAGATAATCCTCTAATCTCTGCAAACTATATAATAATAACACAAAGATAAGATGTGAGGATGAAAAAAAGAAATTATATGACTAGAAGCATTCAAGAATAAATTAACCTAGAAGGAAAACTGGGGAATCTAAGGTGGTAGTTTTCATAAAGAAATTGTTCTTTCCAGCTGAATTTTTAAAATGTGTCTTGTATTTCACAGAGAACTGCAGCTCAGCAGAAAATAGTTCCTTGGGTGTACCATTGCTTGGGGCTTTCTTGTCTTGGCATTTTCTGTTAACAGTTAGAAAAAGACAAACATCTGATACTTCTACACTTAAGTGAAGAATACAAGAATGGAGGAAAGAGAAAAAAAATCTATGAAATGTGACATGAAAACATTCAAAGTATCTCTTTTCTTTTTAAAATTTGAGAAATGTCTGAATCTGATTACATTTTGGTTTTGCTGAAGATATCAGTAAAGGTGGATAGGCAGATAACCACTGTGTATAGATACCCAAATATATTATACTCTAAATATAGATTCTTATAGGCAACTCTTTGTACCATTTGATTTCACCTAGCTGTGTACCAATAAGAGTAATTACTTTGCTATGTTGGAATTTTATTAATTGAAAACAAAAATATTTCCTTCTTATGTCCAAAACTTTTTGCAAGCACCAGAAGTATGGAATATACTGTTTAAACACAGTTTCTAGTATTTAAGTAATCAGGGATCAACTATTTTGTGTAATAATGCTACAAAAATGATTAATAACAAGTAGAAAAAATATTCAAATATATTTAGGACTTCATTTCTAAAGCATTTTTTATTAATCATCCTTAAAAAGACGTCTGCCATCATGCACAGAAAGACTTGATTATTACCCAGATAGAAAAGTTTTGACTGTCTTGACCCTTAGCACTCTATAACTATTTCAAGGCAGAGAAAGGAATAGTAATCAAAGGTAATCACACAGTCTCATCTAATTTTGCTGGATGTGTTTAGAAAATACTAGTTCTTAGGTCTTTACTAGTGTGGCCTTCCCTAATGTTTGTGTTCACTTGTGTTTGCTGTACCAGAGATCTAGATTTCTTCTGTGGAGATTTGAGGGGGAGGGGAAAAAAAAAAAAAAAAAAAAAAAAGCAGGGGTTGGGGGTTGGGGTGTCGTGGTTCAACCCTCGCCAGCAACTCAACACCATGCAGCTGCTCGCTCACTCCCGCCTCACAGTGGATGGGGGAGAGAATTGAAAGGCTGAAGGTGAGAAAACTCATGGGTTAAGATAAAGACAGTTCAATAGGGAGCAACTCAACACCATGCAGCTGCTCGCTCACTCCCGCCTCACAGTGGATGGGGGAGAGAATTGAAAGGCTGAAGATGGGCAGGCAGGTGCTCAGCCATCTCCAGGAAAGTAGGGCTCCATCACGTGTAACAGTGACTTGGGAAGACAAATGCCATCACTCTGAATGTCCTCTCTTCCTTCTTCTTCCTCCAGCTTATATACTGAGCATGACATCATATGGTCTGGAATAGCCCTTTGGCCAGTTGGGGTCAGCTGTCCTGGCTGTGCCCCCTCCCAGATTCTTGTGCACCTGGCAGGGCTGAGAGCTGAGAAGTCCTTGACTGGTCTAAGCTCTACCCAGCAACAAATAAAATATCAGGGTGTTATCAACATTCTTCTAGTACTAAATCCAGAAAATAAAATGCCAGCTACTGAGAAGAAAATAAATTCTGTCCCAGCCAAAACCAGGACAGGAGGGCAGGCAAACTATTCTTACTTCTGTGTGAGAGTTTTTGTTCCACATATATAGAGTCTAGAAGAATAGGTATATAGTCTAGAAAAATAGGAGCAGACTAACATCAGGTTTCAGCATGTACCAGTCACAGAAGCATTGTTTCTAGAACAAAAGCACCCTACTGTGCCTTTAAAGGCAACCATGGGTAGAATAGGTATATATGCATATTTGATTAAGTCTAATAATATGTCTGTGTATTTATGTGTATCTTAAACTATGCTGCTAGGTATTAATGGATCTATCCAGCAAGATGTCTCTGGGCTGGTTTACTGTTGTGCAAGACCTCTTATCTGTTCCCTCAGATTCTCTGAAGAAACCCTATTGTCAGTAATTCTTTACATTTGTGTACTCATAGAGCTAAAAAGCACAGCATACACATGATTATTTACTACTGATTTGGGGAAAAAAAAAAAGTTTTATTTTCTCATCCCCTGCATAATGAAGTATGTGAATGCGTTTCTTTCTGTTAAAACCAAAGTACTAAAATGCGTTGTTTACTTGAATGTTGCTCTTTCTTCATTTCATGAAGAAAGAAGGTAATGAGCCACTTGGGGAAAAATATCTAGAGATGTAACCTGCTAGAAAATGTCTTTAAATCAATTTTAAATGTCTTTCTAAAGAAGAAATTCTAGCACCTCCAGATATGTGTGCTTGATATACAAATTAAATTATCAAAATGTTTCCTTATAAATTAAAAATCTGTTAATTGTTCCAGATACAGGTATATGTTTCTACTGATTCATGCCAAATATATAGTTTAGAATTTCAAAGGTAAAAATTAAAAACTAATAATGAAGGGCAAATATTACATAGAGACCAATACTGTAATTTTAGTTCTATCCTAAAAAGTAGCCATCACAAATTTCAGTGCTGGTTCCAGACAAAGAGATTATAGATCAAAACTTCTTCTATAATGACTGGAAAAACTCGCATATTACTACTGCCCATCCCAAACTAGCTTTAACTGGTACACTAAGGTTACTTAAAGAGCCTCTGTTACTGCCCACTGCTATAGTGAAACAAAGTACAGGACACATCATTTTTGCTTTCCCAAATAGTTTTGTAGCCAAGACAGTTGAAAAAAACCTCAGGAAAAAAACACTGTCTTCACAGGCTGATAAATTTTGCTTTTTCAATATTGTTCAATTCATTATGGATCAATATTGACCTACTTTTAAGTTCTCAACTCCATCACAGTGTGCAGAAATAGTTTCTTCTGACTTTGCTGATATAAATATTCTGTTCTACTACTGGCAAGTACCTTCATTCAAGAAATATGACTAGACAGATAATCTGAAGTAATGCCAATCAGATAATTGGACATAACTTGCTGCAGCATAAAACACTGACTCCTTGCTTTTCAACCCGTCAGCTACACTTGATACCACCCACAGAAATCCATCCAGAGGCTGGACTAGCCCTCTTGGTTCTAGCTGTAGGAAAAATGCCATGTCAGAATACAGTAGCGAGTACAAAGATGAAGAGATGAGCAGTTCCTCAAGGAGGCACAGGTGGAGTCACAGTTTATGAAGCTGGGGGATCAGGCCCAGTGGATCCTTTCAGGAAATTGACATAGCTGAGGCAAATGAGCAGCTACAATGGGGATCTTCATCCTCAGGGTATCACCAGGTAGCTGGAGGTAGAGAAGATGAGGTGGGAGGCATGGCTTTACCTGAACATCTGTGTTCCCTGACACACAGCTGGGACTGTAGTCATGCTAATACTCTTATACTACCAGCAACTGAGCACACTCATTTAGGAGCTTGAGTTAATTTCCAAAGGTGAAAGTGTACAATGGATATGAAGGAATTAGCCCAAGAACAGGAAGAAATTTCAACTTGGTTCTCTTTCTTGAAGGTGAAGACATTAAAAATACCCATGAAGAAATGTTAATGATTTTGTCAAATAAAAATAATGTTTTATATTTGTAAAGCACAAGGGAATTTTATATGCCATTAAGGAATTGTACAGACAAATAGCTCATAATCAACATTAATTATTAAGTAGTCCAGTAGAATCAAGAATGAAAATGGGATTTCTAATAAAATAAATGATAGGCAGTTGAAGGATGTTTTGGTGCTCAAAGTATTGATTATTTGTTATAAGATGTTTTATTAATGTTAATGCTAACCAAAGAGTTATGCAGAGCCCTAGAAACACAGAGGAAATGACAATCAACATTGATAACGCAAAGAAAAAGTCATGTTTTTTCTGCTACTACAGATTTCCTACCTTGAGACAACCTTGGTTGAAGAGATACAAAAAATGTAAGTATTTTAATGAAAATAGATTCTGGAAAAAAACAAAACAAAACAAAACATATTCTAGGTGTCTTTGACATAAAGTTAAAAATACAAAGAAGAAACTATTCAAAATATTCAGCTTAAGCATGGTAGTTACATGTAAGCCCTTTCTTCAACAGGACATCTTCTTAAAATGTATCTTTACTAAACAACAACTGCGAAAAAATAACCCTTCATTTTGTCAGGTAAGAGAAAAAGGACCAGCATTTGAGACATTCTAAAACATGCTTTTAGAATGATTTTATAAAGCTGGTTTTATGATCTTTTTGAATAAAGGCCTTAGTGAAACACATATGAGAGACATCAATTCTTGAGATAACATCTAGAGTACGTGTTTATGTACAGCAGTCTGTACACTGTTTTTGAGGCAACCAAGGATGTGATTCAGTTGCAACAGAACAGATCTAAAGACAGCTTCTAGTGTTGAGTTCTCTCACTATACACATTTTTAACATATATTTGAAACCTGCTCTTCAATTCATTTAATCAAAGTTGGAAGCTTTCTTTGTTTCTTTATTACTCTAGCTTCATCTAGAAAGAGGCAATCCTGGCTTTGAATTAATTTAACAGCTATTTGCCACTTTCTTCCAGTTTGTCTTTTGATATATTATTTCTATGCAGCTGATAAAGCCCCAGATTTGTCTTCAGCAAAACAATATTAAGAATAAACACTAAACAGTAATTTTATGTAACATTCAAATATTTGCCATACAAACCCCAAAACCATAAAATTCTCCCATTTTAATGTTTATCACCACTTATCAACTTCAGCCTGAATTCTCTTTTGACTAAAAAAACTTCATTGACATTAATTAAGTGAAAAATGGTAGGAAGCAAGATATTTCATAGAGTTTAATTTGACTTCCTATAAGTTAATTAAGGTTATTGATTAAATCTCAGTCTTGAGCAAAATTCGTATCAATAGGCTTGAGTACATTCATGTGAAAGTGGATTCTTTGCAAGTAAGAGATGGGAAACTGAGCACTGTTACTGTAAGGCCTGAAGGATTCATATTAATTAACTTTCTGAAGGGTATATCTCTATAAAAAATGGTAAAATATATTTGATAAATATAATAATACTAAAGTCTTAAGGTAAAAAAAAGAAAATTCTTGTTCATAAATCACATTAGAAGGATTTAGAATTCTGAGGAAGGGAGGATAATGAGGAATTTAAATATACTGCCCTAATAGCTCCAGGTGGAAGGAAACTTTGCCCTTAATTCTTCACATAATCATGATGTTATTTTGTCATGTACTAGTAACATGTACGGTGCAGTATTACATAGTTACTATCTAATTACATAAATTAATATTTTCCAGGGTTAAATTTATTCTTCTGCATTTGTTAAATAAAACCTATTCTGTCTAAAGTAAATGCATTTGAAAATATTTCTATTCCTGCTTTAAACTTACCATCTTCTTGTAAGAAATAGTTTATCACTTCTTTTTTCAAATGTTAGAGTATATTTCTCAACCTTCCACTCACCTACAAATGTTTTTCTTCTTTTGGACTTTTTTCTATCATTTTGCAAAAATCTGAAATAATTTGTCTTAGTTTGTGACATGGTTTGATAAACACTAACTTGGTATATGACACTTAACATCGTTAGTCTGTATTGCAATTGTTTTTTCTAAATTTCATCATGGTCTACTTCATAAATCAGCTCCACTGAAAGCAATTTGTTTTCCTGAAAAACAACCTCCCATTGGCCTATATTTTCTCATATTAACCGTGCATTCATCTAATGCATGTCAAAACTGCTCCCCATGTGTTTTGCAAATGATTTGCAATAGTTAAAATGTAAAATTGTAATTCTAGTTAAATACTCCTTGAATGACAATAGAGATGTCTCCAAAGGGAATTTTTTTTTTAATCTTCCACTACTAGTAATGGAAATCCATGCTAATTCTTTAATAAAGAGTAATTGTCATGTGGAGGAACCTTTAAACTACAGAAAATAACTTGTAGAACTTGATACAGTAGGCATATTACCTGTACAATTTACATAAGACCAAAAATTCTTCCACCGCCTAGTGTAGGAAAGCTGATACATAGTTGTATACTTATAAAATTCAAGAGATATAAAGTACCTTGAATGTACCTGTAATTTGATGCGTTTTCCAAAATTATATCTCTTTCTTGCTCTGTGACTGTTTCTTTGCTGTATATTATATTTTTTCTAAATAGATATCTCTACCATAAGGTATAGGCAGAAAAATCCAAACTTTCTTTGAATTTTATAAGGGGACATATACATATAATGAACATAAAAGAATCATACATAAGAATCATTTACAACTATATATATATACACACACATGCACAGAGAATTATATACGCTTTTTTGAGGGTTACTTCAAATATGTAACACAAATGTATATATCAGGCAATATCAGAGCCATGAGGGTACCAGCAGTCCTGTGTTACCTTAAATAGCCTAATCTGGGACCACCTTCAATCTCCTCCTCCCAGTAACACAGGACCCCTGTTTCAGCTTCGGCCTCATAGACCTGCCTTTCCAGCTGGACCTACTGTGTCACTTTGCATTTGTGTGGTGATCACCATGTGGCTGTGGGGGGATCCTGCTTTCTGTCACTAACCTGTGCTTGGGTACTGGTGGTGCGAGCATGGACCATGCCAGTAGTGCTGCCACCCTCATCTGGCTCACTGCAGTCCACTCTTGCTGTGTTTCTTCAATTAATGCATTCATCGTATTGCACTGGGTATATAGTGATATTTGTCCTGCACAGTATTTTAATGCATGAGATACAGCTGTTTATTTTCTGAGCCATGCTGAACAGGATTTAGGTGTGGATTTTAACATCTCTGTTTTCATGTTGATTTTTCCAGTGTTGATCATTGGATTTTCTATTATTTCATCTTCTGTAAGGTTTTGAACTGAATTTCTGGTTAAATAAAAGAAAAGACAAAATAAGAAAATGGTCCCTAACAGAAAATAAGTCTCCTCAACTTATGACAAGACTGTTCTGAATTGGAAGTTCAGATTTTGACTATTTAAAGAATTTGTGTTTCAGAAAGGTTGTCACTTAGCCCATCAGACTTCTTTTGGGACTTTACACTTTTTAAGGCCTATTTCTCTGCATATCTGTAGTTACTATAATGAACTTATCTCACATTTGATTCTTTTTCATGCTGGTTACCAGCCATCTCTGATGATGTGGTGTAGATGTCTGAAAAAAAAATGTACAAGTGCTTAAAAAGTGTGATAGATGTGCAAACACCAAGGAAGCAAAAAAAAAGGTAGCATAAAGATTGAGAGTTGTTATCGATGCTTCTATGTCTTTTGATATGATCCTGTTTTCCTAAAGCAATTTTTGAATGATATAGGATGAAGATCAGGTATCAGGTATTAAAAGTCAAAAGCCCTCATCAATTATGGTTGTATCATTTGATTAAATACATATTGATAAAATATATTTCTTTAACAAAAGCAAGCTTGATTTTATGATGTCCTGCACTTTTCCCAAAATAAATAAAATAAAATGCAAACCATGGATTTAAGAATTAAATCACCATTTCAGATCTTCAGCATGGTTTCATTAAGTGACATTTTGTGATTGTTCTGTGTGTGTTTGTCTCTCCAAATGTGTTTTAACCTTCTCAGCCACTTTCTGCCAAGTAAGGCAGAAGAGAATAGGTCTGAAACATGTCAAATTTCTTCAGATGTGATGAAAATGGGATGTAGCTGAGAGATTTTGGGTAGTGTCTCTGATATAAGAAAGAGCTACATACAAACTCATACCTCTGGAACCAATAAAGAAACCTGGAGCATTCAGCTTCAGGAGACAAATCTATACCTTCAGGTGTATATGGAGAACTTTTCCAAGCCAGTTTTTGAAAACATAATTCACTAGACTGCTGCTTGATTTACTCCATGCAGCAAACTATTTCAAGCTCCTGTAGACTAGCAAATATATTTTCTCCATTGCTCTTGGCATACTGTGGCAGGTCTCAGGGGGTGACTGCATTGTCCTTGGCCTAAGCAGGGCTGATCAAGTTTTAATAGGTGCCTCATGGCCAAGTACCCATTGCCCAGCCTGTCTGAGCTTCAACTCAGTGAGTGCTGCTGGGGGAAGGGACTGTCAGCCCCAGGCAGTGCCTGCCAGACAAATGGCCCCAGGGCATACTGGGAGGCTCTGAGGCAGCTTTCACTCCTTCATTGGGACCAAGGGGAAGGAAGCAGGTGGGGGTGGAAAAGTGTATAAAGAGAAATCCAAGTGACCGAGAAGGAAGGGACACCCACCATGAATTCATACTGTTCCTGGTGAAGACCTCAAGATGTTGGTGAGTTACTGTGAGAGCTCCCACCTCTCTCCTTGAGGAAGACTGGCCCTGTCAACCTTGGGACCTAGAGGGACTTCAGAAGGTTGAACACACCATCAGAGAAAATTGGTAGAGATTAGAATGTTTCTGTGTGACCATTTTAAGGAATTTATTAATTAGTCTCTTCTGTAGATTTTGCACAAGTAACTACTATAACTGGGCTAATAATTATTGCATTCTGATTAGATTGGTATAACCTTATCTGGATTCTTATCTACATGTATGTATACATATAAATATATATATATGATTTGTTTCCTTCTTGCCCATAACAATATATTGAGTACAATACTTCCATTAATTGAAGGTCATAGAAGCGCTTCTGATCTTAAACAAAACAATAGCATTATTTCCTTTGTATCATCCCACTGAACTAGCAAGAACTGTTTGTATAGAACCATAGACCCGTACAGGTTTCCAAACAGGTTGGAAAGGACCTCTGGAAGTAATATACTCCAACTGTGCTTGAAGCAGGTTGCTCAGGTACTTATCCAGTCATCCTGAATATCTCCAAGGATGGAGATTTCAAAGCCGCTCTGGACAACCTGTGCTACTGTATGACTCCCTTTCAGAGTGAATAAATTTGTATAATATTTAATCAAGAGCAATAATTTGTAGTGAAAAACTATTGTTTAAAATTTATATTTTCCTCTCCTACTCCCTCCCCCTTTAAACTGTTTGAGGATTTGGAGAGAAAGCAGGGGAATGGAAAGGAGAATGAAAGAAAGTAGAATGTCAAGAGATTAATACTGTACTCTGAGCCTTTCCTCTGGCTATACTCTTGCTAGTACATCTCAATATGCAGCTGGCCTTCTTCCTTATAGAAGCACACCATGGGCTTATGTTCAAGCTGTTGTCCACTAAGACAAGGTCTATTTTTTTCACAGATGCTTTCTATTGAGTTGGTTTCTAGCCAGATGCCAGACTTTGCATTTGCATTTGGTGAACATCATAAGTTCTCTGTTAGCCTAAATCTCCATTGAACATCATTGAACCGTGCCCTCCCTCCACATTGATATTGCCTGTAGACTTCCAAGAAGTGCACTTTGTCTTTATAGAAGACATTAAATAGTACTGGCTGGAGCAGTATTAATTGTTGACAGACACTACTAGTAGCCAGCTGGACTTTATAACCTCATCAAAACCCTTTGAACATGTGGTGCAGCCAATTTGCCATCCAACTTGTAGTCTACTGCAAGAGTTCACACTTCACCAATTTCTCTAAGAATGCTACAGTATACCACAACAAAGTCTTGCTAATGTCTAGGTAAACAATTTCCTCTGATCTCCCCTGATCCATAGACCCAGTCATCTCATTGTAGAAGGCTGTCAGGTGGGCGAGGCACAGTTTGTCCTTGGTAAATCAATGCTGTCTGTTCCCAGTCCCCTTCTGGTGGCTTGAAAAGGCTTCTTAGGATTTTCACCATAACCTTCCCAGGGAATGACGTGAGACCGACCAGTCTATAGTTCTCCAAATCCTCTTCTTGCCCCTTGAAGATGGGTTTCATTTTTACCTTTTCCCAGACATCAGGGAACTCCCCAAATTTCCATGATCTGTCAAAGATGATAAAGAGAAATGCCTTATAATAACATTGCCCAGCTCCCCCACCACTCTCAGATGCATCCCATTTGGTCTCAGGCTTGTGTATGTCCAATTTGCTTAAGTGTTCCCTACCTCTATCCTCTTTTACAGTAGGTAATGTTCACTTTAATGACTTTTCTTCTAGGTTCAAGTCTGATAATCTTGAGGTCAAATCTTTCCAGGAAAATGTTACTCAGATTACAAAAACCCCTTAGCTGTGTCTTAAGTAGACCAGAGAAGTCATAAGTAACAGTGAATCTCTCTGATATATTTTTTCTGTGTTCCATTTAAAACTACAAAATAATTGTTTGAGTGAACAGTATCACATTATATGTACAACTACATTTTGGGGAAAATGCGTAACAAAACAATTAGAGCAATTTTGCACTATATCATGTATGCAAGCTGTCAAAATATTCTAAATGTTTGATATTAAACAAATACAGATATTCTGTAATTGTTATTAAATAATATTAACAATGTTTTTTCTGCACTGGACATCAGAGAGAGCACTTTCTTTAAGAACTGCTTCTCCTCCAAAGTCCAAAGATGTCTGCTGTGCCTTTGTAAATGAGTTATACCTGAGCATTGGTGACAGAAGATTTGTGCATGAAAGATCTCAAGTCTTACAGAGAGAGGTCTGAATTCACTCATCCACTCACTTGTTTGGCAAGGTTGTTTCAGAATTGTTGTGAAAATACCAATTCTAATTGACCTATGATCAGATGTTTTTCTTTGTGAGTCACAGTTGTTTTGCCAATGGAAAAATTGAAATGCATCGATTAATTTTTTTTTAAAGAACTGATTTTTTTCCTGCTTTCTTGTTAAAAATAGTGTAATTCAACTAACATGATTCAAACTGGGAAAACATGGTTGAAAATATTTCAGAGTAAATATTGAACAGCAGTTACTAAAATTTGTGGGAGAATAATTAAATAACAGAGTATTATTGACCAAAAGTCTTGATGGATCTCTATTCACAGAGAATGTATCAAAAAAGGATACTCATTACGCTTGTGACCTTCTCCACAGTACTACACACTATGTTGCACAAGTTAGAATGACTTAAAAAGATAACTTTTTAAACTGTAATTTTGATGCAGTCATTACAAAGATTTCTTTACACATGCGTAGATTTTAGCCTCACAGTAATGACTAACTGAAAAATAAACATTGAAAGTTCAATTGATTGATTGTTTTCCTTCTTGCCCATTTAGATACAGTAGTGAACAAATAATTGTAGTGCTTATTAGTATCCTTTCTTCCTTTTATCAGAAAAAAGGTTGATGTTTTGAAAGCAATCTAGCAAGAATATCTTTTTGTTTATTTCTAGATAAACTTTCAGCATACTTTTCTTTAAGAATATCTTCTCCTTACTACTTTTCAAATAATTGCTATCTGTATCTGAGTGTTGTTCAATGATTGTTGGTTTGTATGAAAGACATCCTTATTATGATAATACTTACTTATCTAATACTTTCCATCTGAAGATCTCAAGTGGTTTACAAAGGAGATGAATATCATTTTCCCTATTTTACATAGAGACATATTTCTGTAACAACTATTTAGCTCTAGAAAATTGCATAAAGGATGTTTTTAGATTGCTTATTAGAAGGTTGACAAAGAGAAAGAAGAGCAGAATAATGAATAACAAATATATTCTGTTACTGCCAGACTGAAAAGGAATTTGTTTTACTAAGACTTGGGAAGCCTCCCAGGACTAATAGAGACCTGAGGAGTTGGAAGTTAAAAGGTTTCTAATTTACACTTTGGAACATCAACTCAGAACACTTCGTAAGGAAACAAACAAAATGACTGAAACCAGACAAATATATGGACATGGGCAAATTTACCTAGATGGACTTGTTACCCCAAAACAAAACCAACAGGAAAAGTTTTTAAATTGACCTCTGTGAATTTAGCCCAGAATAAATCTAATGCAAATACATATGATCATAGCACGCAAATAAACCACGGTGAAGAATAATCCATTCTCTCAACTTTTCTCCCTCCCCCAGACCAGTTTGCTGACTGCAATGAAAGCTGCTGGGAGTATTTCTCTTAGTTTGTAAGATAAAGCAATGATTAAAAACAATGGATCTTGTCATTTAACTCTCATTAAATGCTAACAAGATTCTAATTGGCTTAAAGCACAGGTCTATAAGGAAATGAGAGCAGTCTGACAAAGCACTGAATTTTGCTGTTAGTCAGCACTCCTACAACCTCTCATGACCATATCTAATTTACTTATAAGAACTGGATCAGGAAATGTTTTTCCTGCTACATGTCTCTTCAGACTGCTGCAACAACAGAGGGAATTTCATATGAGGAAAACATAGCCTGGTATAAGTTTTGAGAGCCAGTTCCTCAGGTTTTGACTGCTTGGACAGCCTAAGATGGTCTTTATTGCTAACAAAGTGAAATGTATCAGTAGAATAACCCTGCAGTGCATGAGTCCAAAGGGAGTCAAAAAGGAAATGGTGTTGGCTTGAGGCATATGAGTGCTGAAGAAAAAGGTTTTGCTTCTACAAGTAGAATCTCTGCTTAAAGCCAGGAAAAAGTAAGCAGAGGTATAAAGTATGTGCGTGATTAGCCTCCAAGCTGACAGGATGCACTATAACTAGTGAATGGAAATCACACTATATAAGTTAATTAGTTGTTACTAATCTTCTGCAGTTACATTTGTGCCTCTCTGTATTGGCTTCTCAGCACCTTAGAAACTCAGCTCTGTATGTGACAGAACTGAGACCCTACATGTCTAGAAACTAAATTCAAACTAAATTCGTGGATCTACTTGCTGTGAGGAATTAAAGTTTCTAGTTGCATTGTTACAGAGATATTTCTGTTTAAAAATAATTCCAGGGAAATAATACATGTTTGTTATCTCTCCTTGAAAGCTTTTGAGTGCTCAAGAGAGAGGAGAAAATTAATTCTGAACAAAGTAAAAAATGGACTTGTCTGCTGTATAACTAAGCTTCTTTATTTATCAGCCTGCATTTCTGTGCTTCTCTGTACTTCATGTTCAAGAGAAAAATGAAATCTGCTTCCAGGTGTGCCAAATACCAGTCTAATAGTTTCAACTCCATTAAATTTCTCACCACAAAGAAATTCATACTAAATTCTATGAGGTGAAAGATACTCTTTCCTTAGAGCAGAAATTTTAGCCTTAGGTCTTTACAGTTTTGTCTTGGAGCTGGGCTCTCTTTCCAGGTGTTTATTAACAAATGGCATATATATATATAAGTTTGAAAGAAAAACATAAAATCACACTTTGATAAAATCCATAGCTTTCTCATGCTGAAAAACTGAAAAATATCACAGAAATATTTATAAAACAAGTGAAGTAAACAACACCAAGTAATGTCTTCTGAAATTATGCTTAGGAATTTCTTAAGATTGTGACAGGAACTTTTAAGGACTAATCTCTAAAGCCACATAACACTTAGATGTGAAAAAAAAAAGCGGTCAAGAAATTTACTAGTTTAGATTAGTGAAATGTTGTACATAACATAATATTATGGCATTATATGGTTTTTCTCAAGACTCCTTTTTAATTTCTTTTTACATTTCAAGGGTATTTTTAAGAACAATCAGTTACAAATTGAGTTGTGAAAGTTCACAAACATTTGTCCTGTTATGATATCAAAAATCATGCTCTCATAAACTGTTTAAACTCTGGGACAAATGTTTTATAGCAAAAAATGCTAGTGTGAAACTTTTCATTTTCTATTTTTAGCTACAAATTAATTTGTAGCAAGCTGATTGCCGACTTCCGTTATCAGTGAAAGTGTAAGATTCTTATAAGCAGAAAAGCAAAATTCTGAAAAGGAAAATGAAGCATAAAAACATAATCACAAATGAGTACATGCATCAGGAACTGCCTCAGAAAATTATGTTCCACCACAGTGGGAAAATGTTGGACCATCTAAACCCCAGATTTCCTATTTGTAATAACCTAGAGAGGAGATACAATGTGTCAGAAAAAGTTTTGTAGATGTGTTTACTTTCTTCCAAAGCATTTAAAAAGAGTTACCATGAGAAAAATATTTTTCCTTCTGTGTTACTCAGAGCCTTATTTTGCCCTTCTGATTCATGCAGCACAATAATGTATTCCAGTACTCCCAATTAAATTTGGGGGATTTTGTAGAACAAGTTCATTGCAGATTCTCTCCTGGTTTTAGTGACTTTCTGGTCTTGTTAACTATTTATAATATTGATCAAGAAAAAAAGGAACAGTGAAAAATAGCAATTGACTAAGACTGCAAGTTCTTTCAGAAAGAGGCTATCTTAAATCACATTTCATTGAAGCTAGGTTAAGATAAAATGTGAATTCATTCATCATATCTGAAGCAGTCAACACAGTTACAAATTGAGTTATATGGCTGAAGAAATCAAAGAAATCATGTCACCTTGTAGAAGAAGATTATATCAAGAAAGTCTCTTT
>NW_009260028.1:3766626-3811513 GCF_000687185.1 Egretta garzetta | reverse complement strand
TTACAGCCATGTTGTTATTTCCCTCTAAATGATCCTATAGGTTTCAGACATTTCTCATGCTTTCTCTGCTCTTCCAGGATCACATTAGCCAAGTCCTCTTGTGGGATGAGGGGGAAAGAATACGCTGGTGTATCCTTACAGCCAGAATTCACTCTGTTCTTCCTCTGTGTTAGGGACTCTCATGTTAGGCTCTTCATTGTGGAGGAGGGGCTGAGTGAGAATGGGCATGATTTAGTCCCATTCGACAGCCCCTGCTCTTAAGCAGGTGTGGGTGGAACTATGACCGGAAGAGAAGGAGAAGCCCCTCTGCTGGACAGATGATCCGTCCCAGTCACAGTAGCGATGTAGGCGTGTGTATAACGGTGTTCTACCAATCACAGTGTGACGTGTGTGTATGTTATTGTTTTCTGCCTATATATGCTTTTGTTAGCTGCACAATAAAGGAGAACGACCATACTCATATTGAGATTCCATCGTTACTCCAGGCTGACTTCCCATTCCGACATCTGGTAGCAGAGGATGGTTGATGGTTGATGGTTAACACTTACTGGTTCTGATATCAGAGGTTAGCTGGACTAAGTTCTCCAAGACTGCGGTAAGCAGCGAGAGGAGGGGAATTGGGAAGCAAGGCGGCTGGGAGAAGTGCCAGACACGGATCAAGATGGCCTCTTGACTCCCAGTGTTGCTCGCAGATATCCTTTCTGAGAGAGCAGGGGCGAGACAATGGTGGACCTGGGGGAAGTGCTGCAGAACGACCATACTCATATTGAGATTCCATCATTATTCTGGGCCCACTTCCCATTCCGACACTTCATTAACATTAAAGTTGTTCTGTACATATGCAAACTTCTCTTTGTATAGACTAGAAATCATCTCTTGCATTTAACTTGTTTGTAAACAATTCCTTGCCTAATGTAATGTAAAACTCTTCTCCCTTCCTTTGTCAGCTACCTGGCATTCTGAGGAATGCACCTTTCGCTGCCCTCACACTGTGTCAGTCTTTATATTAAAAGTATGTGAAATAAATAACTAAACAGGTTTATTGTGTGTGTCTCATTATGGGCTCTTAAGTGAGACTAGACATGAAAATAATTAATCACTTTGGGGTGAAAGTGATTTATGTCACTGAGGTTTCTTTCAGATTGCCCTCCAAACTAATTAGTGTTGAGTAGATATTTTTCTCCAATTAAATTTCTGGATCAAAAAGAACTTGGGACATTTGGAAGCTATGCTGAACACAAACAATGGGGCTAATCAGAAAAAAAAGAGTAATTGGTTTGTAAAGTACAGGGAAAGCACAGCATGAATTTAATGGCAGGCCAGAACTTAAACATATGAAACAATCGTTATTCTGATCAAACATAGCATGTGTTCAGTATATTGCCATGACCCATAATATCTGGGCACATAGGTAGCCCATACTGTACGGGGTAACAGATTTGCTTGATCCATTTAGGAGCTGCCTCACAGGAAAAGAGTAAGAACTCTTTGGAGCTGAGTCTCTCTATTCCTTTCTATGAAGTTCAATTTTCTCCACGTTACTGTTTGTGCCTTTTACCTCAGAGGAATACCTATGCACCACTTCGTTTGAATTTCCAAACTACAGCTTGATCCACCCACAGTGAATACCCTAACTGACCCTGGACAAATTTGTCTTCAGGAAAGAGTCTTTTACCTTCCTTTTCAGGAAATGAGCTGTGCCATGCAATGACCGCCTTTTTTTCCTGTGTCTTGCATGCCAGCTCATTCAGCCTTCTTCAAAGTCTGCAACTATCCTACAAAATTAAACAGGACTGGAACCGAGGCTTGTATGCTGGCACACAGATAAGTACGCTGTTTAACACTAACATGTTACCAGATTTTGGCTTGATGCCATTCAGTATTCTCCCCAAAACTGAATAGGTTTATAAGCCCTCTTTACTGACCACTTTATGCATTCATCTTACTCCTGAGTTTACAACAAGGGCAGGGGTAGCACTGACCATGGCTGGGAAGGGGTATTCCTTTTATGTTCTGTTGTAGCACCAGTGGGATTTTCCATCAGGTCAAGAGGTTTGAATATATCAACTATTGCTATCTTTCTCAATACAGTTTGTAAAATTGAACTTTGAAATAGAAGTCTAATAGAGATTTAAAAGGCAAAATCCTTACAGATTTCCCCCTTTATACATTTCTATTTCTCAAACTGTCTTTTCCGTGTCTCTAAAACCCTGTGTTGCTAGGGGCAATGGAAAGTAAAATCAATATATTCAAGCTTTTAGAGTAGAGTTGCTAAAATGTTGTCTATATTTTAAAGAAAACTGCATTTTAAGCATATTTCAACTTGCCATATGCTGGTCCCTGAATTGCTGTAATTGTCTAAAGTAGCTTATGATTTATTGAATCTCATACTGACGGAAACTATCTTTCCACATATACACAGACTCACATATACCATATTATAAATGTGCATTTTGTAAAATAAAATGATAAATTTAGATTATTCAACTTGACAACTATCATTGCCTAGTAAAACTGAATGTCATACTAGGAGTTGTATAATAAGCCTATCATATTTTTCTAGATGGAACAAATGGTGTATTTTCAGGTGTATTTGAAAGACATGTTTTGGGGGGGGAGAGAATAACTCAAAAGTAAGTGGGCTACATGAGTGTTAATGTAAGAACAAATATGGTCACAAGAGACTTGAAACAAAGACAAAATTTACCCTACTGAAATCATGCTAAGGAAAACATAGAAGCATAGTTTCTTCTTAGTTTTAATATTAATGTTATATAGTGTTGAAATTGTAAAAGTTTATTTTTTTATTTCAGCTGGAAACATGAATCCTTTGTTCCAGGGGTAACTCTAAGGCACGTCACCTGGCACAATATATCTACTAGAGTTTGTGTGGAGATTTATGTGGAGAAGAACTGCGGTTCTATGTCCTGTTTCTCCTAATGATGATACAGATGTGTGCCCTTTAGGAAGGCTGAGAAAACCAACATACAGCAGCGGATTGTGCCAGTTGTGAAACACTCAGAAGTATTTCCATGCCAAGGGAAAGCAAGATAGCCAGTCAAGCCATCTTTCAGTGTATGTGATAATTCTGAGTCAGAGACTGATATTCAGTCCCTTTTCAAACACACACCTCAGTCAGTTTATGCTGGGGAAGGAGTCTGGTTCATTAATAAGCAGAATCAATTTATCTTGGATTAAAATCCAAAGAGAAAGAGAAAGCCAGAAATCAAAATTCCAAAGCACTAATAATAACTTCTTTTGCAAAGGAAGTTTGAGCAAATTGGGGTTGTTCAGCCTGGAGAAAAGAAGCTTCTGGGGAGACCTTATCACAGCCATTCAATATGTAAAGGGGGCTTATAAGATGGGGACAGACCTTTCAGTAGGGCCTGTTATGACAGGACAAGGGGTAATGGATTTAAACTAAAAGAGGGTAGATTCAGACTAGATATGAGGAAGAGGTTTTTTACAATGAGGGTGGTGAAACACTGGTACAGGTCATGCCCCATCCCTGGAAACATTCAAGGCCAGGTTGGACAGGGCTCTGAGCGACTGGATCTAGTTGAAGGTGTTGCACCCCTCATTGCAGGGTGGTTGGGTTAGATGACCGTTAAAGGTCCCTTCCAACCCAAACCATTCTATGATTCTATGATCTGCACTTATTATGAAGGTCAACAATTGTAGACTTAGGAGGAGAACAGAACACAAAGGAGCTAAAAAGGAGGGGAAAAATTTCATGGAAACTGGTAGTGCGCATTTTTAAATTTAAATGCATGTTTGTTTGCATAGGAAGGTTTTGGTAGCAGGGGGGCTACAGGGGTGGCTTCTGTGAGAAGATGCCAGAAGCTTTTCCTGTGTCTGCCAAGGCTAAGCCCATCAGCAACAGTGGTAGTGCCTCTGTGATAATATATCTAAGAAGAAAAAAATGTGTTGGGGAACAGTAGCCAGAGAGAGAAGTGAGAGGATGTGAGAGAAAGCAGCCTTGCAGACACCAAGGTCAGTGAAGAAGGCAGGGGAGGAGGTGCTCCAGGCACTGGAGCAGAGATTCCCCTGCACCCCGTGGTGAAGACCATGGTGAGGCAGGCTGTCCCCCTGCAGCCTATACAGGTTAACTGTGGAGCATATATCCACCTGCAGCCCATGGAGGACCCCACAAGCAGAGCAGGTGGATGCCTGAAGGAGTCTGTGACCCTGTGGGAAGCTTGCCCTGGAGCAGGTTCCTGGCAGGACCCGTGGACCCATGGGGAGAGGAGCCCAGGCTGCAGCAGGTTTGCTGGCTGGTCTTGTGACTCCGTGGGGGACCCATGCTGGAGCAGTCTTCTCCTGAAGGAATGTGCCCGGTGGAAGGGACAGTTCATGAAGAAGCCAGTGGGAAAGACTCACATTGGAGAAGTTTGTGGAAGACTGTCTCCTGTGGGAGGGACCCAGCTGGACCAGGGGAAGAGAGTGAGGAGAAAGGAGTGGCAGAAACAAGGTGTGATGAACTGACAGCACCCCTCATTACTCATGCCCCTGCGAGGTTGAGGGAGAGGAGGGAGAGAAAATCAGGAGTGGATTTGAGCCTGGGAAGAATGGAGGGGTGTGGGGAAGGTGTTTTAGATTTGTTTTTATTTCTTATTATCATACGCTGATTTTTGATTAAGCAAATTAATTTCCCCAAGTTCAGTCTGTTTTGCCTCTGACAGTAATTGTTGAGTCATCTCCTGTCCTTATCTCAACCCACAGCCTTTTGTCATATTTTTCTCCTTCCATCCCATTGAAGAGAGGGAGTGATAGAGCCACTTGGTAGGTACCTGGCGCCCAGCCGAGGTCAATCCACCACAGCCCTTTTTTGGTGCCCAACATGAGGGAATTCATGTGGGGTATGAGGAATTCAAAACAACGATAGTAACTGAGAGAGGTAACGGGTAAAACATGGACTGAACATTCTAGAAAGCAAGGAGTGGAATGTTTGTGTGGATTTTTTTTTCGTAATTGTGGTAAAAGGATGAGAGGTGGACTGTGTGTAAACTGTCCACTTTTGCCAGTGTGGTTATGATGTTATTTTGACTTCAGTATGGAGAATTATTTTGTTGATTTAAGTGAAGTTTTTGAAGATTGTAGATTGTGTGATGAATATGTATTTTAATGATAATTCTTAAATATGTGATTCCCCTAGGAAGGGGTGGAATGGAGGAGAAAGTCATCATAATAGACATCAGAATATTGCCAGTATTTTGATCACACAAATTATGGAAAGAAGTATAAGAATCACCTGAATCTGAAGACCTCAGTGAATATGTTTTCATAATAATAACAGTAGTAATAGTAATAATAATTTTCAATTTAAAGACATTTAAATTAAAGAGTTGGACTTCTAGGTATAAATTTTGCAATGAGTTTGTTGTTAGTTTCTTACAATTTCCCCTGGTTCATTGTCATGCAACTAATAGAGTAATTATAGAATTTTTCCTACAGTGAACGCTGCATTATCCGTTGCAAAATATTGTGCTATTGCAGTATGAAATGTGAATAGAAAATTACTTTTTCTGCAAAATTAAGCTTACATCTTAAAATTTCAGCAGGGAGCAACTGTTTTGTAAATAAGATGTAGCTGGTCTTTAATATTTAGTTCTTACTGCAATAGTGGCAGGAACCTAACTGACAAAACATTGACTCCCTGCTGCCATTATGTATTCTTAATTCAGATTCCCTGGCAGAAGCAGCACAGGGGACTGACGTTTCATTAGTGATAAAAAGAGTTGAATGTTCATGAACTACTACTGATTTGAACAGTTTCTAATTTACTACCCTTCATCCGAAGAATCTCAGAAAGGTGCAAACAAAAATGTACCTGTAGTTAGACCAGGTGAGTTTATTTCTAATTATAATATTCTCTCAACATGCAAATGTGCACAGTGGACCATTTAAACTGCTGTATAAAAAAAAAATTTAAAAAATTAACTAATTAAATATGAAAAGAAATAATGGATGAGGCTAGAATTAGGTTTTCTTGCTACTTAATGAAAACTTTACCACTATACTGTACTGCAAAAAAAGTAGTTTCAAATTATGTCCCCAAAGTTAATAGGGACTCAGTACAAAATACAACCTAGTCCTTCAGCCTCTCATAATTAATTCACACTTGGCCAGATTGTCAAGTGAACATAACATTGTCAACTTATAATTGTTTCTATGTGAAGGGGAGGATGCATACAAACCCTCTAGCATTTCATGAAAGAATAGCAGTGCTTGTGTTTGTAGTGATTGCAGTGACTCCTATTCCTGTAGTCTTAAGAGCTGAACATGGCTCTAGGCTGGTCAACATTGGCCAAGTGGTCTTGCCTGGACAGTGAATGTGCAGAACTTCACTGAAGACAGCATTTTGCAGCTATATCGGTGATCCATTCTGATCACAGTAGTTTCCATGTTGCACAGAGTGTCTCTCCAGGGACACTGGCACACACCAGCCCCAGTAAATGAAAAGATAACAGGAATTCAACTGTTTTAATGTTTGCCACAGGATGTACTCAATGCAGAATGAAGGACTGGTAATTTCTTCTTTAATTTCTTTTTTTTGTGATTTCAAAATTACTGATGAACAGGTTACCCCAGGTGAACCTGAGCTGCAAAGTCTTTCTTTAGTCAAAAGGAACAAACCTTCCCTTGTTGTATGGTAGTTGTTCATTTTTACTGACGTTGATGTATGAGTGACATTTATTACAGGTCTATTTTTTACACTGCACAGAATGAATCTGGCACTAGGCACTTAAGTTTCTGCCATTAAATAATGTGCACAGAAATATTTTAAATCTCAAATGAAATCCCAGAAGATGATGGCAATACATTAAGTGTGTGGTCTACCTGAAGGCTCTCCAGATCAGACCTGAGCACAGTTATTCAGCTTTTATGTCTCAGGGACCGTTTACCCCATGGCTATTTGACCTATGTGGCAAAACAGGAATTAAAACTGCTGCCTGGGCAAAGCATCCTTTGAGAGCCAAAGACTAACTGCAATATCAGTGAGTGAAAATTACTTTTATAAGACTGAAATTTGGAAATCATGGATGGGTTATCTGTTTTACTGAAAACAAGGCAGGTTTCTGTAACAAACTTGTGACCTTGTACTATTTGCTATTTACGTGGTCTGTACCATTGACCTTTTATTACAATATAAATATCACTCAAAACTGCAATACAATCAGAAATCATTTTATGAGGTAGATAATCTCTTTAAATGGTAACTAGAAGGCAGGTTATAGTTCATCAAGGTGTATAGTACTTACTAGAAGCCAGGTATTGAGAGAAATTAGGCAGGTAAAACTTATCATTGCAGGCTATGACAACATTGCATAACAGCAGGAAAACAAAAAAGCATTTTAATGAGTTTCTGTTTGCAGAAGTGAAGACAAACAAAAACCCCTGGTATCATATTTCTAGTAATTTTAAATGAACACCAAAATTGGCTTGAGTACTTATTCAGAAGTTTGAGAATAAAATTTGTAAATACTTTCCTAGGTGTACTTAGCAAGCTGTATTTCCTCTCCACATCGAGCGCTTTGAATGGATGACCAAAGGATATTTGTTACATAAAATAGAGTGCAGCAAGTAGAAAAATTAAACTGTACTGTAAAATTTAATAATTGTTTTGTAAACCTGTGGCTTTCAATAGCCTTTGTAGCTGCCTCAGATAATGTACAAAAAGCAGGAAGTTTGCTTTTTTGTGGTGCAACCAAAACACTATCTTGTTTTATTCAGACCAACGTACAAGTACTGTTATCTTCAATCCAAGTTTGAAAGAATTTCTCTGAGTTTTCTTATTTATGCTAATAAATACTTTCAGTGAGGTATTAGCAAAAGATGAAGTAGAAAAGTTACTGTTTCTAGCAAATAAGAGATATAGATAACCATACCTTTTACCACCCTCAAAGTAAAGGGTCAGATGGTGGTGGGTTGAAAAAAATGTTTATGTGCAATAGAATCATATGCTTTCCTAATCCCTGAGGTTTGTATCTAGAGCATGAATTACTTCTGGTTTCTGAACCTGCCTTTTGAAGGCATGTTGTAGGCTGTGTATGTTGTGAATCAGCATATAGGAAACAGGGATGGAAAAATAATTTGTGAAATTTAATTCTCCAGCCAAGACTGTATGTTCTACATTCATTGAAAGAATCATTTAGGGTTTGCAGTGGTGTTTGATTTCACCTATTACGAGAGACCTTTAGGTGCTGGGCTGCTGCATGGCATTCAGGGCTGATGGACCCATCAGTTTTCATTGGTCTTGTGATCATAGTTCTCCTGACAGTGAAAATTAAAATTGTGGTCCCTGTGGTTCATACCAGTAAATTCTCAGGTTCCTCTGAGAGGAAGGAAGGTCAGGTAGAGGATAATGATTTTGTCAATCTCCTTCTGCTATTTACTTGTAACTCAGTAACTGGAAGACCTTGAGATCTGCTGGTAAGTGGCAAAATTAAATGTTATTGACCAGAATGAGAAGTTATTATAACTGTATTTTGGAAGATATTCTTGGACTATATGTTACTTTTGTATTGAAAAAAAGTATGTGGCTTTTAATTAATTATTAAAAACAACTCACATATTATTATATTTTGGCCTCTGCGGCTGCCTCATAAAGTCTTTAATCTATTCTTCACAGTTACAAATAGCTGGTAGTCTTCTGGAAAATACTTTTCATTTATAGGAACTTGCACATATTGGGCTCTTTCTCTGTAAGATAAATGTGTGGATTTCTGCCAAAGTATTTTATCTATATGTCTTACAATTAAAGTTTTTAATGAGGCTCCAAGAATGCAATGTAGCAATCATACGGTACTGGGAAATATTATACTGAGTCTAGGAGCAACAGCCAGAGAAGATTTTTAATGTGCCATTAAGTAGTAAACTCATAGCTGCATGGTAGTGTCTAAGTAACTGTTGAGCATAATCATTTAAAAATATGTGCAGAATAAAAGAAAATATGTATAAAAGTAAGGAAAGGTCAGTGGTTTACATTTTCTGATTACATTTTATTCACATTAAAACTGTTCTTCAGAAAAAGTAGTTAACATACTGTTTAGTCAAAGGGAAAAATTATTGTGAAGTGTTTAAAGGAGAGGAGAATGATGTGTGGGTACAACAGTTTCTAATGCTGACTGGAGTGTTATGGTAGTACTAATCAGTAAGTAGCATCAAAAACACTTTACATATCAAAGAGAAAGAGGTAAAGAACAGAGCACTCTACAAACAATGCAATAATACTAATGCTCAATTTCCATTTGTAATCACATAAAAATCTTCTAGGAGAATAAACCACAATGAAATACTAAGTGATGTTTTCCACTCTTAAAAAAAAGAAAAGGAAGGCAGTGTAGAAACATAAACTCATAAATCTAAAAAAATCTGAACTAAGAATTGCTTACATTTTTTTCCATCATGTAAAAGGGGTGGCTTTTCTGGGTTCAGATAAACATTCAAAGACTATTGGTGGGCCATACACTAACAAAATGTGTTATCCAAAAATATTATGAAAAGGTGTCTCGTAGCTATAAACTGGTTGAAGAAAAATCCTAGGCTTTTTCCAGTCCTGATGAGATAGAAATGGATGAGAGACATAATATTACAAGCTTTTCACATTTCTGGTCTCTGATTGTGAAGGCAACACTTAATAAACAAGCGCTTTTTTCACAGGAACACAGTCTATCGGCTGTGCGCAAGTTTAGTATGAGACATTAGGATTGGAGGAGCAGAGAAAATGCTTTCACCTGTTTTGCAACACATATGCATATTCTGTTATTTGCAGTTCAGAGTTACTTTATAAAGAGAAGATGATGTCAGCAGTCAGCAAAATATTTTAAAATATCTGAATAATATGATTAGAGGGAGAACAATAAAAGCTGAATCTTGGACTATTCCCATATGGTTTATGGTTAAAGATTAACACATAAATAAATACTTAGCTATTTGATAGACAAGTCAGGACTATACAAAATTGGTGAGGAAACTGTTGAGCAATGAAATGAGGAGTTTCAGCCTGAAGAATTTATATTTGAGGGTAATATCTAATACAGCTTCTCTTTTCAATTATACCATAGTCTGAGATACAAGCCTGAATGATTTGTTTATTTATCGAGGTTCTATTTCTGACTGTTTTTAAACTTTCATATATTTGTGCTGTAATAAGGGCTACGGTATTTTCCACAGTAAAAGGAAGCATTTTTGTTAGTATAGAAGATATTTGAACATTTCTTGATGATTTTTTTTTCTCCATATTTCTATTCTTGCACATTTTTTATGTAACTATGTATTGTTATTTTCTTCATCTGAAGAACTTCAAGTTTGGTTAAGTGTACTACTCCTTTAGTTCATTTCAAGGAGACAATTTCTTATATAAATATATATTATATTTAAAAGTAGCTGTCACTGATTTTTGTTTTTTATAAATATTTTGCCACTGTATGTTCTGTTTCTGCACAACCATAATTCTGATAGATCAGATTTTTCCTTCCAACCCCAAGACTGTTTTTTTGATAGTGACTTTTGGGGTATGTGTCCATAGGAAGCAATTTTTTTTTATCTGGTTTTGATATCTTTGAGTATACGCAAAAGAATAATTAGCATCTAAAGCAGTGAAGCTCATTGTTATTTAAAAATTTCAAACCCAAAGTTACACGTGTGTATGCTTTCTTTTTCTTTCTGGGTTCCCTTATATAATGAGATGAGGAAAAGTAAAACCTTGCTGCAGATAAGCATGCATTTTTTCCCTTTATTTATATATAAAGGGGCAAAACACCCTTTTTTATTCTTAATCATTTTTGGAATATGAATGATGACATCCTTGCTTTTGAGAAAAATGGACAAAGCTACATAAAATGGGTTTAGACAAACAAATAGCAAATACTGTGGTAAACAAGCTCCAAAGAAGGATTAAAAGTATAAATTTCCAACCTGTGAGTGAAAAGCCTGTGGAGATGTGCGCATTCAAATTAAAAAGCAGTGACATCAGCTGTGATCCTAATCCTTCACCTAAGGCCCCTGAAGAAACCACAGCTAGGGAAAAATATTTAGCTCTGTCTTTTGGTTTTTTCCCCCTTAGTTTGAAGTCTTGTCCCTAGTGGCAGTGTTACCTTTCTCTGTGTGGGAATATGATGTCCTGTGTAAATTTTGAGATACTCAGTTTCCTGGTCACACTGGATATGATACCTTTCTTCTAGGCAAAACAAAGTTCTCTGAGTCCATCATTGCTGAAACAATGTCTGTGAAAGGAAAGTGTTTTATTGTGGGTAGAAGAAAGTGTATAGAGCATGGGACATCAGGACAGAGTTACATCTAGCTGTACATTCCCACTAGCCATTTTCAGCCCACTGTGTGCAGCCAGCATGTACACTCGGTTTAGATCTTACAATATAACATCAACAGTGAAGGGCTGTCGAAGACAAAGTCGATCTTACTAACCTTTACAATACATTGCTTGTTTCTTCATATGCTGCCTAGTAAAGGGATTTGCTCTGCCTGGATAGTTCGTACAGGCATAGGCTGTAAGAACCACTTGTAGTCATCCAAAAGGAAGCCAGCAGAACACATACAGTGACACGAGTTCTTTTCCTTCTACCTAATTTCAGCCAGGCTAAATTAATAGAGGCAACTTTTAACACCATCATTTTTTTGCCATTTGCAATATTTTCTGGTGATAAGCAGTGTTATTATAACTGACAAAAATGAGGGGGAAGTAGGACTCTTCCAAAATGTATTGGAATACTCTAACCCACTATGTAGTCTTTGTGTATGCAGGGTGGGGGAATGTTCTGCTTTATCAAAAATTTCTCCTTGTGTTATTTGTGGATATTCAACCTTTATGTATATTAAATTATGCCCTTGAATTTACAGAAATGCAAATGCAGTAAAGTTCTTTATATAAAATTACAAATGTGAAATATGCAGACTTAGTGAAGTTTTTTAGTTTTCCAAGTAATAGGTATTGCAACCAGACATTTTCCACATTCAGACCTTCAGCTGGCTGCCTCTGTCTGACACCAGTAACAGCTGCCGCTGTAAATAGGATGGGGTGCCCAGGCAGATTTTATGTGGGTTTGCTTAGTTCTCTCCTATAGAAAGCTCCTCAAAAAAGACCAAAATTCTTTTAAAATTAATTAGAATAGTTAAGCTTTTTAAAACTCAGAGTGACAAAGTCTGACATGAATAAGAGAGATGTGGGTTTATATATAGGACTCCTCTAGTTCTATCTGCCCTTGAAGGCAAACCCTTGCTTCTTGATTTGGTTTCAGTCAACTGAATAGGTTCCCACATCACAGTGAAATCTTTGCAGTCTCCTTCTCTTAAGGAAGCTCTGGCAGTACCTCCATTAGTTTATCAGTTTAGATCAGTAGTGCATTTTTGAAGCAAATCTCCCATTGTCCTCACTTACTGTACTCTGTTTTGCTTTGTGAAGATGAGTGGAGGGGTGAGCTGTGTTCAAAAAGCTGAAGTTTACTCTTTCTCCTGTTTTTTTTTTGTGTCAATAGATTGTGGAGATGAAAAAAAATTATTCAGACAAAAGAGCTTATCATTACAACAATTTGAAGAGTAGCTATCAATTATATAGCAACATTGTACACCTCAGCAATTTTTCTATTTACGTTTTTTCATGACACAACTGGATTTTACATGTTATGAAGAACATTAAAACAGTGCAATGAGAATAAATACAAAAGTCTGGGAATTTGAAACACATGTTGACCTTGACTTTGACCATTTTTCACCAGTAGAGAGAATTCAATTAATTTTCACATCAATTCTTCAATTAATTTGCTTGAGGCATGCTTGTGCTTCTATTTAACTGGTTTTTAAAAGCATTTCTGTCTCTGAGTTTATCAAGCACAAGAGTTCATGGAAAGTCAAATTGTAAGTTCACTCTCTCAAATCCAACATGAAGGAATGCATATTTTTAAAAGTATTTTCATAGCAATTGACAATGTGTATCTGTTAAAAAGAATTAAAGTCTTGTGGTCATGCCAATGATACATTTATTTCACATAACATCATTGCATATTTCAAACTTTCTATCATATTCTCTCTAATTTTTCAAGAACTAAATGTAGTATAAGACTTCCTCACCAAATAATACTGCACTCTCAGAATCAGCCTAAATCAAAGTCACCCTTTGCATGTCACACATTTTCTCCTCTGATATTAAAATTTTAAATTACTTTTTTAAATTTTATTTTTCATGAGATAATTTCCCTCTGCTGTAAGTTTATGGAAGCTTAATGCTATCTGTCATTTCTTGAGATGACTCAATATTGTAAAGGATGTGGGTTTTTTATAAGATCATTCCTTTCTATGTTTTTAAGATGTTAAGTGTATGTGTTTATTTTTCAAATTAAAATCTGTGTATTTTCCAGGGTGTCAGGAAAATTTCTGCACTTACAAATTAAAAATTTTTATATGGCTTGCTTTGAGTTTAATGCAAAAATATTAAAATTGTGTTAGGGAAGAAAGAGTTCTTTCAAGCTTAGGAAATGCCTGATTGAAGACAGCATGTTCAATGTCAACCTGCTTGGTTTTGCATATAATAATTGTCTCTGAAGCATGGCAAGTATTTGGAAGATGAAGGAAAAAGGACTACATCTACAGGTAAGATTTTTCTTTGAAGAACTTTGTAATTTCATCCTTTTTTGAAATAAAAATGTTACTTACTTCACTCTACCGTCCAAAAAAAGACTAAGCATCAGGATAGAAGAAGGTGAGTGAAAAAATTCAGGGAAAATATTGACTTAATTTAGATGAGACCAATTTGTTTTTTATGACTAAATCATCAGCATGAGAAGAAAAGTAAATTTTTCCCCCCATTTTATTTACCATAAGTTTCCTGAACAAATTTTATGCATCTTGGAATACCCGGTCCCCAAAATTGCTGAACATTGTGTTCTACTTATGATAATCAATGTGGAATTATTGAGTGCTTCATTGTTGGAAGGGACCTTTAAAGGTCATCTAGACCAACCACCCTGCAATGAGCAGAGACATCTTCAACAAGATCAGTTTCCTCAGAGCACCATCCAACCTGACCTTGAATGTTTCCAGGAATTAAACATCTACCACCTCTCTGGTCAACCTGTGCCATGGTTTCACCAACCTAAACATAAAAAAAATCTTCATTATATCTAATCTGACATGACCTTCTTTCAGTTTAAAACCGTTGCCTTTTGTCCTGTCACTCCAGGCCCTACTAAAAGGTCTGTCCCCATCTTTCTTATAAGGCTCCTTTACATATTGAATGGCTGCATTAAGGTTTCCCTGGACCCTTCTCCTATCTAGGCTGAACAACCCCAACTCTCTCAGCCTGTCCTCATGAGAGAGGTGTTCCATCCCTCTGACCATTTCTGTGGCCCCCCTCCAGACCCACTCCAACAGGTCCATGTCTTTCCTGTACTGAATTTTTATGAAAGAGCTTTTGTAACATCAAGACTGTAGGAAAAACAATAACCTGAGATTAACATCAACAAAGACAAGAAAAGAGGACAGGAAAAAACTGAAATCTGAATGAGTTTTTTTTATGACTAGAAGAGCATTTCTTGATTTTATTTTACCTTATTTTCTGGTCATTAATTTGTGAACTGCTCTAGGCTGTATATTTCACTTCAGAGTAGGATTACATCCTTCGTTTAATCCCTCTGTGTCAAAACATATTTATTATAAAACAGTGACACATAGAAAAACAAACAAGTACAAACAAACAAAAAAACCCAAACCACCACCAATAACAGGTTTTCAGAAAGAAAAAAAAAAAACAAGAACAAGTACATATGACATAAATCATCACAGGAAAGTGTAGGGAGTGCCAGGGTCCCTGAATAAACCCTTTATAGGGTAACATTGACTGCAGCCTTGGAAATTGTAGGGCAGCCTGTGAGCAAGTGGGCAGGATGATGACAGATGGCACTGACTGGTTTCAGGGAATAGGAAGAAATCCAAAATTAGTGGAGTTGGGTCTTCAGAATGAGATGAGGGCATGAATTACCTCACATTATGATATATCAAAGGAGTGACTAATGTTGAAAAGGCAAGAAAGGAAAACAAAAGACATTTAAGTGGAAAGGCATCTGCTTATAGTTGTGTGTATGGGGTGGTTGTGTTTTTTGTTTAATGTCACACAGATGGCCATAGACAGTGAGAGAAGAAAAGCAAGTGGCAAAATGAAGACATTATTTGTCTGAGTCAATAATTTGATAGCAAGATTTCTATTAAGTGTGATTATACAGGAAAAAGTAAATAGGAAAGGTAGGGTTGAAATTATTATTTGTATTACATGTAATGCAGTAGAGATTACAGCTCCTTTGTGCCAGATCGTGAACATGAAGAAACATGTAATCTGTCAGGAAGAGATTATAACACAAACAGAAAAGACAGGCCTAATGTTGAAGAAAAGTAAAAAGGTAGAGAGATACACAAGTAACAAAGTAATCTGAACAAACCTGTAGAAGTCCTGTGTAATTGAATACTACATTTTGAATCCCAGACCAGCCTGTTACTCTGAAGACTTAAGCACTTCTCTAAATGAGGTCTAAAAAAAAGAGTTAAAGGGAAATAGTATAGCAGGGATGCACACTTTTATTTATTTATTTCCTTATTTAGTTATTACTTATTTTACCTCTGGAGTGGTAAGTATTCAATAAGCAATTTTTAGTCTGCTTGTTATGCTAGATTTTATGTGCTGTGGCTGCATGTCATATTTTCATGCTCTTAGTATATTCAAAGGTGTTTCTGTAACTTATATTTCTTCCTTCCATAATGCACTGATAAAATATTTCAGTTCTCTGGTATAAAAGAGGGTATGTTAGAAGCACTGACATTGCTAACTACTTTCAGATGAGATGTGTAGATTTGTCTTTTTGACTGAAGGTGTGGTTAGTGTAGCTAAAACTAAAACCACTGCTTTTGCAGCTGCCTATTTGCAAGAGCCATATTCCTTTCTGACAAGTACTTGTTTTGAACATCTGAGGTTACAGACCGTGTTAGTAATAACTTTCCTGACATATACACCAGATTCTTTCTTTCCATTTCTTCAATTTCTTTTCCAGAAATTTTTTTCAGTCATTGCTCCTTCACTCTTTCCACCTCAGCTGCCCTTTTCCCTCCATTTCACCACCCTTGTCTGACTGTACAAAGAGATGCCTGCAGATGTCCATTCACCCTGATAGTGTCCTGAGTTGACCATAAATATCACTGTCGGTGTTGAACAACGTTTAATCACCTGTTTCCTTGGTGCCATTTATTTGCCTGGATGCAGAACTGACATGTGCAGTTTCCAGATCAGAAATACCTTGCATTTGGCAAACATAACTTATAGCTATAGAAAAAAACCCCATGTCTATTCATACTTGCCTATGAAGATGCCTTTGTTGTTTGATGTGCTTCAAGTGTAACTGAAGCTCTTCAGGCTGAAAGAAGAAATTGGCAAATTTTACTAGTTCACTGAATTCCTCATTTAAATTTGCACTTTTGAAGCACTAATTTTAAAAAAGTTTATTGTCTTAAATACACCTGCATTAATAATCAGAGCATATTCACCAAATCCTGATAATGCACATTTTTGGTAGACAGAATCATCTTGGAGGCACTGAAGAATTTGGATAGGCAGCAGGGTTTGAAAGCTTAGTATTAAGAAAAATTGTTGTTCATTGCAATTTGCTAGCTTCCAGAGGTGAGACACGGTTTTGACAAATTCACTTCTTAAATGGGATTTGTAGATTGAAGGACCCACTCTGTAGACTGAAAGCTCTCTTTTATTATTTTTGGCCCTTCAAAATATATAAAGAAGGAAGAAAGCAGTGGTGATGGGGAGACAGTATTCAGAAATGAGCAGAGTCATTTGAGAAGGTCTACCATTACAGTTATAGGAACAGGCTAGAGAGAAACCTGAGGCTAGACCCAATATGTGACTATTAGGCAAGGTATTTGGGCTTTCCTTGCATTTTTGCAGGAGGATGTTGGGGGCAATCAAATAAGATCTAAAACTTGCAACGTGCTAATCAGGAGCCAGGGGCCTGCCCTTCAGCAGAGTGCAGATGACTTGGTGCTAGCTGGATCGACACACTGAGTGCTCAGGGCCTGGGTGGTCATTCTGCCTATCAGGTTTATAAGGTGGAGATGGAAAGGGTCTCTCCTAGTAATAAATATCTACAAACCTGCTTCTGAGAAAGATCTCAGAATCATAGAGTCATAGAACACCAGGTTGTAAGGGACCTCAAGGATCATCTGGTCCAACCTTTCTGGGCAAGAGCACAGTCTAAACAAGATGGCCCAACACCCTGTCCAGCTGTGTCTCGAAAGTGTCCAGTGTGGCACAGTGAACCACTCCCCTGGGGAGATTATTCCAATGGTTGACTGTTGTCATTGTGAAAAATTTTCCTCTCATGTTCAGTTGGAATCTTCTCAGCAATAATTTGTACCCATTACCCCTTGTCTTTTCCATGTGAATCCTTGTGAAAAGGGAGTATCCATCTTCTTTGCAACCACCCTTTAAATACTGGTATATGGTGATGAGATCACCTCTGAGCCTCCTTTTCTCAAGGCTGAACAATCCCTGTTTTCTCAGTCTTTCCTCATATGGCAGGCTTCCCAGGCCTGATCATCTTGGTCACCCTTCTCTGGACCCCCTCCAGCTTATCCACATCTTTTTTGTATAGTGGGAATCAGGACTGCACACAGTATTCCAGGTGTGGCCTGACAAGCGCTGAGTAGAGTGGGATAATGACTTCTTTATGTCTGCTGGTGATGCCCTTTGTGATGCAACCCAGCATCATATTGGCCTTCTTGGTCACAGCAGCACACTGCTCACTCATATTGAGCTTGTTGTCCATCAGGACCCACAGGTCCCTTTCCACAGAGCTGCTCCCCAGCCAGGTGCATCCCAGACTGTGCTGTAACCCTGGATTGTGTTTTCCCAGGTGCAAGACCTTACACTTGTCTGTGTTGAACTTCATAAGGTTCTTGTTAGCCCACTCTTTCAACCTATCCAGATCTTCCTGCAGGGTGGCTCTCCGTTCTGGAGTGTCTACTTCCCGACTCAATTTGATGTCACCTGCAAACTTCATCAGGCTACACTTGATCACACCATCCAGATCATCATGAATCCAGTCGTGGATCTCCACAGCTTCTCAAGATGCATGAGTAATTTCATTGGGGAGGAGAGGGAGGAAAGAAAATCCCTAATATATGTTATGGAGAAGGTGTAATTGGCCTTTTATAAAATAATAAGGAAGAAAGAGACACTTTTTAGTTGCCTCACACTGAGACCTCCCAAAGCAATACTGAAGTAATAGACTGAAGACATTTTTCTATATACCCCTCTTAAAACGATACAACTGAGACACAAAGAGCACAGCTTTCACTGAGCCAGGAGGAGTCATCCAGATTCAGTACAATTTTTGAATCCTGATGGTTTTGTCACCTGGGAGAGAGGAGATTTGGCTCACAGTCTTAATCTATCAGAAAAAAGCATTGCGTTTGGCAATGTTTTATTAAACTGGAGATGTCTAAATGAAACATTTCTGTCTCGATAAGATAATTACTATTCACCCCCTCAGTAGGAGAATTAGCTTTGATTTTGTTTCTGTGGGCTAGTCGTGACCTGGAATACCAACAAGATTAAGTCCTTCAGATGCCTGCCTTCTGGATCCCAGTCAGGGATTGCAACAGATGTGTTGAAGTGCTTAGGTTTTTTAAGCCTCTGATACTGTGTTTGTTTAGAGGGATACATCTGAGAAGTAATTTTCACAGTTTTGTGCAAGTGCTGTAATCATTTGGTTCCTTCTATGGGGTCTTCCCATAGAAGTTCAGGAGTAAATACTGAATTTGGTCTAAGCCACAGCTACTTTAATTTTTTAATAAAAGTGTTTGGGTGCTGTCAGATTGTCCCTCTTTTCTCAGAAACAAAACAGTAGTTAAGTGAAATACCTAAACTGGCAAATGTAAGCTTATCTCTTTATAGAATATCTTGTTGTTAATTATTCTTCATTGACACTAATTTTGTGAACTTTCAGTTCTGGTTCCTCTAAATCAGCCAACCTTATTTCCTTTCTAAATAAATAAACAAATAAAATACTGATTAAGAATATACACTCCATGTTTAAATTTGTTCAAAATTTAACTGAAATGTTAATAACCTATATAATCTATATAACAATATCTGTCAGCTAAATGGAATAGCAATTTAGACATACAACTATATCTAAAATATAAGGAAACTGAAAAACTCTAACTTATGTTGTAAGATAAAAAGGAAACACATTCTAATATAAAAAAAAAAAATGCTTCATATCACACTCAGTAGGTAAGTCTTTTCATCAGTGCCCTGAAAGCAAGGATGTCATTGTGAAACAAACTGGCAGAGCAGACTGGATTTCACCCAAGACAGTGGACGTAATAAGTGCTGTCACCCATTTCATTGGTATTAGTCCAATCCATTCTGAAAGACTGCAGTCCATGAAAACATGACCTTTCCAAAACTATGCAGTTGACTGATGGGGCTGAAGTTTTTTTCATGATTCTGGGTGCAAACATCAGATGAATTTTCTACTGAGGGAAAAAGAAGAAAAAAAAGTTTTCCAAACTATTTTAAAGTGATTTGACAGATTCCACACATTAGCATGTCAGTCACACAGGCAGACACAGGTGTATAAAATTTCCATATCTTGAACAGATATATCCCACAAAATTAATACTGCAGAATATTTCAGATATGGTGTCATGGTTTAACCCCAGCCAGCAACTCAGCACCATGCAGCCGCTTGTTCACTCTCCCCACAGCGGGATGGGGGAGAGAATCGGAAGGGTAAAAGTGAGAAGGCTTGTGGGTTGAGATAAAGACAGTTTAATAGGTAAAACAAAAGCTGTGTGCACAGGCAAAGTAAAGCAAGGAATTCATTCACTGCTTCCTATGGGCAGGCTGGCGCTCAGCCATCCCCAGGAAAGCAGGGCTCCATCATACGTAACCCCCTCCCAGCTTCTTGTGCACCTGGCAGAGCACAGGAAGTTGAAAAGTCCTTGACTGGTGTAAGCACTGCTTAGCAACAACTAAACCACCAGTGAATTATCAGCATTCTTCTTATATTAAGCCCAAACCACAGCACTATGCCAGATACTAGGAAGAAAACAAACACTGTCCCGGCCAGAATCAGGACATACAGATTGTCTGGTTATTACATATATGCCCTGTTAATGCATGAAACTCACATACTGGTCCATTTGGGGTGCTTGTCAGCATCAATGATAGTTTAACAAATGTAACACTGTTTTTAGTATCTTCCAAAATTATTTATGCTTTATGCATTCATATAGCTTTTTACATTTTAACATTATTTATAACATACAGTAGAAAAATATTTTAATATTCATTTATTTATTTAAAATGTTTTTAGAAAGGATCCAGCCTCATTAAGTACATAAAATGCTGAAACAAATGACCTAGAAAGATTTGTTTGATGCAAGATTAGGCCCTGATTTGTCCCTGAATAGGGAACATGTGAGGTAAGTGTTTTCATTCCCCTTCTTAGAGACAACTTCTGGTAATATCTATCCTAACTTGTATTTTTCCTGCCAGTGTCTAAATGGATATCAGTGGATTGATATGAATATTAAAGTTGACTTCTTAACTTTGAGTGTTGTCTTTGGGCCAAAGCTGTGTCATGTATAGTGAGCAGCACCCTGTCACAATCTTCCATTGCCCTGTATCTTTTCTTACTTTTCCAGATTTTAAACTCAATCTAGAACTTCATTACAGGCAGATTGTGTCCTCTTTTGGGCTTCTTTCCAAAATAAGTAAGTTAAGTGGTGTTAGACCAAAACTGGGAAATGCTTAGATGCATATTTTTTGCCTACTGACTATAGTTTCTTGGTCTTGGTCCAAGTTGCATACAAACAGAAAGGGTTAGAGCCAAAAAATAAATACAAGCATTTGAGTACTTTGTTTTGTTTAATATATAGGGTTTATTCCTTAACTTTAATAAACTTAACTGCTTATATGGTATTTGAGGTTCATATTAAGAGAGTGAATTTGTTCATTGAAAAAGAATGTGTTGCTTGAGGGTTTTCTACGTTTTGTGTTTGGAGGTGTAAGTCTGTAATAAATTCACCCATATTCTGTTCCCTTGAGGATTTTTTAAAAATATGTATATATCTGTTCTGACTACTTTTTTACTGGAAAATATTTCCTGGAGTTTAAGATGCAGTTGGAACTATAATCAGTTCTGATTTTACAGACAACATAAAGCTGAACATCAGTTTTGTTGCATTGTTTCTTACCTTGTAAATACATCTGAATATACTCTACATGCTTTTGCCTCTCTGAGTGTCTTTTTTGACCTCTTTTAGTAATCCTACAGATTCAAATCAAAACATCTCTGAAGCCCTGATACTCAGGTTTTTGTATTCAGAATATAATTGTTTTCCCTGGACATTCACCAAAAGATACAATCTTTATTTGAGGATTGCATTGCAAATCATCTTTGAACTTGTACAGAAAACTAGAAGAAAGAATCTTAGTAGTATTTTATCTTCTCCTCTTTGTGATTTTATTTTCTAATTTTTGTTTCAACTTGGATTCCCCAACTGGGATGTTTTAATTACTCTCCTTTTTATGTAGATGTCTACTTCTGACTGTTGCATCCTCCACCAATCTCTGCAAACACAGAAAAAGAAGGGGAAAAACATCAAAACGTAGCCAGATAGTGGAAGAGCAGAAAGATGTTTAGATATGACATCTGATCCAAAATATATGCAGCAAAGACAAGCCAGGAGACTACATGTTATGGGAGAGACAAGGGGCAGAGTAGCACTGCTGCCTTAGGAAACTGTATCCACAGGTGGGAGAACAACATCCATGGGATGCTGGGGTGGTACCTGGTGGGTGCAGGGATAGAAAGAACTGCCATGACTGGTTAGCAATTTCCAGTCATTACAGTCTGTTTGATCACTTCATCGGAATAAATGGCAATAGTGCAACAGATCATTTTTGGTGGGAAAAATCTGTAGGGTAGAACCAGAGAAGATATATGAATCCTATTCTCTCCAGTGGGAGAGTGAGGGTAGTAGGAGAGTGGGAAAGAAGAAACTTGTTGATCCATATTACTTGGCACAGACTTTTCAAAGAATTTAGCAACCAGCCTTCCTTATTTCCTAACTAGTATAGGTTATGTAGATTACATTGAAAATTTCCTAAAAAGAAAGTGGCAAAAGGGTGGATAACTCAAAATGGAAAGAAAAAATTAGGTAAGGTCCTATGTAACTTTTGTTCTTTTAAAACAGTTTTCCTCTCAACTGCTTTCCTTCTTTTAAGGTCTACTTGTTAGTTACCTTGCAGCAATTACCAATATTTTGTGGCAAGTTTTTTAACTGACTTGAATTTCCTGTAGGAATCTCCTCTGTAATAATCCTCTCCACTGGTTATTCTGCTGTCAGTAGCATGTTGCTGAGAAGAGCACATAGAAGGTCTTTCCCAAATGCCCAGTGGGAAGCTGTGAATCTTCAATGGCATCTGGCAGGCAGACGCTGCAATTTGGTCCGTCTGACCTGTGGCAGATGTAAGGCTAGAGTCCTGCCTGTGTTATTTGTTTGTCTTAGGCAAGTCCATTAGTTCCTGAAAACTTCTGCCAAGTTAATAAACCAAAAGAAAAATTTGGTAATAGCCAGGCGAGGCAATTTATAACATACCAATTTCACAAGGAGCAAAAAAACTGACTCCTTCTTAAGCAATCCATATTCTGTCACAACCTCTTTGTCAACTTAGCCGTAATCAAAGTTCTCTTAGGTCCTGATGCTGTACTTGTGTGACATTTTTCTTAACTTTTGCATTACTGCTGAGCACAGATGTTTATTAAAATCCTCTTTCTGTTACAGGCTACTGCAAAATTCCTGTTAATTCACACAGATTTGGAGTGATGTCTTTAATGAGTGTGGATGGAATATTTTCCAGTGCCTAACATTTGCTAAATTCAGAAGAGAGGCAAGGTAATCAAATGGTTGTGGGCCCTTAGGTGTCGTTGGCACAGCTACTGCATACTATTTATGTCTCAAAAATTTTCAGACTTTGAAGTTGCACAGGGCTCATGACAGTGACTTGGATGTGCAGGTTGTTTCCTGCCTCCTAGAACTTCCTTAATGTTTCAGTTAGGAAGAAGAAGGGAAGGATTTGCCCTTATATGTATTTTATTTTTTCTGTTTGTCTATACACTATTATTGGAAGAAGCAATAAATAGTTTAATTGCAGTCACACTCATCTGCTTGACAACAGAATTAAGTGTAGGACCCATGGAGGGGATATATTATGCACAACAAAAGGAGGAGGAGAAGGAGGTAGAAGAAGACAACAACTCATGGCACATGGGATCTGGGCAGATTTTTGGCTGATCTCATCCAGTGGACATTGCTGTACATGGCTGCCCACTGCTTCTTGTGCCATGGGGAGTCTGAAACTGATGCCTGGGGAGCTCAAGGCAAACCAAGCCCTTGGCGGCCTGACTGCATTTCCCTGGGGCAATCCCAGGGAGGTGGATACCATGCTCTGCAAGTGAGGTAACCTCTGCACAGGGGACAAGCACCATGAGTGCAGACCAGGGCTCTGGCTGCTCTGGTGGCATCACCAGTGTGAGGCTCAGGCATGAGCCAAAGCAGAGCAGTGGCTCCAAGAGCTGGAGGTGCAGCTAAGGCAGGCATGGGAGAAACGAACATCCTGCACCCCCTCAACCACCATTCAGAAACGTCTCTTTCAAAGCACTGCACTCGCACCAACACAGCAGGAACAGACATCCTGCCGTGGTGAGGCCCCAGCCCACCACTGGGATACATCATCACCCACCCAGCAGTGTCAAGAAGGCACCAGGAGCTGGAAAAGCTTTATTAAAAGCACACTCACTGCCTAATCCTCTCTGTCCTTGCCTATTTTTTTCATTTATGTTTTGTCTTGTTTAGACAATGAAACACAGAGTATATTCTTATATTGGTTCTGTGCCTACCACACTGTAAACATGGCCAAAATTTAAGATTATGATTTCTACACTACTTTCAGTATAATCTTTTAACAAACAGGGTCTGTATTAAATCTGAGAGGAATATAATTTGTTCAGTATTGTAAGCATGCAATAGTGCCTCAGTGTTCATAGAGCAGTTACGTGTGAATATCAGTCCAGTAAACAGAATGACAGAAGTATTTTAAATTTTATTGAGTTGCTACTGTAATTCAGATGCTTTAAACTACAAATAATTTGTAAAACTGATCCCATTTAACTAAGAAATTTTAAGTATAAACTACTTCAGGAGAAGCAGTCTTTAATAAAGTTAGTATCTTCAGCCTCACACTAATATTTTTTTTTTAACCATGGTTTTTCTCTGTTTCTGAAGACGAATACAAATATTTTCTAGTTTATTTTCTTAAAAATTTTAGGACAATAGAGAATAATTAGAACTAGTGTGCTGATAATATATCCATTGCTGGTTGAACAGATAAAGGTAATGATTTTTATTTAACTGCAATAGCAGTTAAATAATAATTATTTTTTAAAATGAATCTTTCCAGTCTCTGTCAAATAAAACTCTCTACAATTCAATCTATAAATTGAAAAATAATCTTACTTAGTCATTGGAATGGCTGAACAGAATAATTATTTTGGTAGATAGAAATGGAATAATGACACAATACTTAAGTACTACTTTACAAATATTAATTAGTCCCATTGACATGCAATTATTGCCCTAAAATATGGTTTTTTTTTTCCTGAAGAAATTGCTGATCAGTGTTTCAGAAACATCTACGCATTGACACTGGTCTTAAACTGGATTAGTTACCACAACAAACAGCTGATAGCTTTGGAAGTTTGGGCTGCAGTACTAATAATAGGGATAGCAATAACAAAATGCTATTGGTTGCTACAGATCCAAATTGTGATTTTACGATGCAATCACCCAGTAAGGTCTGAGAACATCTTGTTACTTCAAATGTTGTAGAATCTGTCTCTTGGTTAGATTGTGCCCTATCTATATAGGCATTTAGCTCATAGCAAAACTGTAATGTTGTAGATTCCCCTACCAGTTTCTCAAGGAAATATGTGTGAAATCAGTGACAGGCTCAGAGTTATGATTTAGTTTAGGCACTACTGATGAAGTCTTTGTGAAATTGGCTTGGCCCCTTCCCTGGACTAGAGTTGGGAGATCCAGGACTGAGACATCAGCAAGAAAAACATCCTGAGCTTCTAAATTACATGGAGAAATGTCACCAATGTGGTAGGAAATGAGGAGAGGGAAGATTGTGAGTAAAAAGCGAGGTGGTCAAGTGTGGTAAAGTTTGCAAGTTTGTCCAAAAGTGTATGTTTTAGCATGAGTAAACCACTTCCTGTTATGGCTCTACACTTCCTGTACACTCTATTAAGTGTAAAAGCAGGTGACTCATCATATATTTCTTGCATTTTGGGAAGGTCCCAACTGAACTTATATAGTTACATTATTTATCATACAAGATAGAACAAGTATTTGTTTTTCCAAAACAGAGCTACCACAAGACTTCTGCATGCTGTTACTGTAGTCTCCTCTAAAGCCCCAGGCAGACTGACGACAAATACTTCTGTTCTGAAGCGGCAAATTCATTCAAATCAAGGTTGATTACTTCTGCTCTGGAAATCATCTGTGCTTCTATGTGTGTATCTATGTAAGTATATACATGAGATTCGTATATATAGTTTCCAATATACAAATCCCTATCCTGATAGTTTAAGGTAGCTGAGGAGCTAGATAACTGTGCTGGGAAAAGTCAGTGTTTAAAACAGATTGAGTAGTTTCCTAAATGCCTTCCCCCTTGGGCTAGTTTGTATCTACCTCTCCACAGGTAAAAAGTGAGAAATTTTGAGGCCAATTTAACACAAAATTCTCTTGATATATCACAATTATAGAAACATCTGTGCTAAATAACATAGTGTAAATCCAGTGGGAATTTTCATAATATTAAGTAGGTCTAAAAGCTCCCATTTCTCTCTTGATCAGTTTAAAATATACAAAAAAAATCCCATAAAAAATAAAAATGAAATCCCCAAACCCATAAAAATTTGTATCTGTAACCAGAAAGATCAAGACATTTAAATTTTCTGAGTAAATGCTATACATTAAGCTAAAACAAATGTTCTTGCATTGGGTTTTTAAGGAACATATTATAACAGCTGTTCTACAAAAATGTGTTTAATATGCTGTCTTTCTACAATTATATCTGTTTCAGAGGTAGGTTTCGGGCAAAGAGAAGATAATGGTCATATGATACAATATAAGAAATTTTAAACAATCACTCATTGAAAAGATTACATTCCTAAAAATTATTTGATTTTCTGAACATTTTGCTTCAGAAATGAGCATTCTTTCAACGTGTTTTATGAAGAAATAATTTTATTAATATCACTAACTATGCCATTTCTCACTGAAATGGTTTTCTAAGGAGCACTCCCAAGACCAGTGCCCAGGATTATGAGGTTCATGCGGCTGACATAAGCTTGCCCCAGAGATCTCACCTGCCGTCTTATTAGGCAGTGGGATGGATACTCATCTCTCCAGTGTAGCATGTATTTCACTATCATAAGGGTACTTGTGCTGCATGAAGGCGGCCACCAAGACACATGGATGCGGGGGGTTCCTGAAGCCTGAGGTGGGCTCTCACATGCCAGGTGAAGTTTTCTGCTCCAGAAGACACCTGCTTAGCTGTCCTTGAAATCTCTAAGCGATACAGTAACTTTGGTCTCAAGCCCTGCCCCCAGGACATCCCTGAATTACACAGTAGATGCAGACAATGTGAATAGGTGTCTCCATGAAGGAAGAAGAAAGGAATTAACCAATCTCTGGGCTTGGTTAGCTATCGCAAAGTAGAACAGACCCAGTTACCAACAACTTATTTCAGATCTACTATACTTGGGAAGGTTGTACAAGGGAGACCTAACAACAACAGTGCTGAGAGTTATGTCTGGAAATGTAATGGCAAGATTGCCAGCATCATCTGGAAATGAGAAAATGTTTTCAGGAATATCGAATTTGCTGTCTTCTCTGTGCCAAAGTGGAAACCTATTTTATGAGTAAAATAAACCTATCAGTTTATGAAACTGATGAAGATAAACCTGTGCTATCACAGTTAGTGCCCATAAATTCATGAGGATTTTTTCAAGTATTCTAAGTGTTCTAAAATGCAACATAATAAATCATTGTTACGTATATGACATAGTTACACCAGGAGAAAAGGAATAAAGTCTTAGTTCTTGACATAAACCTGTATGAAATGTGTATGTCCTTAAAGATCCAAAGCAATGGATATTTTGTTCTACATGTTTATTTTTTAGGAAAAAAGCAACCCATAGCTTAGGTCCTCAAAAGTGATTTGACACAGTTTACCTTTGAAATATGTTCTTTTGCTGAAGTATTTTACACAATATGAAAGCCTGAAATACTGGCTAGATTTTTTTCCTTTTATGAAACATTATTCAAAGTGCCAGAATTTTCTAAAACTGGAAGGTCTTATTTTCATTATCTCTGCTTGCAGTGGAATGTTAGGTGAGAGACATAGGTTTTTATTTTTATAACTGAAATGACAATTTGCTGCAGGGGTCTTTCAAAGAGGAGCTTGATTGGAGTACAGTTATATAGATTATTGTATGTCATATTATTATCAACCAGTCTTTTGAGGAACCTTGACGTTTCTGATGTCAGTGGGGGTTTTTTGAAGGTACAGAGAACAGTTCATTAGAAGACAAAGAGATCTCATAGTCCTGACACTAAATCTGTTTTTCAGAAATCAAAGATTGGGTATGATAAAAAGAAAACTACGTTAAGTAGGAAGGGGTGTAATAGAAAATATAAGTAGGTGTGTAAGCCGTATTCTATTTCCTAAATCTATATTCTTCTACATATTAGCAGGATGGATGCGTTTTACAGGTTTCATTTCACAGTTGATTTTCTGATAGGAGCAAAATCAACAGAGTCTGGTGTCGGGGACCTGGTATTCTTGGATCTACCCCTCTATGAGCATTTGCCCAGTTTTTGTTCCATCATTTTCTCTCTGTTCCCTTTTTCTCCCTCTCTGCTTTACAGTTTGTAAGTTCCTCAGTGTAGAAACTTTCTATTTCTTTGTGTCTGTTCAGTACATATACACAGATCATTGTCTGGACTCTTAAATGTACTTGTAACATGATAATTGAAACACAATTTTCTGATAACCTCAGTGAACCATAGTGAATTCTGTGTAATATATATACATATGAAAGTAAAAGGTTTCATGCAAATTACAATTACTGCTGTTAATAGATGTTCTCTTTACACCAGCACATTTTGTTTTCACTGACAATAATTTTAATGATAATACTGACACAGACAGTTTAGGGAAAATACTTCTGAATTGTCTTCACATAGTACCAGAACATATTCCTAGTGATGGGGTCTATGGGACACCATGGATCTGTACAGGTCTGAACAAAGAAGCTACTACTAAAGCTTTTTATAGGCAAGTACACTAAAACAAATTACATGTTTAAAATTCTAGACTTTGTATTTTGGTCAATGCAATGCTATAAATGTATTTAATGAAGAAGTTGCATAAGGTATAAACCCCCACAGACATATGTGCCTGAAGCAACTCAGCTGGGCAATTACAATTCTTTCATTTCAGATTGCCTTTCTCACTTTGAATACTGTAGCTGTAATTCAGCTTTCCACTGAGCTGGTTTAGCTTTCCCTCTTTCAATGAAGCAAGAGTTCTCTAACTGAAATCAGAATTTGTCTCAGTTCTGCAGAGAAATAGGGGCAAACCCCATGCCCGGTATTGAAAACAAAAAAAAAACCCTGTCTGAGCCTAATGTATTGTTAATATTGGTTAAGAAGACTTCAGCCTTGTGAAAATAATTTTTGTGTATTACTCCTAATGCTGCCAAGGTAAGTGTTGTCTTGGGTCACTGTCATCTAATCACTAATCAGCTGTTCCAGTCCGAGCTAAAATTGTGCAAATGCATCAAAGAAGAAAAAAATCAAAAAGAGAGTGTAAGAATTTTTTATTTTTTTTTTCTTTTTACCTGCTAGGATCATTAAATTGGGTTTTTTTGTTGAAATCAAAATATGTAAGTGAGGATTCTGGAATATATTAGGCTCAGTCAAGTGCAGAGAAATTCTACTTATGTGTGATATGACCAGAGGATATTTTGTGTGGATCTCTGATAGAATTTTTTGGTGTAGGTTTTTTTGACAGTGGCTATATGTAGGACAGGAAGCAAATAAATTGTAGTTATTTGAGCAGTAAAACTTACATCTGCCTTTACTGACTGAAATAATTTTTTAACTTCTGTGTGGGAACTGAAGTATGGCAATATTTCAGAAATAGAGTTAGAATAGGGCTCAGTTGCAAAATATAGCTAAATATAAATGTTATGCATTATGGCTGGTGTTTATAAAGCCAGTTAGAATAGACAGCCACTCAGCTCACTGGTTAAATTCAGGATTTTGTGGAACTATTTTCCTATTAGCTTTGAAAATTGCAAACTATAGATTTCACCATTTCTCACACTGATAACACAGATGTTCAGTTCTTGACACTTAGTAGCAGAATAATTTTGCAATTTTTCTTCTGGTAAGATTTCAGGTAATATAAATATATGTAAAGAAAATAATTTGGAAAATTAATACAAAAGTTTGAATGAATGTTGTAAATTAATAAAGTGCCTTCCGTCATGTGTTAATCTTGAAAAACTGAAATCTTGTTTATATGTAGAAAAACTGACAATATTCCTTAATCTGCAATTAAATGTCAGGTACTAAGTTTGAATTAGAAAGGTTATACTACATAAGAACACCAATGAATTAACATTCCTTTGGGCCTAACCATATAGTTTAAGAAGGAATTTATCACTATATTACTAGTGAAAATTACTAAATTGGAACTACCTTTATGTTATCTTTTTGAAGTACCATGGCAGCTTTTTGAGACCTGTTACCATACAACCTTGCTGAAAGGGATCCTGGTGGACAGCAAGCTGAACATAAATCAGCAGCACGCTGCTGCAGCAACAACGGCAAATCAGATCCTGGGATCCATGCACAGGGCTGTTACTAGCAGAGATAGAGGCTTGATTATCCTCCTCTTGTCAGGCACTTGTCAGGCCGCACCTGGAGTACTATGTCCAGTTCTGGTTCCTACAATTCAAAAAAGACACAGACAGACTGGAGAGGGTCCAAAGGAGAGCCACAAAGATGATCAAAGGGACGGAGAGCCTACCCATGAGGAAAGACTAAGGGTGTTAGGTCTCTGGGGAAGACAAGGGTCAGCAAGACCCCATCACAGGCTTCCAGTACTTAAAGAGAGGCTAAAAAGAGGACAGAGGCTCTCTCTTCACAAGGACCCACATGAAGAGGACAATGGACAATGGGTTCAAGTTGCACCAGGAGAGTTTTCATCTTGATATGAGAAAGAAAGTTTTTACAATGAGAACAATCATTCACTGGAACAACCTCTCCTGGGACATGGTAGAGTCCCCATCACCACAGGTTTTCAAGAGGTCACTGGACAGGCTGCTAGATAAGCTCATCTAGGGTCCCTTTTCCATAAAACATTGGACCACGTGGTCCTTTGAAGTCCCTTCCAACCTGGGCTTTTCTATGATTCTATGATTTTATGACTTGGTAAATTAACAAGAAACAATACCTTCATTTATAACTATTTTTATGGGAACATTCTGAAAGAGTAAGAAAATACAGGGCAGTGAGTGGGAAGGAGATGATGAGGTGGAAAGAAGTCAAATGGCTGGAGCACAGTCAAGAATAAAGATATATAAAAAACAACCTGGATGCAATTCTGTATCTTGATATTAAGAACAACAGGAGGAAATAAGCCTGACTCCCTCTTCTTCTTTTTCTTTTCCTTCCTCAAGCCCAAACAGACTTTCCAGTCTCTAATAGTTTCCCAAAGTGCTAGGAAAAAGGCAGATGATAAACTGATGATAGAAGATAGAAACTGTTGCAGCCTTTTCCAGGGCTAAGGAATAATAAATATGGGGTTACTGAGTGGTGATTCCTGACTGCAGAGCAGTAGGCTAAGCCATGGGCACAGAACTGAGATGCTGAAGATGAGAATCTAAGAGAAGGAGTAGATGTTCTGAAGCAATGATCAAAAACTTTGATGAGTTGTCCTGGTTTCAGCTGGGATAGAGTTAATTTTCTTCCTAGTAGCTGCCATAGTGCTGTGGTTTGGATTTAGGATGAGAAGAATGTTCATAACACAGTGCCGGTTTAGTTGTTACTAAGCAGTGTTTACACCAGTCAAGGACTTCTCAGCTTCCCATGCTCTGCCAAGTGCACAAGAAGCTGGGAGGGGGCACAGCCAGAGCAGCTGACCCCAACTGATCAAAGGGCTATTCCAGATCATATGACGTCATGACGTATATGAAATGGGGGGATTTGGCCAGGGGGCAGTGACCGCTGCTCAGGAACTGCTTGGGCAGTGGTCAGTGAGTGGTGAGCAATTGCATTGTGCATAATTTGTTTTGAACATTTCTTTTACTATTATTATCATCATTATTATTATACCTTCTTTTTCTGTCCTATTAAACTGTCTTTATTTCAACTCACAAATTTAACTTTTTTTTTTTCTCAATTCTCTCCCCCAATCCCACTGGGGGAGCAGAGGGGAGTGAACAAATGGCTGTGTGGTGTTTAGCTGTCTGTCTGCCAGGTTAAACTACAACATGAGTACTGAAAAGGAATTTAAATTCAAGCCAGAGAAGCCTGGAATTGTTCTCCCATTGTGTCAACCTTTTGGCATGGGATAGGACTATGAAGCTGCTGGACTAAGCCTAGGACCTGGATGAGGGTCTGGCACTGTAGTGACAACAGCTGATACACTACATCCTGCAGTTGCAGCTGTGGAGCAAAAGACCTGACTTGCAGAGGTAAACAGCACTACTCACAAATTTCTCTGCACCTCTGGACCTTTTCCTTTAAGTGTTTATAATCCTGCCCAGATTATTATGTGGATTCTGTAGTAAAACCTGTTTAGAAACAGATCTGGCTGCCTTACTTCAATACAACGTTAGGAATAGTGGGAGTCTTTATCCATGTTCACTGCATTTTGGGCAGCACGAAGAGGGGCTGGCTTCAGCACCCCACAAACCTCCTCACTGAATTTAGCTTTTGCCATGTTGCCTCTTCTTCAGCCAGAAAAAACAGATGTTTAGATTTCATGAGAGAAAATACATGTCTCTCATCTATACACAAGTGACAAAGTCCTTGCTGCTTCCCTTTTTGTTTTGGTTTTTAGAGGGTTTATGTGTGTGTGTGTGTGTTCTAGTGTTTGTGGATAATAGGAAGCCAGACATAGAGGGCTATGTATGCCATCTTCATACCAGTGGTTTTGTTTTGTACTTCATGTCCTGCCCCTGTTCACATGTATCTTTTATTTTTGCAGTATAATTAGTCTGAATTAAATTTATTTAAAGTTAGGTTAAACCACAGGATAGATATTTATTGGAGATTTAATATTAGAAAACCAAAAGCTTGGCTTAGTGATTTAACTTTAGAGTAATCACTCCTTTCTAGGGGGGATTAAAATTAATGACTTCATAATAGCAACATTTTATAATTCACAGATGTAGCTCCCATGCTATTCAGGAAGACTTACAATAAAAAAATCAAGATCATATTAGTGATCAAGTAGAAAGAACTTTAGACTAATCTTTCAAGTCCTTCATGAAAACAGCTTTCGCTGTCAAATCCTTCCAATTTTATATTCGATAGCAAAACTCTCACAACTTCATTAGGGTAGGTGTTCCTTGTAATGGGAGTGTTTCATGCAGAAGGCTGATAGACTTGTTGAGTTCATCAGCCTAAATTGCAAACTTCAAACCAGTCATTTTTCCAAATGTGAAACAGAAAAAATGGACTAAACAATCTTCAAATTTGTTGAGCTGTTGAGACACTGAATAATGCTGCAGCAACAAGTGAGAAATTTAGAATGGGATGCAACAATATATGCTGTCTCATGGAATACGAATCCTGCATAAGGAATACAATTATTAAGCCATTTCAAAAAAAATGACAGGTAAAATGTGAATTGGAAGAACACAGTGAAAAAATGACAGGCTGGTTTTTACAGAAAGGCTTGATTCTACATTTAAATGTGAAGTGCTACCTATAGTGAGGATGCAGGATGTTCAGAGCAATGAGATGGAGGCAACATCACGTTCTCCACTCTCACTGTAGAGGGTAAAGAACTTTGTAATGGTTGAAGAAAACCCAGGTTTTGTAAAATGTTTCTGTGCAATGGCTCTGGAGCTCTAAGAAAGATCAAAAGACTGAATTCAGCTTAATGCAGTGTACTACAGACAGTAGGTGAGGTATACTTTTAGTTCATGAAAAATGTTGTGAATCTTCTTATACTCCTTAATTTTATAGAGCAGTCAAAAATATAATGGATAAAATCATAGAAGAAAGGACCAAATGTTAATAAACAAGAAATTACTTTTTATGTGAGTTGTTATACCTTAATGCTGTAACATCAAAGGATCTTCCAGACATGCATTAACCAATGAGCTTAACATAGTCACATGGGGATTGCATTCTCTCTCTCTCTCTCTGGAATAAAGACATTTTCAGGCTTAGGCATGTTTGTTTGTTTGTTTGATGGTTCTTCAAATCCCTTCCATGGGCAGAAATGACGAAAAAGGGCTGTCTTCTGCAGTGACTGCCTTTAACTTAGCTTTGAAACATTGCATTCATATTTTATTTTCCTTTATTTCTATTTATGTAATATACTTATAACCTCTTAGTATTTGTGTCTGTGTCACATTTAAAAAAAGTCAGGTAGCATTCTTACACATCCAGGACAAAGTACACTTTGTTTGCATTGTGTATCCCTATGTTAGTTTTCTAACAAATAGTGCAGCTAAATCTGGTACCCAAAGTAAAATCTCTCCCAAAGTAAAATCACGAAAACAGAAAGTTTGACTTTGGGCTCAGAAAGTCAAATTGCGAAGATAGACTTACCTGTGTAAGGTAAGTTCCCCTACGAGGAAAGGCTGAGAGAGTTGGGCTTGTTCAGCCTGAAGAAGAGAAGACTGAGAGGGGACCTTATCAACACATACAAATATCTTAAGGGCGGAAGTCACGACGATGGAAGCAGTCTGTTTGCAGTGGTGTCCAGTGACAGGACTAGGGGCAATGGGTGCAAACTGAAACATAAGAGGTTTCAGTTGAATATGAGGAAAAACTTCTTTACTCTAAGGGTGACAGAGCACTGGGACAGGCTGCCCAGGGAGGTTGTGGAGTCTCCTTCTCTGGAGATATTCAAGGCCCGCCTGGATGAAGTCCTGTGTAACATGCTCTAGGAGAACCTGCTTTAGCAGGGGGGTTGGACTAGATGATCTCCCGAGGTCCCTTCCAACCCTTGCGATTCTGTGATTCTGTGATTCTGTGTGTGTGAAGATAAGTTGTTGTATTTAAGGTCTCGGTGTAACCTGTAATATACAGTCTAGTTTACCTATGAAATTAATATATGTATTTAATGGTGAATATAAAAGAAGACATGACATCTGAATATAGTCACATTTGGGGAAAACTGCTGGCTTATCTTTATCTCTAAAAATAAATATGCAAGATTTTTTTTAATATAACTTCATAGTGAGATGCAAAGGCACATAAAGCTATTTGTTTGTAGATATGAGGGATTAATTACAATTAAATGCACACTAAATAATTCTGCCTATAGTAAAAAAAAATAAATATATACATATGCATATTTCTACACTGTATCAGTCAAAGTGTTTAGAACTAAATTTCTCATTCTTTATTATAGCTTTAATATTAAGGGCTGCCAGGAATATCTTGGCGTGAGCTTCATTGGTGGTCATTTCCTCAGCATGAAACAGTGATTGCCCATTCATATTTCACCGCAAAATTACTTGTAATGTAGATGCAAATCCATTATATAAACAAACAAGTTGCTGAAACCCTTATCCACATTTTTTCTTCTGAATACTGTAGGAATTACTTACAAATAGGAACTTATCCATCAAATGTAATGTTTGAGTTCTCTGATAACATGAGGTGTTAAAGCCATCTAGCATTTTAAATACTAATAAAGGGCATGTGTAAATGAGTCAGAGGTGAGAGTTTTCTGCATTTTTCTTGTTACTTATGCCGCATATTAAGTGGGGGAAAATGGTTAATGTTCACACTGAAATAATTCCAAATTGTTCTGAGTGCAGTTACTCTAGATTATTTCCATTTGGAATCTATTTAAGGCAAGTACAGATGAATAAAGTAGATAGCTAGCACGGGGGGGGGGGGGGCAGGAAAGACCAAACACTAACTATGCTTGTTCTTTGAAGGAAATTCTACAAAAAAAAATTAAAAGGGAGCAGAAAAGAAGTTATATATAACAGGACACAAATGGTAAAGATAAGATAAATTAGCCAGTACAATAGAAAGTGTTTTGCCCTTTAAGCTCTCAAACCATTACAGGGGAATTCATCTAAGACTAACTGTTAAGCACTGTAAAAGTGCTTTGTAAAGTGGAATCCAGCAGCTTGTAAGGAATTCATGTAAAATTTTGGGCCAGCTACTTTGGATTAAAAAAAAAAAAAAAATAAAATTTCACTAAAATAAAAAAGAGTTAAGACTTTCTTTAAAACTAATGTTACCAGCAAAGAAATTAGAATGTACTTCCAAACTAGAAAGAATAAGGGCAAAGAATTCAATTTTCATGGACCTAGATGGGCTTGCTTTTTCCACAAAATATGATGGCATGGAAAAAAAGCACTAGTGATCTGAATAAAAGCATTGTATGACAAAGTCATGAAGCTTAAAATGTGTATACAGGTGTATTTATTTTTAAGTGATCTGTTATTTCTTACTTTATTGTGACCTTCTGTTGACTTTGACATTTCCTAGAACATGCATGTGAAAGGTTAATTTTTAGAGGAAATATAGTGTGTCCTCAGAGTATTCTTGTAACACTTTGAAGAGCAGTCCCTAGCTCCATAACACATTTTTCTTGTGACTAGCTACTTAAGTGCATCTAAAATACAGTTCCCCTTATGACTCTGAGGTCAGGGTTGTGGTTTATCTTGACCATCATGTTTTGCAGCTAGGTTGTCTATAACTGCCTGTACGTTGTAGTACATTCACACACTGCCTATGTATGTCCATCTTGCAATGACTCAAAGCCTTTTCTGTAAAATGAAAAATAAAAGTATAACCTCATTATCTTTCTTTCACCCACTGTATCATGTGTCTTTAGTTTCTTTTCTTTATTTTTCTTCAATTTTAACAACATAGCAAGAATATAACCCTTCCACCAGAGAAAAATCAACAGAAATAAGCATAAGTATTCCAGAACACAGGAAAAGTGCTTTGATTTGAATTTAAAAGAAGGCAGTAGGATCTGCCTTGATTGGAGAGTCAAACTGTTGTCCACAAATGAGAATAAACCCTACTACTTAAACATTGCTTTATAAGCAGTGACAAGTTAAAACTTTCCTTTAAGAGTGGCATGTTTTCTCTGTTGTGAATTGCAAAGAGAATTCCATAGCAGCTACACTCACTGGGAAGCTGCCAGCTTTGCTCTGTACCCTACAGAGTTGAAAGAGCAAGAAAATGAAGTTGTTCCAAGCTTGATTTGGAGATGAGCTACTTATTTTACAGGAAAAAAAAAGTACTGGAGTCCAATTTACAAGAGTCTTATTCTGTGAATGAAATCAGAGTTCAGTGGTAGGACTGCTTTAAGAGCCCTAAAATTGATTATATTAATTTTTAATTTGATCCCAATGATTATATTATCTTTTTAATTGCATCCTAATAAAACACACAGTGAAAACTCCTAACCTCTTATTCCATGCTTGAGAAAGGTCAAAGATGAAAAAAGAGAGGTAAAGGATAATCTGAAAATGTGGCAGATGAAGAATAAGAGAAGCAATTAAATACAATACTTAATAACCTGCTTGGCTGGGAATACTGCTCTCAGTGAAAATCCTGCTCTCGGTGGAAATACAGCATTTTGCTCCTCTTTCTGCTCTACCTCCCTATGCAAGAGAATGTATTTGAATTTCTCTGCCCTGACAGCCAAATCTTTCAGGTCAAAGCTGTCAGTCGAAGATGGAAGGTAGTGAAGTGAAGAGTGGGAGGAGGAGGGAAAATAGAGAAGCAAGGCTGTAAGCACTGTAAGATTGCCTAGTGCTCAGAAAGGGAAAGTAAGGAGTTTGAAAAATATTTGTTTGGAAGATAGCTATTTCTAGCAGCAAGGTGTTTAGCCTAAAGACATGTTCATTAAAATTACAGCAGTGGATGAGATAAAAAGAAGAACCAGAAGAAACCGAAGTTTATGACAGTGTCCAGATCTCCAGTCACAAACTAAACAAGACACAGGTAAAGTGGTCACAAATGTTAAATTAAAGAGTTGGAGCATGGAAGTACCTCTTTTTTTGACTGTATTTCTGAAGTCAGTTTGGATTGGCTGTAGAAGATGGAAACCACTCTGTAAAGAATTAAGCCAATAAAATGACTCGATTTTAGAGATGAAGATACTGAATAAGGTGCTTTGTAAGGCACTTATGGATTAGGGCAAAAGATTTTCTAAAGGGATTGAGTGCAAGAATAATTTGTAGGCCAGAAAATTTACAAGATCAGGTGGATGTTAGAAAGAGGGTTAAGAGAGGGAGCATGAGAAGCAAGAGCAGAAACGTACAGGCCTCCTTCATGTTTGCCACTTTTATTACCTAGGCAGTGATTCGTGCCTTTTGTATATCATCCCAGAATTTCATGAAATAAAGAGCTTATGAGCCAAAGATCAGCTTATTATGAATAGAAACAAAATGAAAAAAATTAAAAAAACCAAACTGAATCTGACTGCCTCTACCCCGTGTTGAATACTGTGTACCAATGTGTCACTAAGATAAGGGAAAAGGGTTTAAGAAAAGTTAAATGTCCTTCTGTTTTGTGCACTTCCATCCACCAACAGACAGCAAGACAAGCGTGAAGGAGATGGGGGAAAGTTCAGAGTAAAACTCATGTGAGATGATGTACCTGACAAATACATATAAGGCAAACATTTCTTGAAGTTCCCTAGGGAGTCAGGAAAATCAATGACCAGAGTTATTTGATGTTTGAGAGTCCTAGCGTGATCAACCTGCCAGCAACCTTTGGTAGGTACACAGACACTCAACATCTGTGCACACTGATTAAGCTGAAGGGGATCATGGTTGCAGGGCAGCAGGTTGCCTGTAAGGATGCCAGTCCCATACAGAGCAAAATGCCAAGATATGTACTCGCAGTTTGACTTCTCCTACTGTCATTCAGAGTGAAAGAGGTGAAACAACAAAGAGGAGTGGTCAACACCAATTACAGGCCTCCTTATGGGAGGATCACAGGGTGACATGTGCTCTCTGCTACTGGCAAAGAAGCAAACAAAAAGAGGATGGCCTGTCACAAACAGGAACTCTTTGGGCAGCCAGAATTTAAGCTTGAGAACAGACACAAATGAATGGGTTTTATACCCCCTTTTTCCACATCTTCACAGTCTTATGGGAGAGGAGACAAAAGGAGATAATAAAATATCTGGATAAAGTCTGGTTTATACCAAATAATCATTTTCTAATCCATCATAACAATAGCTTATTGTATTACAAATGCTTTGTTTATTCCAGCTAAGGAGAGGGACAAGCGTAGGCACAGCCTATCAGAACATCTGCTGCAGAAATCTGAGCAACCTGATGCTTCACAGAGGAAATGACTGAAGAACAGCTCCACAGGGGATGGTCTGGATGGTTGTCAAGGTGATGTCACTCTGCTTCTCTAAACCTGTGCTTTTAAAAAGCAGTGGGATTGTTGGAATGGGGCTCTCTCCAGGCAGAGCCTGATCTAATATGAGGCTGCTTTTTTATTAGCTTTATAGCAGTCCATAGCATCTCTGCACTTCTAAGGATAAGGACTATGATTGGTGCAGGGTATGGAAACATTAAATTCAGAGAGATAATTGCTCCGTTATGAGTCCAGTAATATAAAGAAATATATGTGTTGGTGGTGACTCCTAAAAACAGTGACAATGAAAGCAAAAAACTTGAATAGTTTCAATGAATATGCAAAGTTGATAATAACAGTCTCCAGATTTTCTAGGCTTTTGTTTCTTCTTAAATTGGCACTGTGCTTGGTTTTGTTATCACTGAAATAAGGAAGGCTGAATTAGAGCTTTAGTATAGCTAAGGATATAAAAATCAAGGTAGTATGCATTGTCTGAGATATTAAGGCACTCTTGTATATGACTGAAGGATGCTGTCTCCTTGCAAGCTTTACCTCTGGAATCTATTTATGGACTACCCTTTCACTTTTGCTTTTCTTGATAGTAACGAGAATGTGATATATCTCTCTTGAGGGACAGGCTATACAGTTCAGGATTAAGTATGGATTTCTCTGTTTTCATAAATGTGGCTCAGATATATGTAGCTCTATAACATGCTGTTGCTGCAGTGGAAATCAAGCTATGGTATTCCTCCTTTCCTTATTTAATCATGTAATTTCCTTTCTATACTTCAGAGAAAGCCAGCAAGGCATCCAGGAGCAAGAACCAGACAGAAGTAGGAAATCAATCAAACAATTTAATGAAATACTTAGTGGAGTTGGAAAAGTAAAACCCCTAGTTGTTTAGGAAATTGACCTTAGTAACAGCCACCAGGGAGACATATGCCATATTTATATGCACATTAACAAGGCACTGTAAATCCATTGGGGCATAGACCACATACAACTCCAGCAGTCTGGTAAAGCATCTGTTCTTTGAACACTGTGCTGCGTATTGTTTTGTAGTGCCAGGGCCGACTGATGTGTGCTGACAAATATGACATATAACAAATGGGCCACAGTGTTACTTTAGGAAACAGACGTGAGCTGGGCTGTGGAAAGGGTGTGCACCCAGGAAGCCTGTCCCAGGAGTCAGATTCTCTGCATGGCAGTGACAGCAAAGAGATGAGTTTTTATCTCAGAATTTATTTTTATTAAATATCACTATAAAATTAACACCAAGAAAAGTGTTTGGGAGGAGAATCCTTTTTGTACAATCCTGTAAAGAGCCACAGCATGAAAAATGCCTGTGGCCCATACACACTCTTAATAATAGAACAATCATTGTGCCAATGTAAATAAAATGTTAAATTAACTGTCTCACACCTTCCTCCCCTAGCTCCAACCCAAATTGTTACCCCTCAAATCAACATTCAGCAACCGATATTCAGCTGTGACATCAGATCCGTCTGGCTGACTTTTGTTTCTCACAGGTTACTGGTCATGGACTAGTTATCTTGTTCATTGAGGCCGGAAGAAGTTGATCCCGATGTTAACAAGGGTCAGATAGCAGACAAGTGCTCAGACCTCCAAATCTACCAGCAGTTGTGTTTTCTTCCAAGCCAGGCAGGGTGCGATGGGCAGGTTCCCACAGGCAACACGTGGGCATGGGTATGCTGGCTCTGCCTCACCCTGCATGGGTGGTGTAGTGAGAATTCCTGCACCGCCTTCAGCAGGTAGCAATAAATAGGTTTTCCCTGTCAGTTTTCTATAAAACAGATTAAATTTCTTTTTCATTTATTGTTAGCTGCTGCTCTCTGTGCTATCACAGTTCTGTTTACACTGCCTTTTTTCCAACTAACACTAATTCTTATGAAAAACAAAAAAAGTGTCGTGGTAGCTGTTTCACCATTGGCCTGTGCTATTTGTGTTAACACTAAGTGAACACAACTTGCTACCTGATCCTATTAAGTATTTTAGATTTCCTTTCCACTGCGATGGAATGCAGCAACTGCAATGCAGAATGCAGCAACACTGAACTGAGCAAATAGGAGAAATGAAAGATGCATTTTAGTTACTCTTTCATTAAAAAAATAAAGTCAGTGGAGACAAGACGCATGACCTCCTTTAATTAATACGTGTGAAACTCATTTTAATCTTTGGATTTCCATGATGGTAGCTGGTTTTGCCCATCTGGGCATAAGGAATATGCTCCTTATCTCTTCTGCTGAAGCCATGCTGCTAGCACTAAAAAATCAAAGATTACATTTGCAGTGCACAAAATAGAACCCTACAGCGTCTTCTCATAAGCTAGCTGTGGAGTACAAAAATGATATAACTTCTATACGGCTCTTCACGTGACCAGTGGTTAGACCAGAGTTGGTGTTCCTCTCACGCAGTTGTATCGTGATCTCTGAGCTGTGCCACTGCCCTGTGGTTCATTCACTCTTCCAGACACATACATAAGAGAATCACTTCTTAACAGTTTTATTCCCCTAAGCAGGCAGAAGCAACTCACTGTTCAAACCTCTTTATTTTCAGTCCTAAATATTCTTCTCAGCTGTTAAAAATCATAATCTTGAAAATACAAGCAATAACTATTCCTTTCTCTCTCTGTAGACCTGTAAGTTTCATTCCTCTCTTCGCAGTACACATATGAGCATGTGTGCAAATGCAGATGTGTGCAAGCACGCACATGCACACACATACATCCCCACTTCCACCTCCCCATCCTGGCGTATCTCTATTAAAAACACAAGTGCATCTCCGTTGCTAGTTAAGGCAACACTCAAATTTGCAAAGAATGATGGACTTATTTACTTGTTTTACTTGCTGACAAGTGTTTTGGAAAAGTGTTCTTGCTGTACCTTCTCTTTTTGCCTTATCTGCCTCTGGAGTTATTTTCTATGACTTAAATGAATCTTTGTCCTGAGGATTATATATAGTGAAGGTCACGCATGATCATAATTGTATACATGACTTTCAATGTTAATGCATCCCTTCATAACAGATTTTAAAATGAGTTAGTGAGCCGTCAGCAGGATTCTTCACCAGAATGGCTATAAACAGTGCTAAACTAAAGTTATATCACATGAAATGAATCACCTTTGGGTGGGGAAAAGCGTGGCATCAATTGAGAATAACTAAACAAATGTTTTCCATTGTGAGTGGATCAGAGTGTTTTTACAATCTGGAAGTTTTCAGTAAGTGCATGAGTTGCTCCCCATCAGTATGCTGTGACTAACCATGCAGAATAAAGTACATAAGCCATAAAATTTTATTTACTTAAAACCAACAAACTCCATATCTTTTAGTTGCAGTTCTAATTAGACGTAGAAAATATTTTTCTGGCAGTTTTGGATAAAGTTTAGTAAAGCGGCATTTCACAGCTCAGGAAAGATAGAAGCTCGGGAATTTGAAACAAGCAGGTGAAGCCAACTCTTTATTTATATGTTCCATATAATGCAAAACTACCCCAGAAAACTTCATTGAAAATATTCAAAGCTAGGTGATCTTCAGCAGCTTTGGGGTAATTTCAGTTACTGACTATAAAGGCTTTTGTATCAAGTCCTTCATTTTTGTTACTCAGATTCAGATGCAAACTGCATGACCTGAAACTTTATCATAACACTTTCATGTGTATTTTGAAGTATTTAATTAAGTTTTCAATTAATCATTATTTGAATATTGGCCCTCCTGGTGCTGAAATATATTTGATTAAGAATTAGGCCACATTTAAACCTACATTAGTAAACGTACATTAAGCTTTTAATAAAAGCAAACTCCACAAGCGTTACATTCAGGCCCTGCACATGAGATGAAAAGGAATCCTCAGATTATGCTTCTCTATTTAGGACAACTCCATTTCAATTTAGTTAAATTCAATTATAGTTGTGTTGAATCTAGGTGCATAATAATCCATGCAAAATGAGCTGAGTTCAAGGAAAAGTCTTTCTTCTTTGCATGTATTGTACATTCCTTCATACGCATACTAAATTATATAGAATGAATTCTAATAAGGTATTGTTTCTAACAGAGTAATCTACATAATTTACATTGGAGTTTTGATCTTTGCAGCTACAGTATCTCTTCTCTTAATATTGACAAGCTTTGCAATCAAATATCTCACATGTATGGGAATGTCTTAAAACTTGAGGTACCAATTTCCCTCTTTAAGAACATTCATAAAGAAGAGATACAAGAAAGAACAAAAACAATGCTCATTTTCAGATAGCCCTTACAATAATGTGAGAATAATTGCCTGAACCTATTGTATGAAAAACAGTCACAGTTTTGTCAGTCAAGTAAGAAGGAAAAAGGATAAAATTAAGAAACATAGTTCTGGTAGGGAAATTTCCAGAGCTGATCTAGAAGGTTATTAGTACTTGAAGATAAAAGCCAAAGATTTTTCTGGGTTTCATATAATTTTAGTGTTTTCCTACTCTTTTTTTTTTTCCTTATAGCATTCTTTTTTACAAAATTACATATAATTAAAATTTAAATATTTAAATGTTGCCAACCATCTAGCTAAGTGGCATTCTGAAAAAGCTAGTGTGGTCCTAGAAGAGCACAAAGACATATACTGTGGTGGCACAGCCCTCCCACCCCCCCACCTGCCCCTGGACCATTCTGAGATCTCAGGATAAGCCCTATTGTGCTGTTATCTTGGTCACAAGTGCAGTGGCTTGGGGATCAGGCACTCTGGCCACACCTGGGTCATCTTCTGCCTCAATGGTACATCAGAACCACTCTGAGATCTCAGGATAAGCCTTGCATGCTTTGGGAAAAGCCCCTGTTGTGCTGTTACCTTGGTTGCAAGTGGGGCAGCTTGGGGCTGGGGTGGTCAGGCACCCCCTGGACACGCCTGGGCCATCTTCTGCCTGAATTGTACACCAGAATGGCTCAGCACAGATTGCGGCCAGAATGGAAAATAGTGACCAAATCCAATCATCTCGAGATCCTATAAATAGCTATCTAAAAGGGACACTTTTTGGAGCTCTCCAGGACCACAGTGGGCTGTGTGACACAGTATCTTCCCCCTGAGCTGGAACGCCTCTCAGGGTAGATTTCGCAAAGATTGAAAAATTGTCCATCCATGATTTTGTGCAGACTCAAGGGCCTGATTTCGTGAGGTTCACTTGTCACCGAAATCGGGAAAAATAAACCTCATAACACCAATGTAGTGTTAAAAGGCATGCATTCTTTATTCACAGTGCCGGAGGCATGGGGGTTCGCTCCACCTAACGTGCATACCTGGCACCTGTTTCAGTCAGGTTATATAAATCAAATATATACATATTCATTACATTCATACATAATCAATAACATTCTCTCTAATAATTGGTACAAATTCTCTCACTTCCTATGTAAATTACTGCGTAACTCAGTTGTTCACTTCTATTGTTCCATTTTGAGTAGGTGGTATCATTTGGGTAGGTGGTCGCGATCTCCCCCTGCCAGAATTACCTCTTACCTACTCAGCTCTCAGTCTTGGCAGTCCTAGCCAACTTTCTTGGTCCACTACACGAAATTAGCTTCCATCTTCTTCTTTTGACAGGTGCCCATTGTCTATAGTTTCAGCTACATTAATAATTACCTTAAGACTACTCTCATCGTCCTGAATGATGGGTTCAGTTGGGTAGGGCTGTACAGAAGAGAACAGAGCAGCATTCATGGTTGCATTTTGTAGTTTTGTAGGAGCAGGGAAGTGATCGTGCCCCTGTACTTGGTGCTGGTGAGGCCACACTTCGAATACTGTGTTCAGTTTTGGGCCCCTCACTGCAAGAAAGATGTTGCATTGCTGGAAGATGTCCAGAGGAGAGCAACCAAGCTGGTGAGGGGTCTGGAACACAAGTCATATGAGGAACGGCTGAGGGAACTGGGGTTATTTAGTCTGGAGAAGAGGAGGCTGAGGGGAGACCTGATCGCCCTCTACAACTACCTGAAAGGAGGCTGTAGTGAGGTGGGGGTCGGCCTCTTCTCCCTGGTAACAAATGATAAGACGAGGGGGAATGGTTTGAAGCTGCACCAGGGCAGGTTTAGGTTAGACATTAGGAAAAACTTCTTCACCGAAAGGGTTGTCAGGCTCTGG
>NW_009260028.1:3757208-3766570 GCF_000687185.1 Egretta garzetta | reverse complement strand
ATTTAAAAGGTGGGTAGATGAGGTGCTTAGGGACATGGTTTAGTGGTGGGATGGCAGGGTTAGGTTAAAGGTTGGACTTGATGATCTTAAAGGTCTTTTCCAACCAAAGTGATTCTATGATCCCATCACCCCAATGCTGAAAACTAAGATACATAACAATTTCATCATCATTTTGGTTACACACTGACTGTCTGTGTGTGTGTGCTATTTGATTTAAACCCCATCTGCATGTGCAACCCTGCTGTATGTTTCAGGTGACCCTTGCCATTCTTGAAATTTTAACTAAGTCACTATTTTTAATATAACAAATTCCATTGAATCGCTCTGTTAAATTGGCTGACGCTTAAGTGCTGTTAAGAATTATACAACCTAATTTTGTGATCTATCTCAAAATAATAAATCCTAAATTGCTGCTAAACCAAAGCTATGTAAAAAATTGTTTCCTATATAGACCCACATGGATCTTCATCAGGCCAATAGAGAGGGATGTGTCCAACTTACTAACCATGGTGGCATTTGCAAAGGAGAAGACAAGTGGTATTTTGCAGACGAGTTATTAGAAACAGTTCTGTTATGCTGTTTTCAACCAGTTTGGCACAAAATAAGTTTGAAGTGTTTCTCATATAAGAGTAAGACCTGTTCTACCATAACAGGGTGTTGGACTGCCTGGGAAATGGTGTACAAGGACAAAATACCTTTTTTCCACAATGTATGATACAGAGTCATAGAAAGATGTAGTTTGAAAGGGACTTCTGAAGGTCCTCTGGTGCACCCCGTCTGCCCCAAGCTGGGCTGCTGTGATGGTTGAAAGAGGTTGCTCAGGGCCTTCTTCACATCAGTTCTGAAAATCTCCAAGGATGGAGACTCCAAAACCTGCCCAGGAGTCTGTGCATCATTTCGTTGTGTGTCTCCAAAAGGAATTTGGCTCAGTCTTCCTTATCATCACCCATTAGGTAGTTGAAGACTGTTGTATCAAATGCAGTTCGCAGTGAGGTACTGGGTAATTCATCGTATTCATCAAGGATCTGAACACTGCAGAGTATTCACATTGCTTTTTAGAGTTTCCAGTCTTATTGCTTACATTTAAAGATACTTTAAGAAAAAGGAAAAAATGAAGAAGAGAATGTAATCCATTAATAAGGCAACTGGACAAAAAGAAACTCTCTGTTTATATATGCTCTAGCTCATCTTTTCATTCCCTGAGGCTTTTCTCATTAATATAACATAGTTAGTCTGTTCAGAACACTAGCTAGACAAATTGTGAGTATGACTGACAAAACTGGAAGGACAGAGACTACTAGGGTGACTATGTGATTATTGTTATGTGAATATGAAAAAATGTCGATCCCTTTAATATTTTTTTTTTATCTTCCAGAATATGTTTTTCAACACAGCAAGATATTATTCTCAATTTTATGAAAAAGAAGGAATATATCCAGGATATTAAATGAATTGCAAAGTAACTTTGGTGCCTTTTAACTGGTGATTCCTATGTTAATATTCATTAATATTCATTTTCTAAAGAGTATCAGCTTTTGCCTTGGGCTAAGGAGTGGCAAGTCTCCCAAAACCGTTGTGTAAGTGCTGGGAAATTACACAATTTGAATTCTTAAAGATTTTGAATGTTGTCGCAATCTAATGCCTGTAGGCGATTCACGATCACTTTTTTTGTTTGTTTGTTTGTTTCATAATATTTATGTTAGTATGCACAAAGTGAAATCAGAATCCATTAGGTGAATGTATTTGAATGTTGTAACATTAAAATACCCACATAAACAATTGTAATGTGGGACTTTAGGACCTTATTATTTTGTGGATAGATAGTGCAGTTTTTTGGTTCTTATTTAACCCTGATTACCCTTATAGCTCAACGTATTACCTGTACTGATTATCATAAATATATTCTTTTAGGTAGAAAAGTAATGCTTTAAGAAAAAAACTAAGTTATGAAATATTTATGGTTGGTAAGACATCTCCTGAACCCTGAAACACTTAAATGCAGATTCATAGTATAAGCATATAATGCTACACCTTGCTTTATTCATTCTTAAAGAGCGAAATTGTTCAAGATTTTCTGCATAATCCTTTAAATGCAAGTTCATTTTTTGTGCAGGGTATGAGATATGAGAAGGTGCTATCTTTACTACTGAAAATCTTGGATCAGAAGAAATTTGAATTTTACATTATTTGGCATCTGTTTGTATTCTAGTAGTCAGATATGCCATGGTCAGAAGGATGTGGATACTGGTCATTCTCTTCCCTGTCTCCTAAGAAGGAAGTAGAAGCCAGTCATGCCAAGATACTTTTTCAGTGATAGATAAACCACAGTAAAGTAAAATGGAAACTTTGGTTAAAAAAAAACCAAAAAAACAAACCTAATTTTATAACTGTATTGGTGGACTGAAATAGCATGTGTGTAGTGAGAAATAAAGTCAGTGAAAATAGATCTGGGTTATCTATTCTGTTGAACTGAAATTTAAGAGATGAACAGTTTGGGCTCAGAAAGGAAAAAATTCCCAAGGCTAAAGTTGAAACTGACCTGTATGTCAGCTGGTCAGAATAAACATGCAGTTTATTTTTGTCCAGTTATCTTATTAAAAGATCACCTTTATGTCTTTTTTTTTTTTTTTTTTTTAATATCTTTAAATGTAGCACAATGTTCCTCCTCTTAGAAACTGGAAACAAAGTGGTAGTTCCTTTTCTGCCTGGTGGCGTTTGAAGCTGAACATACTTACTCTGTGCTGGGTGTTCCGTTGACATTATTTTACCTTGTGTTAATCTTGAAGCATTCTCTGAAGTATCAGGACTCTAACCTTCCTCATTAATAAACATTTTCATTCTGAATAATTTTCTATGAAATTAACAATGTCATGTTGGGAAACTTTAAAGGCCTTGTTGGATATAATTTTATTTCATTTTTTTATAATTATGAAAAGACAGGACAGTGGAGTGTGAACCAGAACAGGCTGCACTACAACCTCCAGATGGACATTTTGCTTCTCTTTTTTTTCTACTGACCAGCAGGATGCAGGTCTGCTTGTTTGGCTGGTTTATGACAAGCATCCTTATTGCATTTATAGGATTTTCTGAAGTGGCACTTGGCTTGTTCTAGCTCAGTTTTTGTTTGCCTAGTTTTTAGTTTGATTACTGAACTGAAAAAATAATTTACACAGTCCTTCTGATAGAAGGTCATATTCCCACAGTTAGTTGTACATATCCCCCTACAGCAATATAAAACCAACATGCACTCTGATAATGTGATAAAAAAATTGTTTCCTTATGTTTAAACACAACCTTCTCTATTTCAGTTTGGATTTCAGGAAATTTGTGCCCATTGCCTCTCTTCCTGTTACTGGGAACCACTGAGAAGAGACTAGTTCCCTCATTCTACTCTCCCCATCAGGTATTTATAGAAATTGATAAGATCTTCCTGAGCCTTCTCTTCTCCAGGCTGAACAGTCCCAGCCCCTTCGCTGGACTCACTCCAGTATGTCCCTGCCTCTCTTCTATTGGGGAGCCAAGAACTTGACACATTTAGGCCACAGGTGAGGTCTCAAAGACCCACCTGTTCTTTTGGTTTTCCTACCAAAGGAATAAACAGATACCTGATGGTTGAACCAGAGACATCAAAAAGCTTGGGGGGGGTGGCGGGGTGGGAAGTGGGGAGATAGACAATCCTACTTACACTGCCTAATCAGTGGGATTTTTTTTTTGATGACTGAACACCTTGAATGAAGGATATTTATCTGTTCTTCCATAAACACACTGAAACATTCACATGCACACACTCCTACATTTGATTAAAGCTTGGGTTAGAACTTTAATACACTGAAATGAATTAATGCAAGAAGTGAGCTTGTATATTATGGTATAAAGTATTTCTAAGTAGTAAGTTTTCCCTCAGGAATAAATTGAAAGTATTGGATTATTTAGAAGAGGTAAAACACCCTGAGGGTCATGAAAGAGAATATGAAGATTTTCCTTAATGTAAGGATAGAAGTAAAGAGCAGTTTCAAATACAGGTGTCTGTTTTTTTCACGGAAATGACAGCTTGTATTCCACTCTTTTACTCTTCAAAACTACTGATCAAACTGTGGAGTATTAAATTTGATCTGTCTGTAGAATTCTGAATCTGCTGCATTGGTTATGCTGTATAGCAGGATACACATTGAGAATGCACAGGTGCAGACACTGTAGATCAGATAGAAAACGATCTAAATATTAGATGCGTTTTAGTAGCCAAAAGGTTACTTTCTCAGCAGGGAAGCCTGCTGGATTATCAGTGTCTTCAGCAGCAGAGGACATGCTTCCCTGCTGAGTATATACCAGATGGTCTCCTGTACTTGTGGTAGATCCACCAAACCCTTGATACAAGAAGTTTTATTTCCCTATGTGATATCTGGGTTACAATGGGCTTCAGAGTCAGATCATCCACTGCTTGAGTTTAAGTGATCTGTCTGTGCTTTCTGTCAGCAGCATGCTAGGGGCTTAAGTCTGAATAAAAGGTGCGGTAATAAACAGTGGTTAGATGTGGTTCCTTATGCTTTCCTTCTGCTAAAACAGGCTTTTTATTTTATCTCAGTCTGTTGTTTGAGTCACAAATAAATGTGTGACAATTGGCCAGAATGTACATACATACATCTGTTCTGCTTGCCGCAGGCCTTCTATAATATCAGTTTAATTTAGTGAACAGCTTGAGGCATTTGATTAAACGTCTGATACTTACTTTTATGTTCACATGCCAGATAGCTGAAATTTTTTGGTGGGAATTCTAAAGGTACTAGTATTATTTTCTGTGATACTACTGACTTGTAATGAGAGGTAGAACTCTAATACACATATGTGCTCTATGTTGTCATAGCATAAACCATTTAGTCTTAAAGTTACTAAGAAAATGGTTAACCGATCAATGAACTGATGGTGATAGAAAATTTTCCTTTTGAAGTGTGGATGAGGTGACAAATTTTTGTATCGAACAGGTCTGCAAGAAAATAGAGGATTGAACAAATTTTGTTTGTCACAGATAACTGTTTCTCTTTCAGAGCTGGAGCACCATACTGTGATTGCAGGACCCTGGCTGGGCTACATCAAGATGAAGGTTTATTCAGTTGGAAGCACTGTGATAAACAGGAGTAGGACACACTAAGCTGTATATTCAATCGTACAGATGTGCTGCGGAAGTCAGAAGATGGCAGTCTTCACTCACTGTTGAAATTGCTGCATAGCTAACCCCAGCACTTGAGAAGTGAAGAATAAAATGAATATGCATCTTCCTCTGTATTTTTAGTTGTGAGATTTTAATTTGAAGTTCATCTTGATAATGCAAAAATGACAGCTTTTTTTTTTCCCCAGAAATCATTCATGATGACGGCAACTAAAACATTCGTTAATATTCTCTGATTCAAACAAGAACAAAAAAAACATTTTTTAGTGTAAAGGAAGTTCTAAAAACTATCTAAAACATCTAAAAAAAAGGCATAGGTGAGCATAGATAAACATGTGTTCAAAAGGAGGATTGACAGAGGCTGCTCAGCAATTGTGTATGCCTGGAGGCACCTAAACCTCAGTATCTGATTGCATTCTCCTTCTGTTCATGTCAAAAATCTCCTCATGTAAGCAGCAAAGAACTTCATACCTTTTCAAGCCACACTGGGATCCAGGAATTAGAAAGAAATGGGTCACCATTCCCAGAAGGCTTGATCCAATAGGTGAATGTTGAACATGCCTGGTATGCACAGTAGAGTCTGTAATGTCAGGTGCCTGTTATATCTTACTGATCAGTGCATATCCACAGGCAAATCTAGCCTTGAGTCACCCTGACACTGAAGAGAACAGAGCTTTTATCTTACCCATCCCAGGATGCAAAGCAAGATGGTGCAAGCAACTCTACTCCTCCTGGTTAAGGCACTCCATCGTGTCAAGAGAAATTTTTCTTCTGGGCTCCTCTCATAAGAAACTGAAATGTCTTCTTACTTAGGAAGTTCTAACTGTAATGAAGCAAAATGCATAAATTTCTTGCAACAAACTTTGGGAAGTAAGGAATCACCCTACCACTGGGGGCCTCATCCAGTAAGACATATACACAGTCATTGTCTCACTCTCCTTCTGGCACAGAAATTTTGAATGCTTTCTTTTCAGGCAGCAAGGTGCCTCTTGTTCTTGCATAGTTGATAGTCTCTCTTATAATGCAAAGTTATTAATGGGAAGGGAACAGAATTTGGATGCCTTGTATTTTTGGGTGACTCCCCTGACCTTCAGGCTACTGTAGCCTCCTGTTTCCTCTTATCATCCCACCAAACCTTTGTCAGTTATACATAAAAAAAACTTAACATTTTATGAATGGGCTGAAAGTTTGAACACTCAGGGACTATGTGGGCCCTTTGCAGCAGACACATTGTGTGCATGCACTAGTGATTTAGTGACAGAGGGTTCCTTTTTTGTGCATTTTTGTGTATGTACCAGGAATCTCATGGTATCCCCTTGAGTACACCGTGGGTGAGCTTTAAACAACTTCCTTCCTGGTAGAACCAAGGTTGAAGGGATGCTTGACTTCATCAATCACAAAGGGGGCATATCAGAGACTGTCGCTTATGGCAGGAAAGTTAATCCCTTCCACAACTTCTGCAGCCCTCCAAGCATGCACCATGTGTGCCTAGGTTCATCTGTCCAAGCTTCACTGCTGGTTAAGACATGATGTGGATGTGCAGTCCTGGGATCAGAGTGAGCCACAACACATTCAGCTTTGTCCTTCCCTCTTGTGCCTCACCTATCACTAACACACAAGGACCTGTCCTAAAAATGGTTGGTTTTCAGGTCTTTTTTGAAAAATGTTTTTGTCTCAGCTAGCGTGCTTCCTATCCATCATACGGAACATTTTATTTTCTCATTACTGACATACGTAAGTGCAAGCATATAGTATACAGCCAAGCTCTTGTCTTTGTATTCCTATCTGGCATCTAACTATTTAAAAACTTAGGTTTGAAAGGGTTTAAATTTGAAAATGTTCATGATTCTGGTCCTCGTTCATATGAACCAAATAGCAATATCTTTATTTTTAAATTGTAACCAGTTCTGTAAAGATTTGATTAGGAGCTTAGCTTTAAATACAGGAAGACTTCTTATGTGTTAATTTAAATAGGCTTTCTGAGCATATTTAGCTAAACTTTTAGGCCTTCCTCAAGCTTACAGCCACCAGTTTGCACTCTTAGAAATAATAAATCAGATGAATAGCTATTGAAATTCTGCTCCATTGACTTCAGCAGAGACACGCTAATTTTAATCAACCAAAATCCCAGATGTCAGATGATACAAGCTGGGGGTTTTTTTAATCAGTTTAATATTAAATATCAAGAAGTTTTCTATGTATAATGTTGAGAAAATGAACAAGCATATTTTACTTATCGCAATACTTTGATTATTAACAGTACCTATGGTAACTAATAATAGCACTATGGTTCTTACATAGACTTAACTTTGATTGCAAATGAAACTGGACAGATAATAACTTTAGGTTTGAGCAAATTTGAAGTTAGGAAAGCAATACCTTTTTGACAATTCTGTTAAGGCTTAATAGCAATATCAAAAATATTGTACCTAATGCTCTGTTCAAAGAGAGTTACAGTGGCTCACTTGTAAAAAATTGGAAGCAAGATTCTTCACTAATTCTTAAATTTTTCTTAATCCATCTTGCAGACAAAGAATCCAGAAAAAATATAAAGGAATTCTTTTCTTTTTCATGCAAATATTATTTTATAAAAATCTGAAGTCATTTAGCAGTGAAACACAAAAGTAACATTTTAAACCAGAAAATTAGTAGCATAAAGGAAAAAAAAAATATCCAGTGGAAAATAAGAAATGTTTATGTATATTTTTAACTTTTTAAATATGTTTTATCGCAAACAGAATATTTTCTATTAAAAAAAACTCAACACATTTAAGATTGATTTTAGTTACTACCCAAATTAAATATTTATCCCATCACATGAGTGAACTAATGTTCCTGGACGAGTAGCTATCAGCCACAGAAACTATTTTGTTCCATAAAAATGTTTCACTTCAGTATTTAAAACCCAGGCCTCTAATTCCTTATTTTGTATTGATTTTTCATAAAGTAAACAGGGTGTCTAAACAAAAAGTCACTTTGAACAGAAGAATGAAAAGTTTCATTTAGACAAGTTGAGAACTTGAAAAGCCTCCCACTCACCTTAATAAACAGCTGAAAGCTTTTCACATAAATTTTTCCTTTGACAAAATATAATTCAAAAAAATATTGAACAAAGCTCACACAGTGGAAATTATCATTTTTATGAAACTGCAGAATGTGTAGATAGATATTATATGAGTGCTTAAGTAAATCATTTTAATGTTGGTGTCACATCTTTATAATATATAACTGATGAGCTTATTGAACATGGGATTGGTTGTTTCTATGTTTTTTTGTGGTTTGTCTTTTATGGTTCAGCTATGCTTTTATGTTTCAACACTTGCACATCTAGCTCATCATTTATCTAGTTCAAAAGTCAGAGGTTTAAGTCTCATTCCTCTGAGGATGACCACTTCTGAGTGAAAGTATACCTTGAAATATGAGGAATAGGCACCCTCAGACAAATTTTTTTTCTGTCCTCTACCAGTGTCTATTTCATAATAGCCTGTGCCTGGGAAGATCATGGAACAGATCCTCTTAGAAGCTATGCTAAGGCACATGGAGGCCAGGGATGTAATTCGAGATAGCCAGCATGGCTTCACCAAGGGCAAGTCCTGCCTGATGAACCTAGTGGCTTTCTATGATGGAGTGACAGCATCAGTGGACAAGGGAAAACCAACAGACATCATCTATCCGGACTTCTGCAAAGCCTTTGACATGGTCCCCCACAACATCCTTCTCTCTAAATTGGAGAGCTATGGATTTGATGGGTGGACTGTTCGGTGGATAAGGAACTGGCTGGATGGTCGCGTCCAGAGGGTAGTGGTCAATGGCTTGATGTCCGGATGGAGACCGGTGATGAGTGGTGTCCCTCAGGGGTCCGTACTGGGACCGGTGCTGTTTAATATTTTCATCAATGACTTAGACAGCGAGATCGAGTGCACCCTCAGCAAGTTTGCAGATGATACCAAGCTGAGTGGTGCGGTTGACACACCAGAAGGACGGGATGTCATCCAGAGAGACCTGGACAGGCTGGAGAGGTGAGCCTGTGTGAACCTCATGAGGATCAACAAGGTCAAGTGCAAGGTCCTGCACCTGGGTCGGGGTAACCCCCAGTATCAATACAGGCTGGGGGAAGAAAGGATCGAGAGCAGCCCTGCTGAGAGGGACTTGGGGGTACTGATGGATGAAAAGCTAGACATGAGCCGGCAATGTGCGC
>NW_009260028.1:3745311-3756749 GCF_000687185.1 Egretta garzetta | reverse complement strand
TATGATTTTATGATTCTATGATTCTATGAACAGGTAGCTTTATTGTCCTGCAGAGCTGAGTTAGCTGCTTTGCTAAAATAAAATATTTTCCAATTTGGTTTTTTGCTCACCTCTAAAACCAAAGCACACTTTTAAAGTTGGGTAAGTTCCATTAAGTATTAATCTTCCAGTTTTGCCCTCTTATTGTTAGGAAAAGTATGTCTTCTTGTCTGATTCTGCTATCATCTGAAGCACCCTTGTTATACAGCTTGACTCAAGTATGTTGAGGAAGCTTGGAGCATGCCTAAGTCAAGACAAGAGTGCAACTATTGATTAAAAGTGGTAAAATCATTCATCGCTGTGGCTGCCCATCAAACACCCAGAAGACTATTTCTGCCACCAGCCACAAAACAGTGCTGGTTTAGGGTCAGAGAAAGATGTAGAAGGAATTACTGAGTCACCTTTGAAGGTTTTTATACTATGGAGAAGAGTTGGATAATCACACCAAATCTTGTGGGGAAAATATATGTGATGACCCTCCAAAACCTAATATTCTTCAAATAGTGACATTTTACACTGGGCATTATCCCTCTTGCTTTAATATTGTCTTGTTAAAAAGAGCTAGTGTGTGTATAAATAACTACTTTGACTTGAAAAGATCCATGCCCGCTCAGCTCATGCACAGAAACCTCAATCCAGAATACCTTGAAACAGGTAACACCATGTCCTGCCTGACATTTCCTCCACCACTTTATGAATTTTTGGAATTAAGCTTGAGTTTAAGAACTTGCAATGAATAATTTGGGGGACTTTTTTAAAATTAAAAAAATTAATATAAGGTGATTTTAAGATTTTTTTTTCCATGCCTAACATTTTCTGAATTGAATACTTCTGTTATGTGATATTTTTCTGTTTAGCATTTTTATTTCTGATTTGAATCAGTTATGGATATGTAACATCACATTTTCAGAATTTGTTTCCTATAATTATATTACAGAACTTTTAAGAGTTCATTTTATGTGACTACATTACCAGTGAATTTATTTCTCAAAATGATTTGCAGATATTTACAATAACTGCATTTACTGTATTTGTATTTTGTTATTGTTGAAAGTAAACTGTACCCAGATAAGAGAATTAGGTCTCCCATTAAATTTTTTTTTTTTTTTTTTTGAGTGAGTGATATATTCCACTACAAAATTCCCCATTATACTAAATTTGCCTGATTAGGAATTGGTGTGTGTGTAGTAGGTGTTCAAGAGATGTAAATTCCAAGGTTGTTACTCCCTTTGAATTATTAGTTTATCCTTTGAAACCTCTCTGCCAAATATTCTTGTCTAATTTCAGAGAATGCCGAAGTACAGAAATCTAAATTCAGAGAATGCCAGTTCTTTTTCTAGGTGAAACTCAATGGAAAGACTAGTCTGCCAAGGACTCTTACACTTTCCATGTCACTTAAGCCCACTGAGTAAGTTGAGATGGAAACTGTGTGGAGGAACTGGTCTCAATTTCACATAGGGAGGAGGGTTGTTTTTAGGTTGTCTGTGTATTTAACAGAAGAGAAAATGGGAGTTTTCATTTATAAAAGTTTTTAACTGGACTGATACTGTCCAGCAAGACCCATTCATTTTAATGAATGCTTCAGGAAAGCTGCTCTTGCAATTCTTTCTGAGCTTCTCTTAGCAGGTATTTTTTTATAAATTTATACATATTTTTATGCACATTGATTTTAAAAGTCCCACTTACCCCAATTCCTTATTTGAGAAGGAAAGTTTTGTCTAAGTGCATTCCTCCAATGGTAAACATGACATGACAGAGTAGACAGAAGAAGGAGAAACACAGCTTTTCTTACTCATCTATATAAGAAATGGCTATATAATTCCTACAAGCTGATTTGCAGGTAAGTCTTCATTGAGATGACCTGGTCCTACATGGCAGGTCCAAAATCCTTACTGTAAATTGTAAATTTGACCTACAGAAGTCCCATAGACACCAAATGGACAGGTGAAGGACTTCTAGAAATGGCTCACAAGTTAATGACTTTCTGCAGTACCAATGCTTGCATTGGTAAAACTCACATGCTGTGTTACACAATGTAGGCACAAAAGCCAGCTGTGAACTCTCTAGTGTCCAAAGTTAGGTCAAAGGGCACATCTCTGAGTAAGAACAGCAGTGGAACTCCAAACTGCAGAAGGACAGAGATTGTTGCTATATCCAGCAGAAAAAAATTATCAAGTTCTAAGTAACATTTGACAAAAATTCTACCAATCATCTCAGGCAACATACACAGAGAAAGAAAGGTCAATAGACTAATATAAAATTTGTCTTGTATTTGTGACAAAAGAGTAAAGCACTCATTATAATTGCAATAGTTTTGTATCAGTGTTTACAGATCTTAGCTTTTTTCCAATGAAAATACCTTTGAAATTACCTGCCACTACATAATATCTTCTTTGATTGCTTTAATTTCAGAATTTATATGACTTTTTCTCCCAAGTGACTTAGAACATGATTTAGAGGATTAAGCACAACTGTGTAGTAAGTACAGTAAGTCCACAATTTTCCCATTCAGATTTCCCTGTATTGTATCTTGATATCTTTTAAATGCACTGGTGCTAAAACCACAGCAGCAAAAATTCCTCTGTCTTTCTAAACAAATGGGGTCCCCAAGGCAAAGAGATTTCTGTCTTCAGGTAGCTGTCCTACCTCTTATCCATGCAGTCAACTAGCTAAATTTAGCCACCATCTGGTGGCATGCCAAAAAGCTTGCCTTACCTACTGCAGCTAGAAGGGCTGTAGATCTTAGTATAATAGATAAGAAACAATTTTTCCAGTTCATCTCTCCTCTCAATATTTTAAATTCTCCTCCCTTCTGGTGTGTTGGGGAGAAACTGAAAGTTGTTGTTTAAAGTTGTTTACAGAAGCTTTTTGTATCCTGGCAAGTTTAGTGAGGACAAGGAGAGACAGCGATCAGTTGACCAGGCTTCTTTCTCACAGAGTGGTCAATAGCCTAATGGAGAGGTCCGTCCCCCATGATGCAGGGAGTGCCTACGCAAAGACCTGGCCATTGTCATTTAGTTATGGGAAAGGGTTTTCCACTCTGTAGAAATAATTAAATCCCATTTGAAAGCAGGACGTAAACCTACATTTTCCTGCCACTCTGAAGTTCTCTAACTTCTTGGCTAGGGTGCCATTCTCTTTCTGTCCTAGTAGACATTTCATCAGTTACATAATACTCTCAAAAAACAGGCAATTTGAATAATGAAATGTGTGCCCTACTACTAGGCCACTCTGGCCTTTTAATCAGTAATTTCAGCATCTCAGTTTCCTCATTAATTGCCTTTTTAAGTTAGGAAACCCTGAAAAAGTGTGTGTATGAAAAAATTGTTGTTTTCCTCTCAAAAAAGCCTACACCAAAAACCCCTCAATGCCTCTAAAATTACGGCAAAAATATGTGTTCTTAGTCATACTAAATTTGAGAAATTCCACTCATCTTAAGAAGTTCTATTCTCTAGATGCACACTGCAGAAACTCAGTATAAGTTTGCTAGCAATTTGCCTTTGCTGATTTGATTTTCTGACTATCACAACTTTGCATAGCTAAATCATTTTTGTTTGTTTGCTTGCTTGCTTCTTGGTGTTAAGCACTGTGAACTGTATGCAAGTAATCCTTTGTAGCTGACGGGTATGTATATCATCAATTCTCCAGTTAGATTAGTACACAAGACATACAAGTAATATGAAAGAGAGGCATACTTCAAATAAAGTTCCCTTTCCAAAGCAAAGCAAACTATCCCTTATTCAAAACTAAAATACAATCAACAAAGCTAAATATGTATTTTATAATCATAGAATCGTAGATTAGTATTATTTAGTACTATGTAGTACAATTTAGTACTATATAAAACTTGGAAAAATTACTGAGACACCACCCCACCCCCCACATTTATCAAAGTAAGGAACATTTAATCTTGATTACTTTGACACAGGTAACCAAACAAAATCCAAGAAGACAAAAATTATTTCATTTGATAGCTGGTCCACTTAAAATAAATGAGAGCTATTTGGAGACAACACACAATGTTTGGATTAACATTGCTACATGATGCTGATATATGGAAACCTACTAAAATTATGAGAAGAAATTATGAAGTTATATGTATATGTACTTGCATATGTTTGTACATGTTTCACAAATACAAAATAACTATTGGCATATCAGCATAAGTTATTAATATGAGAATAACAAGATAAACATGCAAAAGAAGATATGTGGTAGTTCAGTCCACTCTCATTATCTAATTCTGCCTCTTCCATGCCTTGGTCTCTATAAAACTGAAGTCTTTATTAATGTGATCACCCACTTCTTCTAAAACAGTGCAAGACATGACACAACTATTAACAAATAGATACTTATTCAGATATGGGCTGTCTTTTACTTCACCTCCTTTTATCCAACTGTTGTGCAATGCTGAGCTGTGTATAGGAAAACAGAAGTAACATTTTACTAGCTTTAAGAGTTATGACTACTAAGGTGGGAAATGACCAGAGATTGTTGGCCACATTAATTTTTTTTTGTTTACTATTCATGCGCTATTGAATGTATTTTTATCTTTTTCCCTTTCCACTGACTCTAATTTGTTGTTTGAAACAGAAAATCCAGCTATGTGATCAACATTTTTTGTGGCACATTTTCCTGTAGTTTAGGGCATGTGAATTTAATCCTCTTATCAAGATAGATACAACAATACCCATTAACAATGTATTAATTTAATATACTTCCAAATATCTGTCTGCTCAGTGAAAAACTTTGGTAGATACTGTGTTTATTCAAAATGGTGCTAAAAGATACAGTCACATTCCAAAGTCTGTAATGAAATAAGATACATTTAAATCTTTTGCAAGAACAGTCTTTGAAATTCTTCTCGTGCCTTGAGATAACTTATACAAATATCTTCTTCAATGATACAGAAAGATTCATCTTTTTAAAATAATTTTTTTGCAATTTATTAATTCCCAGTCTATCCTGTCTCTGTTTCAAAACTGCCTTTCATGCATCAGCTATTTACAGCATTTAGGTGCTACTTCTTAAAACATAGAAGGAGAAGAAAGAACATTAGGATATATAAGCTGATTGAATTTCATGGATTTTTTAGGTTGCATTTTCAGTGCAGCTCTCTTTTGCTACTTAAATGATCAACAGCACTCTTGATGATGTGCAAAAATAAAGCTAATATTGTTATGCAGACTCCCCAAGTTCTTGGAACTTCCCAAACATTAGTAAGATGAGCTCAGATGATTTTGTTCACTAGGGTGTAGGAAGAAGTGTGAAGAAGATATGGTAGATGGACAAGCCAGGTAATAAGCCAAATACAAGTTGTCTTCACTAGAAACATATGTTGTCTTGCCAAAGCCTGATTTATAAAGGAAAAAGCTTAAATAAATTAAATACACTGACAACATTAAGTGTTGACATTTTAAAAGATTATTTGAATTAATCTGTGAACCTTCTATGAAAAGATGTAACTCTGAATGTTGTATTATAGTACTAACTGATATCAATTATGTATTTCCTGAAAAAAATCATGGAACATCCACACTTCCAAGGACAATAATGTATAAAAGCTGCTAAGCTGTTATTTATTTGCATACATCTTTCAGTCTTTGCATTAATGTGCAATAGCATATTTGATAAAAAAAATGTATGCCTCTTTTCTTCTTGCTGAATAGAGATGTTTCATTTTCTTGAAGAATATACTTTTTTTTTTATGCTACTCATCTCATCTGTCTAGTATTCGGTAGAAATGTGATGTAAGACATAAACTGTTTCAGCTGGGAACGTTTGGGACCTTGACCTCAACTAATGAGGTCACCTTAACTTCAAGAATAATCTCTAGTTTACATCTAAACTGTGCAATTCAGTTGCAAAATAACTTTTTACCTGCTGTGATCACCGTAGAATATGTTTCATTTTAACACTGTTACCCAATAGCATTCTTCATAACATGAGATGTAACTAAAAGGACACCATTTTATTGGTGAAACTAAAATCTTCAGTATTTCAGCTTTAAGGAACAAGAAGGCTTATCTTGTCTCATCAATATTCTTTTTCTCTCCAAAATTGTTAAGATAATGAGGCTGAACTAATAAAGATCCTATTTAACATCATGGTAATACTGTCTGCATTGAAAGTGGGATAATGGTTGCTATTTATAAACATGTACATATGGTTTTCAGTGCCACCATTCTATTAAAACAATAACCTATAATACCAACATCTAAACAGCCTTTAAGTTGTATTTATTTGCATGTGTAATAATAGCAATAATAATACTATATGCTGGAATTATGCAAAAAAATGGGTTTTGAAAACGAAATTTTTGACAGCACACTTTGAATAGTTCCATGCTGAACCTTCTGTCTTGAAAGTTAATAGGAGTTTAAACATTAATGACATAATAGTGAGTTTGTTCTGCAAGCTCATTTAGCTCCATTTGCTATTCTGCACACTAGATAAGGAAGTAGTGGGGAATGTAGAAGGAAGGTCTGCTGCACAAAGCATAGACAGGTCAAAGTAAAGAAAAAGGGTATAAGTGCCCACGCATATGTCCAGAAAGGTTAAGCCATTCTCCTACCCTCAAATATTTGCAGAATGAGCTGCCCCTGTATAAATTTGAGGCTTACAATTCTAGATAGGGTAACATGTTTTCCCACTCAAGTGAAAGCACCAAAAAAAAAAAAAAAAAAAAAAATCTAGTGCTTCCTGGACCCACCTGAGAAGATGCAGTTTTCGAAGTGAATCATATTTAGGGTTTTTCCTTCTCACCTCTTTCAAAAAATAGTAAAAATTTGTCATGGAAATAGCCCCATAAATTAATATGACAAATCAATACTGTTTCTCATGGTAATGTCAATCCACAATCAACACTGTGCAAATCTGTTCTCTGTAATGCTTTTAAGAGCGTTTTAATTTCATCAATCAATAGCAGAAGCAGCAGTTGTAAATTATACCACTGCTGAGTCCAGACACTGAAACTTTAAAGCTAATGACACTATTGAGGAGATACAGGTCAAAAATAGTATAGAAATGTTTTAAATTGGCTCACAATATGTTCTCTGTAATATCATTTGAGCTTCTGCTCCAGTGCCAGCTCTCAGTCAAGATGCCTGCAGTAGTAGCAGTGGGAATTGTAACTAACCTGTTTTATCTCTTCTGCCAAAGTCATCCTCACTTCTGCATTTGTACATGGTCAGGGCTCTATCTCTTGCTTTGTATTTACTTATCTTTAATATGTACACAGTAAATCTAACATTCTAGAACAGAATTGAGAAAAAAAATCACAAAACAAAACAAACCAAAAAAAACAAAAACCAGGGAGAGAACTTCAGTTTGTATAAATTTATTGTAGCTTTTCTGAAGCTAAAGAAATTACGACTATTGTAGTATTCTGTCTATCCTTATAGAATCATAGAATAGAATAATAGAATCATTTAGGTTGGAAAAGACCTTTAAGATCATCAAGTCCAACCTTTAACCCAACACTGACATTCCACCAGTAAACCATGTCCCTAAGCACCTCATCTACCCGTCTTTTAAATACCTCCAGGGGTGAGGACTCTACCACTTCCCTGGGCAGTCCATTCCAGAGCCTGACAACCTTTTTCTGTGAAGAAATTTTTCCTAATGTCTAATCTAAACCTGCCCTGGTGTGACTTCAGACCATTTCCCCTCATCCTATCACCCGTTACCTGGGAGAAGAGGCCGACCCCCACCTCACTACAGCCTCCTTTCAGGTAGTTGTAGAGGGTGATCAGGTCTCCCCTCAGCCTCCTCTTCTCCAGGCTGAACAACCCCAGTTCCCTCAGCCGCTCCTCATAAGACTTGTGCTCCAGACCCCTCACCAGCTTTGTTGGCCTTCTTTGGATGTGCTCCAGCAATGCAACGTCTTTCTTGTAATGAGGGGCCCAAAACTGAACACAGTATTTGAGGTGAGGCCTCACCAGTGTGGAGTACAGGAGGACGATCACTTCCTTAGTCCTGCTGGCCACACTATTCCTGATACAAGGCAGGATGCCGTTGGCCTTCTTGGCCACCTGGGCATACCACTGGCTCATATTCAGCTGGCTGTCAACCAGTACCCCAAGATCTTTTTCCGCCGGGCAGCTTTCTAGCCACTCTTCCCCGAGCCTGTAGCGCTGCATGGGGTTGTTGTGACCAAAGTGCAGGACTGGGCACTTTGCCTTGTTGAACCTCATACAGTTGGCCTCAGCCCATTGATCCAGCCTGTCCAGATCCCTCTGCAGAGCCCTCCTCCCTTTGAGCAGATCATCACTCCCATCCAGCTTGGTGTCATCCTTCCATCAGTCCATCCACACACTCATCCATCTACCAATTTTCTGTCGTCTGTCCCAAAGTTTCTAAGCCTTTTCCTAGTAAAATCAACAGCAAATTCCCAAGTGGAGACTCTGGAGCATCTGACTTTTTTGGAATCTTTTTCACTTTGAGGAGGATAAAATAGTGAGGACAAAGAAATTCATAGCAAAAGATAGATAAAATACATCCTTAAACTGAAGAAAATACCCTGTTTCCTGTATAAAGCTGAAAAGTATAAATACCGCTCAATTTCTTAGGAAAAAAAATGATTTTCAAGTTCCACCTCCAGAACAGGACTTTTATTTCCAATAATAAGCACTGAGGGGGAAAAAAGATGGCAATGTCTTCACAAATACTCTACTGTGAATGTCCCTAGCAGTGCTGTTTTTTCTCACTTCTTCTCACTCAAAATGCAGATATCTGCATTTCTGGCAGCTACGTTTTTACAGGAGAAAATCTCACCCTGTCCTTCATATTTTCCTTTTTTCACTCACACTAAGTCCACCAAGATTCAACAGAAGTGTTTAAGTCCTTCTTTAAAAGGGAAGGATTTGATCAGCTACAATATTGGCTAACCCCAAAAGCACTGCTAATCTGATAACAGAGATGTATTAACCTTGTCCCTTCTGTATGATGGGACTAAAACAGGCACAATGCAGAGGTAGCTCTCAAGGGCAGTTTCATGGATTGCCTGAAGTTAGAAAGAACAAGCAGACAAACCATATATAAATGCTTAAAGATGTTTGAAGTGGATAACCAATATAACAGATCTAAATTTGTTACAGTGGATTTTGAAGGCCTTGGGCAATGTTTGCTATTGTATTTGCCTAGAGAAATATACAGAGGTAACCCTTGGCTGACTGCCTGCAAACTAGGGATGACTCCTGGTCAAAGACTGTTAGCTTTAAAATAAAAATCTGCAGGAAATCAAATTCATTTAAAGTTTGAGCCACTTTAGAAAATCTGGTTGGAAATTGTATATTTTTAATACACACTTTTCAAGTTAGCTGGAACAGGCAGAAGAAGTTGGCTGAGGGGACTGTGTGAAACATCGGAAAGGGAAGGGCTAGAGAATTCTGAAAACATAAGATGATTTACTATAAATGTAGTTTATGAAACATTATTGCAAGGACATCACAGCAAAATATAAACTGGTATAGTAAAGACTCTGAATCTGTTGTATCTAATGACTTCAGTGATAAATTCCTCTCTATTTCCAGAAAAGAATATTTAAAACAAGCTGTACAGAAGAAATTCCATTGCAGAAATTTCATCAGAATAATTACTATAATTCTATTTACCTGTTTAAAACTGAACACATAACAAGGAGTATTGCTAGAATGGAATAATAAACCACAAGCAATAATGGAAGTCACAAATACAGCTTGCCAATCACCTCCAAAAAGAAGTCAGAGCTGAATTCTGTGACTGTATTCAAATAAAAATAAGGGTTATTCCCAAAATCTTCATTTATTTTGTTTCACGCTAATTATCTGAAGACAGATGAATTTCTTTTTTTTTTAAGTAAAGCACGTATTTCCATGTTTTTCAGCCTATATGGAGTAGCTCATTTTCTGTAAAATTCTTGGTTTTCTAATCTCTGGTGCTTCTCTACTTGTTCTGATGTTTTCCACTGTCTTGCCCTCACACTTTTTGTCTCACAATTCCAATCCCATGCTTATTTTCCAGTTATTCAGAGTATATCCCAGAATAAATTCACAGACTTCTTCTAAGGGATTTATAGCAGAAGATCTGAAGTAACAATTTAAATCAGAGTAAGTAGTCCAGAAAAAAATCAAGTTAATCTGAAAGACATTTATATCCTGGTCTCCTATATCATTACATTAATCTTTTCAGCTATTATTAATTTTTCACAATTAACCCAAGACCTTCAGCAAACACAGATTGAGAAAGTCAAGACAGTTTAATGCTGACTGCAATACAGCTGAAGTCTTCAGATACATAGTAATTTCTGTTTTATTTTCATAATAATACTTATGCCTGTTTCTACCATGTACATTTAAATTTAAATTTCAAAGGAAAAAGATGTGTTAATAGAATAACAAGGGGGAAAATCCATTTATAAATGATCTCAGCCAGTAGTAAGCAACAGATTAAAATCATGGCAAGATGATTAACTGCTAAATGATTGTTGCAGCAAATGTACATGTCTAGATAATGTAATAAATGGTGTAATTTACATTTTCATGCCAATTCATGTTTGAGCTTTGTAAGTTATAACACTCTTCAGTCCAAGATATATTATTCAGGTATGAAATTATTATTTATTTTTAGGATAAATGGAGAGCTAAAACATGTAGATTCTTCACTCTTGTATAAAGAAACGCAAGATTTTGGTTATCATACAATAATCTCATGTCCTGGTTTCAGCTGGGATAGAGTTAATTTTCTTCATAGTAGCTAGCATAGTGCTGTGTTTTGGATTTAGTTCCAGAAGAATGTTGATAACACACTGATGTTTTCAGCTGTTGCCAAGTAGTGCTCAGACTACTCAAGGACTTTTTGAGCTTCTCCTGCTCGGCCAGGTGCATAACAAGCTGGGAGGGAGCACAGCTAGCACAGCTAACCCAAACTGACCAAAGAGCTATTCCATACCATAGAACGTCATGCTCGGGGGGAGTTGGTCAGTCGGTTGGTCGTGGGGAGAGTGCTCGCGGCTCGGGGAGTGATCGCGGCTCGGGACAGGCTGGGCATCGGTCGGCAGGTGGTGAGCAATTGCATTGTGCATCATTCGTTTTGTATATTCTGTATATTCTGTTATCATTCTCACTATTACTATTATTATTATTTTCTCTTATTAAACTGTCTTTATCTCAGCCCTCGGCTCTGACCTTTTATTTTCTTCCCGATTCTCTCCCCCATCCCACCGAGGGAGGGGGGGAGTGAGCGAGCGGCTGCGTGGTGCTTAGTTGCCAGCCGGGTTAAACCACAACATCTCATCAAGAGCCCTTTAGGAAACCCCCATTCTGATTCTTCCATTGTTCCTATTGCTGCAACAACTTTCAGAAAATTATATATTTCTGAATATTTCAAGGTCACTGAAATAGTCACAAGGCCAGTTTATC
>NW_009260028.1:3735448-3745048 GCF_000687185.1 Egretta garzetta | reverse complement strand
CATTGGCTTCCTCATCTTTACCTTTAATTAATTAGATGCCCTAACCTATTAATGGTTGCATTATCTAGACGTGGAAAATATTTATTCCCTTCAGGTCTGTTTTGCTGCTGCCTACATAACCCTTCTGGCTGGAAAGGAAGCACTGATTTTTACAACAAGACCCACAAAGCAAAAAGCTATGCCCACCCATCAACTCCCTCTGCTGATGTCATGGAGTATGGAGATGTCTTCAGCTTTCCATCCTGGGCACTGCAAACAGTGCTGACAGGGTGGCATGGACTTCAGCACAGCCTCTAACAGCTCCCTCCAGCTTGTCTGCATAGTCTTCAACCATGCATCAGACCACAGCACGACCACATGCTAAGCCGCTGGCCCATCATTTTCATGCTGGGACAGTGCCACATTTCAGTCTTGAAGCTAGTCCCATCCACTCTCCTGCTGCAGTTGTCTGAGCTGCAATCAATGTAGCTAACAGCATTGCGTGTGGCTGTGGGACCTCCACCACAGCACTCTCACTCTGCTGGGGAAGTGGAGCACCGAAGGTCAGTTTGCACTTGCAGAGCGATACTGCTCCTGTTCTGTGACTAGAAGGAGGTGGAGGAGAGCCTCAGTCTCATTTCTTTGATACATCTCATGTTTTACCATCTGTGTGATAGGGGCTTATGTGTCTGATAAAGTATTCAGAGCTGAGCATCTTCCTCTGTCTGTGAATTGTTGTGGAGCAGGGACACGTATTTCTGTGTTGCACAGTGAGCTGTAGAGACTTCCAATGCAGAAAAGTGCATCTTGGTCTCCAGAAGTGCCTCAGTTCTACAACCACCATCTTATTTTACCATTTCCTTTTCTCACTAACATTTCTTACCGTTTTTCTTACCTTGTCTCTTGAAATTTTATGTTTACTAGTGCCATTTCTTAGCTTTTATTTTGACATTCAAGGTCCCACATGCTAAATAAATCTATTTTTAGTATAGGGACACAATGTTATAAAGTTTGCAGTACATATCTGCATTCATGCGGGATTCCAGTTGTCTTCAAAATCCTGTATGTCTTCTTTCTGAATGTCGTTGCTTAATTTTAGTGTCCTTCAGTTCAGCACATATAATAATGTTTTAGAGTCAAATTACAGTTCTCTACTCATATACAGAAAATGTGTTGTCAGTGGTTTTTAAGAAAAGGAGAACATTGCAGGAGAAAAGACAGCCAGGGACTGAAAATCTGAAAAAATAACAAAATCCACTTAAACAATAAAAAGACAGATATTATTTTCAAGTAAGAGAAGAAAAAAGTTCTTTATAATTAAGCATTCTTAAGAGAATTCATTACTATCTTTTTTTCCCCCTTTTATACAAGATTTTTACTTTAGAGCAATAAAGTCCTGTAGAGTATTCCAGAAAGTAAAATATAGTATGTAACTGTGCGGCCACAATTTACAGTTTTAATTTACTGAAGATCGAAAGAAGCTTATCAGCTGAAAATCAATATGGAGCTGAATTTAAGCTTTTCTAACCTGGGACTTCTAAAGTATGTTGAAGATGTGCCATAAAAATGTGAACGCTTGCCTAAATAATTTATCTGATAGCTGTTTCTTTATGTTCTTTTAAGGATGGATGACTAAATAGGACCAACAACTGCATTTGTATTATGCATTTTTAACAACACTTCTAAAATGTTTTGCACACAACCCCAGATAAGACAAACAATACATATCCTTAATTTTACTGGCTAGTCCAAAACTTATTGTATGCATGTGTCTTTTTAGAACCAGGTCTGATGTTTGGAGATAGCAAATTCAGATTACAAAACTGAGCTGAATTCGAGACACATTTAGCCGCTCCACATATGACTTGTGTTCCAGACCCCTCACTAGCTTTGTGGCTCTCCTCTGGACATGTTCCAGCAATGCAACATCTTTCTTGTAGTGAGGGGCCCAAAACTGAACACAGTATTCAAGGTGCAGCCTCACCAGCACCGAGTACAGGGGCACAATGATTTGACTGGACTCTGTGGAGCTCCAGGGTGAATGCCCATAGTGCTGTATCCATGGTCAAATGCATCTATATATCTCAACAATGTGAAGGGACTGTATATTGTGGCAAAACACCATGAAGGGCACAGAGTGCAAGGGTGTTGGCACCCCTGATCCTACATGTCAAAAAATACATGTAGCAGAGTAACATGTCACACACCTTGGCAAGAAGGCATGTGTAAGGCAGACTAACCAGAGAGGTAACACAGAAAGCTCAGAGGTTCCACTTCTCCTACTCGGGGGGTGGGGTGCTAGGTTAGTTACACAACTGATTGTCAGCACAGCCTCCACTGATTGTCAGCACAACCTCCTATAGTGAGTTTTCACAGCATCATTTCCTTCCACAGATGGAAATTCGTGTATGCAAGCACAGCTTTGGTGCTGCTCTCATGGCACATCTCAGCAACAGCAGCCATGTTCGTGTTTCACCTGTTCCCTGGATGCGTGCAACACAAAAGTTGTTCCGCCTAATATTTTGTTAGGAATCATATTACAAACTGTTATAGTAACGGTGGTTGTAAATAAATTTAAACTCAGTTCCAGGACTGAGTTAATTGTGGACCTCCCATGGATTTCTATGGAGTCAGGAAATTATTCCAAAGGGCAAGGTTTTTTGGAAGGGTCCTTAGTTAGGTCCAGATAGATGACATCCATTGGTTTCCCTCTGTCCACCGTTGACGTCACACCATCATAGAAAGCCACTAGGTTTGTCAGGCAGGACTTGCCCTTGGTGAAGCCATGCTGGCTATCTCGAATTATCTCCCTGGCCTCCATGTGCCTTAGCATAGCTTCTAGGAGGATCTGTTCCATGATCTTCCCAGGCACAGAGGTGAGGCTGACAGGTCGATAGTTCCTGGGGTCTTCCTTTCTCCCCTTTTTGAAAATGGGCACAACGTTCCCCTTCTTCCAGTCACCAGGGACTTCACCTAATTATTCCAAAGGGCAAGGTTTTTTGGAAGGGTCCTTAGTTAGGTTTTATTGTTATCTTATGCAATATGCCTTGCAGAAGCACAAAACTGTTTTTCAGCTTTAACATTAGTATTTAGAATTCATAGTCAGAAGACTGGCTGAATGAAGGCTGCTCTTTGAAAGTTTTCTTTAATACTTATTAATTGTTCAAGAGTGTAATTTTTAGCCTGTCTAGAATGATTGTATGGCAGTGGTTTATATGAGTGATGAAATGAGAGTAATGCAAGAAATTTCATGAATACTTTATGCTGTTGAGCACAGACAGGAATTTCTTATCTCCCTTTGAAAATCCTAGCTTTTTGATCAAATAGCTTGAATCATCTCTGTAATAGCACATACTTTCTAACAATTTAGATGATAAGCTCTCTGGTGAAGAGGCAATCTTTTCATCCCACGTGTGTGCAGGGCCTAGCACAATGAGGCCCTAGGCTTTAATTTATGCTAAGTTCTATTCAGAGCAAATAATTATTAAAATAATGTGTAGCGCACTTCTGTGAATTTGGATAGGAGAGAATAATAAATGTCTAACAAAAAAATAGTAATATGCTAAAAATGTTTTGTATACTATCAAAGACAAAACCCCTGACTTTTCTACATGTACTATATCTCATTTTGTTGTAGGTATGCTGTACTGCCTATAAAGAATCACTGTGATGCCAGAGAGAGAAAGAAATGACTTTGAAGCTACTCACAGCCCTCGTGGGTAATGCTCAATATAGCCAACCTCCCACCCTTATGAGAAGAGTGAGTATAAGGAACGTACAATGGGAGGTGCATTCAGGCTCTGTGTCAGTGAGGTGGGGTGGCACAGATCCTTCTCATACTATCTGTGAGAAGGGAAATGTTAGGGAATAAGAGCAGAAGGCCAAGGCTTGGCCAGTAGCTACACTAGCAAAGTAACAACATGAAAAATTGCAAGGCATTAAATGGTGGGTTGACCCTGGCTGGATGCCAGGTGCCCACCAAAGCTGCTCTATCACTTCCCCTCCTCTGCTGGGCAGGGGAGAGAAAAATATGACAGAAGGCTCATGGATCGAGGTAAGGACAGGGAGCGATCACTCACCAATTACTGTCACAGGCAAAACAGACTCAACTCGGGGAAATTAGTTTAATGTATTACCAATAAAACCAGAGTAGGATAATGAGAAATAAAAGCAAACCTTAAAACACCTTCCCCACACCCATCTCTTCTTCCCAGGCTCAGTTTCACTCCTGATTTTCTCTACTTCCTCCGCCTCAATGGTGCAGGGGGATGGGGAATGGGGGTTGCGGTCAGTTCATCACATGTTGTTTCTGCCACTCCTTCCTCCTCACTCTCTTCCCCTGCTCTAGCATGGGGTCCCTCACACAGAAGACAGTCCTCCAAAAACTGTTTTGATTCTATGATTCTATGAAAAACATCTCCAACGTGAGTCTTTCCCACAGGCTGTGGTTCTTCATGAACTGCTCCAGCGTGTATCCTTCACAGGGTCACAAGTCCTGCCAGAAAACCTGGTGCAGTGTGGGCTCCTCGGTCCACAGCTCTTGCCAGGAACCTGCTCCAGTGCAGGCTTCCCATGGGGTCACAACCTCCTTTGGGCATCCACCTACCCTAGTGTAGGGTCCTCCACAGGCTGCAGGTCGAGATCTGCTCCACTGTGGGTATCCATGGGCTGCAGAGGGACAGCCTGCCTCACTATGGGCTGCACCAGGGGCTGCAGGGGAACCTCTGCTCAGACACCTGGAGTAGCTCCTCCCCTCCTTCTGCACTGACCTTGGTGTCTGAAGCTCTGTTTTCTCTCACATATTCTCACTCCTCCCTCTCTTCTGCTTTTGCACAGCATTTTTTGTCCCTTTTAAAATGTGTTATACCAGAGGTGCTACTACCATCTCTGATGGGCTCAGCCTTGGCCAGTAGCAGGTCTGTGTTGGAGCTGACTGGCATCAGCTCTATCAGACACAGGGAAAGCTCTACCAAAACCTTGCCATGCAAACCTGATACATATTACAAAGAGCAAAGAGGAGTAATGCATATGCAGCAGGTGGCCAACCTTGACCAATGACTACAACAACACGACAGCAATATGAAAAATGGCAGAAATGGGAAAATGTAGATCATCACAAGGTGATGGAGCTCAGGATCCAAAGAGGAGGGGTCAGGAATATAAGGCATAGCAAAACTTGGGATTAAGGTTAATCCTTGGTTGTGCTTGATCCCTTTGGAGAAAGAATAATCTTGCTGCTTCCAAGATAACCGTATCTTATGTCCATGTCGAGGAAGGATCTGATGTCTTTTTCTATGAAGGAATATTCAGAGAGCTCTTCCTAACATCAACAGAGGACCACTTGTTAGGTACTACCTCGCAGCACCACCGCACCTCTTCCCCTTCTAAAGAGAGATCTCCATTCATTTTTGATAGTTTCTGATTCTAATGGAACTATAAATGCATAGGAAAATGCCAGCAATGCATGGCTGAAAACCATCTGAAGTTTCTTTTCTTTTCTTCTTAATACTTGGAAATTAAAGCAATATTAACAAGCAAGTAATGTGTAGGGGCTTATATTACATAAAATATGTTAGTAAAAGATGGAATTTTGAATCAGTACATTTAATTATTTATGGAATCAAAATAGCCTAGATTGATTTTTCAATAATGTATTAACTTACCTGCATGCCAAGAAGAGAAAATGGACCATTCTTCTGTGAAGAAAGCCTATATTCAGTAAGTCTTACATATAACCTTTTATGTTACAAAATACATTTTAATTAGTAAAATCCAAACATATTGTGTGTGTGTATTCCATATAACAAATGTGGAAATTAGAGACACTTTGTTATGTTGAAGGTTTTTTTTTTTTTTTTCCCCAGTAACTGACAGCTCTAAAATTCATGAGGTTGGAAACTCTACCTTATAGAATGTAGTTGTCAGGTCATGTTAATCAAGTTCACTAATGTAAAACTGTAAATTCATAATGTCACATTTGAGCTTTAATTTTGCATCACAATATGGTACTACAGAAAAAGAAAATAACTTCTTCAATTGTCTGTAGATTTCCTTAAGGTTTACTTGAGCCTTTTTAAAAGATTAGTTGTAGAAAAAAACCTCTGGATTCCAATATCCCAAATATCCAAAAGCCAATATTGCATCCATCAAATCATAAACAGCTTAATGCAGTGGAATTTATTGAAAGGTAGCATACAGTTTTAATTTTCATTCCTTATTTTTGAACATTATTTGAGTTTGTACATCTGCTACAAAAATTTAATATGATGTGAGAGCCTCCTTCTCTTTATATGCCCTAGGAGACCACAGGTCTGTTAAGACTGTGTTTGCCACAGATAAACTTGTTTGTTATCATTTGAGAGGACTTCATTTCAGGGAATTTAGGCCTAGATTAGGCAGGTAGATTAGATTTCAGCTGAAACTGGTTGACCAGGTTACTTCTGTGGTTATTACACATGAACACAAGGCCATCCCATTTTAAAATAAGTGCTCAGTCTAGCTAGGATATTTTTTAATCAGAATTTGCCTTTTTCAGTACTAACTGTAGACAACAGACTTTAAGGTTATTAAAATTAAGCAAGAGATCTATCTTTTTCCTCTTCACGATTTCCTGAGATAAGAGAAAACATGGTTCTTCAGGGCCTAGTTGTTTTCTTTGCTTTATTATTCATTAAAATGTGATGATATAAGTAGCCTAGCTTGAAACCTATTCTGGTTCTAGATCTAAGCTTCCCCCCTATCATTGTTTTTATTTTATTATTTTTATTTGCTGTATTGCAGCGGGATTTGTTAAAAAGAAATGTCTGTGCTGCCAACCTGGAATTAAGACCTGATAAATTTGCAGGTGCCTCAAGAGTCAAACATAAATTCCATGTACCTTGAGATATTTAGGAGAATTTAGGATTTATAAACAATGCTGAGTTATTCTACTGTTTACCTCTTCAGAATGCTCACTGTGATGCTTCACAGTCTTCCAAAATGCTGCAACCTCAGGCCATTCTTTTATAATAAGAAATGAGTCACATTAAGGTTCCTTGGAAGAGATTTCTGACAGGATCGCCTTGGTCCTATGGTGGAATTCCAGCCTATTTTAATGATGTGTCAGAAGGGACATATGCTGTTATTCACTTATTCTCTGTGTGACAAATATCTGATATTATCAGAGAAACCCAAAGTACACAGTTCTAGGACATCATATGTAAGTATGGTAATTCTGGAAGCTGTCCTACACATTTGTGCATAAGGAAATAGAAGACTTAAAACTGAAGCTCTTGATGTGTTCTGCAATATGTTGTGATTTAAATCATTGTAATTATATAACAGAAACTACTCTTTTCTGTGTTATTTAAAAAAAATATTCAGTGTTGTTCCTGAGGAAGAAAGTTATATGTCATTAAAAATTTAGATGACCTCTGCACAAGGAAAATTGACCAATTATTGATTGAACAGCAACCCAAAATTTGTACAAACATTACCATTTAATTTATCTGTTTCTACAAACGGTGATAATAATGTCTTTGTACCAATAATCTAGCTGGCTAGTTTAGCTTAGAGTTTATCTAATGTTTAAGTCCTTTGTTAGTGTTATTTGTTCAGAAAATATTTTAAAACCTTATTATAAGATGTATCATGCCTTTTCATAAATAAATGAATATCTGAAATGTTGCTAGACAGTTTATAATGTTTAATCTCTTAGATGAATTGTCAGTGACCTTCACACATGGTTTATTTTTCTGCACTTCAGCTTAAAATCAAAATGTCAAGTTCTGGAGTAGCTTCTGAGCTACCTCAGTCAGAGAATGTTAAACAGCTGAATTGATTTATTTATAAACTACAGAAATGCTGTTCATCAGAATGAGGGGTTATTTTGTTAACCATATGTAGATCTGGTTTTCTAAGTTATTTTTAGCCTCTAATACTTTCCTAAATGAATTTACTCTCAACAGCCCAAAGACAAGGTTGCATTTCAAATGTGGTGAGAAGGAGAAAATAACATAGTATATGCAGGTTCTTGAGCTTTGTACTACCAGTACAATTAATACTGTCTTCAGTCTGCAATATGTTGCTTACTGGTGTTATGGAAAGTGATGCCTTTAAAAATTTTGTCCACTACATATGGCTAAATTGTCGATTTGTGGCCATGGCTCTCTAGTGATTTAGATCAGCTACAACTCTATCCATATTGTTAGGTATTTAGATATATGAGAGACACAGAATGCTTCCAAGGCCCAGTGCAACTCAACTCATCATTAAATCCATACCTCCTATTAAAATCACTTGCAATCTCTCCATCTGCTTTTTTTAACCTCTCACACTCCGGGCGTCACATGAAGTAAAACCCTTCTTAGATGTTTGAATACACAGTATCAAAGCATTATTGTTTTTTTTAAATTAAGCAGGACAACAGACTCTAAACACATAGATAACCACTGCACAAAATGTTTGTATGGGGGAGAGAAGTAGCTAAGAATCAACTGCTTAATCTTAGCCCTTGATTCAGAAAAGGACCATTCTTATACAAATACACACATTTCATGAACTTGACATGACATATTTTCCTTCTCATTTTTCATTTTACTCTCTTCCCACCTCTCATTTTATTCCCACCCACAATTTCACCCCTCCTCACTCAGGCACTGTATCTGTCTCACTCCATGTCTGAATTCCACACAGCATTTATTGTCTCTACCTGTCTGCCTCCAGCAGTATCTGGAGTGTTGCTGAGACAGGATTTACTACTAAGGTAGAGAAACGATAGTGACTACAGAGCGTTTTGGAGAGTGTCGGTGTCTATTCATTAGCATGATAAGATTCACATTTAAATAAGAAGAAATTAAAGTCACAGCATGTTTCTAAAATCTTCACTCATATCTGGATGGTTTATCCGTGATGACCTGCAGTCAGCCTTTACTCTGAAACAGCTCTAATCCTGCAGGATTTTTTAGCTCAGGCATGTTTGTGAGTGAATGCACTTCTCTTTCAAGGACTAGAAGAGTAATGCTGCCCACTTTCCAGCTGCCCACAGAAGTGAGGATGTGCCTGGGTCTCTGCTATCTCCAGACAGCTTCTCTCTGTCCTATATTTTCTAGGGCTTTCACCTGAGAGGGTACATTTTGGGCAGTGGTGTTGAGTGGGCTTCACACCGTATCCATCAAGCTGGATGCCTTGCTGTGGTGTGTCCCAGCAGAGAGACTCTTGGAAATAAGCATTAGGGAGCATGACTCCCTGCTGCATTGCGGAGCCCTCCATTGGCCACAGGGAGACTGCCCGTTTCACCGTGGTGTCCTCCAGGGGCTGCAGGGGAATCCCTGCTCAGACACCTGGAACACCTCCTCCCTCTCCTTCTTCTCTCACCTTGGTGCTCGCAGGGCTGTTTCTCACACATTTTTCCTCACTGCTCACCAGTGGGCAGTGTTTTGCCCGCCCTGCAGCCCCCCCGACAGCCCCTGGGCACAGTAAAATGATATATAAAGTAGAAAGCAGCATGTTTATATTATTTTATGCTGTTAAAATAAAATCAGTCATTTGAAGAGGAAGGCAGTTAGGCAACTTAAAGAATATACATCTAAGAAGTGTTACACAGCACTGGATGAGGACCTGACTAGGATGACTGCGACGCAT
>NW_009260028.1:3728338-3735432 GCF_000687185.1 Egretta garzetta | reverse complement strand
AATTAACAGTTATGACAGGCTGATGTTATGTTACCAATCATCTGTCCAGCAGTATAATTTTCTAATTCAGTTGGCTTTTTCTGTGCTACTCTAAAGAATAAAAAAATATTCCAAATCTATTTACACTTGGGAAGTTTACAGTCAGTGGTATATTGAGCAATGTTTACCAGTTCAAAGTTCTGCGCCCATCTTCAAAATCATACACAGACGGGAGAGAAAGTAACCTCAGGAGGTCATGTAGCCCCATTTCCTGCATGTCAATAAGCCCAGAGGTGTCTGACTAACCTGGATGGCCTCCAGTGGTGGAGGGTTGCCTGACAAGTTCCCAGGTGACAAGTCCCTGTGACCTCCAGCTGAAAGGAGAACTGTCCCTTCACTCATGGTGGCACAGTGCCACCCATGAAGCTGCAAGAGGCTGACATTATCAGCTCATTGCCTTTGCCACAAACTAACATGTCATATTCAAGGTTTCTGAGACTAAACTATTTTTCCTGCTTACAAATCTTAAGACTCATAGTCGGAAGAGTCACTACAGCTATAGTATCTTGTCAGTTACGCTGACATTTTTCAGAGTTAAAGGACTGTGTCTTATATGTCATTAATAAACAAACACTGAGGATAAACAATGTGTAAGTGACTTAGCAATTTGACTTAATGCAGTGATATTCTACTGTGGTTGTAGCCTTTGCATGAAATTAATGACAATGTAGGAAGAAAAAAACTGGAGAGACATCCAGTGACCTCCATCAAACACTCTAAATTTTAGTGTTCATACAACATGAGCAAGTTAGATATTTTCAATTTGCAAATTTGAGACCAGGATTACTTAGCATAATTCAAACACAATATTCTCCACTTTTATTTATCTATTTGTTGTGCCTCTTTCTGTGTACTTTGCCCACTCTTTTTCTTGTCAGACTGATAAATTGGATCTTGATTTCCTCTCTCCACCCTTGCTTGAACCAGTTCCAAATGAATAAATCCCTAATCAGGCACCAACGATTAGCAGATTGATGTTCCTGCAACCGCCTGCACAGAATAAAGTTCCTAGTCAAGGAATTACAGAAAGGTCTAACACAACTGTATACCAAAAGTAAATATTGCTTACATTGCCTGGTCTGAAAGCTGATTATACTTGACATGAATTCAAGATAGTTGCAACGGTCTTGTTATGATACCGGAGATTATAGAACTGCTCTGACACATGCCAGAACATATAAAATAACATATAAAATAGTGAAGTTCCTTTGGCTGTTGGGAAAGTCCAGCTCACAAGTGGACATACCTGAATAATGCCTTTGGAATGCTTTGTCAGCAAAATATATCAGTTTGAGTAAAGTCTCCATTGTCTTTACAGTGTGCATTTGTTTGTCCCTTTGATGGATGATGGTTTATGGATCACAAATATGAATCCACACATTTTCTTATTGCCTTCTAATAACAGGGTATATAAAGCTCACAATAAGTTCGAAATGAGCTCATAATAACAGGGCAACTTGCAGGTCATGCAGATAATTATTAAAGAGGTTCATCTTGAATTTCTAAAACTGCTGCAACTGCAAATGGTGACATTGCTATGCTTGGAAGAAACTTCATAAGGTCACAGTCATTCTAGCATACACATTGTACATATTGTTTAAGAATGAACTAAGTTCTTTTATCATGGATTATAATGCTTCTCAATAAAGCGAGACCAAGATGATTGTTGATCTTTGCTTGACTGAGTTAATGAAAGTAAATCTGGTAATGATTTGCTGAAATTACCCCCTGAAGGTACACTGCTGTATTGCTTACCTATTGATAACTCACATTGCCTCAGTGCTATAGAAGTTTTTATGGCTAATGATATAGTAAAGTTGTAGCTAAATTTATATTTATGTGAAGACAGTGACTGATATCTATTATTATAATCATTTGACATATGTATGAGATATAAGTACATTAGATAAAAAATAGGTACTTATTTTATTACAACTATTGGAACATAAATTGTGCACAAACTAGCTCACATCTTGGTTAATGGTAGTGTTATTGCACAATGTACCACAATACATAGAAGATAAGGGTCAATAGAAGTCTATGGCATTTCAGTGCCACTTACCACAGCAATATTTGGCAGGATTCCTTTAATATTATTTCACATGCTCTGTGCCTTTGCATATCACAATGCCTGACACATTCTATGCACTTAATCCAGTGAGAGAGGAATTAGATATCCCTTTATGGTTAGCAATGGTAATTAAAAATTGCCAATATTAAAACTAGTATGCAGACTACTTCTTAATATAGCTTCTTGGAAGTAAATGTTTGTGAGGCTTTCTATGGAAATGTAAATGTTTTCTGGAAAAAAAAAAAAAGGTCAAAAATGAAACTTTTGTTGGTGAAATTGTTCTTGAATTTTTCACCTCTTTTCCTGAAAAGATCCAAAATATGTTTAACAGTCAATAAGTGTGTAGGTTTGAGGAGCTGATTGTAAGAATGAGACTGAATATAGGGTGATGAAATGTAGTTGTGGGAAAAGAATGACCTCACAAAGTGCCAGAAAGTTGTCATGGGGAAGAGCATAAGCGCACAAAAGAAAAGCAATGAAGAACAGACTTTGGAAAAAAAACAGAGTTTTTTCTACTATTGGTCCAAATTGAACCTTCTAGGGTTCCTCAGCAGTAGGAATACATACTTCAAAACAAAAATGAACATATCACAGCCAGGATGAAGAGTAAGGCTAATATGTCTCAAATCCCCTTTAATGCCAACCCAATAAAAAGTTCATTGTTAATTGCAGTAACAAAACCGATGAGGCTAACAGTTCTTTATCAAAACCAACAAATCTGATACAATTTGCAACAGGTAAATAATTTTCTTTAGAAACAGCTAAAAATGTCTTTGATAAAGAAAGAAACATTTTTCAGTACACTGTTCACAAGATTATAATGTCCCCTCTAGTAAAACAGTAAAGGCAGTATTATTATATAAGAATTTAAAAGGAAGGATTTCCTTCTCTTGATGTACCACACAAGACTTTTTAAAGTATAATTTTCCTCAGTCTTATTAATTATTTTCAGATGTCTTCAGAGGACAAAGCTATTATAATAATAGATGGTGTAATTACATGTTCATTGACTATATAATAAGATTGCAGCTTAGACAAATTTGAGCTATATACAGTTTCTACTGTATGAAGGCTATTAAATTGAGTTGCTCTTCTGCTGGAAATTTGTCTTCCTAATTTGATGGTTCCAAATGTATAAAATGCTCAGATATTAATCCATCTTAAGCTATATTGATTGTTGATGTTTACATTAATATCAATTAGACTTTAAAATATTTTATTGTATAATATTGATTGAATAGTCTTTTCAAGGTTGCATCTGTGATTTAAATGTTCCTGTGATCTTTGTATTCATTATATAAAACAACTGTTGTAAAAAAAAGTAATCAATCAACTCTGCTCCAGAAAAGTATACATATGGGTTGACATAAATTGAAAAAACAAACAAAAAAAGGATGGCAATGGTAAATCACAATATTAAAAATAAAACTCAAAGAAATACTCCAAAACCAGTTGTCATCTTTGATAAATCTGTATGTTTTAATTTTTATATATGCCCAAATATTCTACAGAATATGTCATCTATATATTAGGAAATTCAATTTTCCTAATATTGATATTTAAAATTTTAAAATACATTTTTAAAGAAATAACACAAACATAAATTGTTCACCAAACACTAGTATCAAAATGGCTATCAGAGGTAATCTATGTTACTGTAAAACTACCTGTGTAGATCTGTACATAAAAGCAAAGTAATGTCTGCGCTCTTAAAATTCACAATGATAGCAAAAAGAAGCATGTTTTGCTCTGTTAAAAAATCATGGAGATGTAATGACTCTTCTACAGTGTCTAAATGATTTTAAAAATAAATTAAATGTGCCAGCAAGAATCTTTATCCATAAACCAATCTAAAAGCCAGACGGAAACCTTAAGATTGAATCATTACCTCCAAAAATTTCCTCTTCTGCTGTATAAAGTAACTTACGAAATGTAGGTGTTAACGATGGTTGACATCACTATTCTACTTAGTGTACTTATATATGTACTCTATTAATAATATTATACAACTTTATCTCACATTGTGAATTCTTCCCTTGATTTTGCAGGATCTCACAGCAAAGTTCAATCCTTTTTTCAGCATCTTTCCTTCAGAAAACTTTTCTCACAGCAATAATTTCAAGTATGCAGTCCTTGAACGACAGCTGTAAATTGCACTAATAGGTCTCAGCTAAAATAACAGACAAAAGCTTAAATTATAAATAGGTAAGAGTAATGCATATTGTGCATTTTTCACTTTCCTTAATACACATTTAGTGCTGTAAGTAGCTATTAACTTCAGTTCCTCATTTATAAATGGGCTGTGTAGTCTGAACATGAGAAAAACATTCTCTAGGATATTTGTCTGTAAGCAAAAGTTCTATCTGGTGTGCACGTTTATTTTATTTAAACAATACACTAATAGCAGTCTCCTGGCTGTTGAAAACAAAAGTCAATTATTTTATTCTGTTAAAAATATGCAAATGTGTAAAAAATAAAAATAATGATTCCCAGACCTTTAGAAATGAGTTTTTAGGTGGTCCCAATTTCTGTACTCAGACTCTGAAATACAAAGCCGTCTCAAATACCAATATAGCACACAAGCAATAGATAAGTAGATCCTGAAATACAAATTTATAATTATGAGGTTCAGATTGTAATTATTTTGCTAATAACAAAATGCCTCTTTCCTCTTTCACCTAATTTGGATCTTTAAAAGTGATGACAAAAATGTGCTCAATAGAAAGCATTCTACCTCTATAGATTAAAGATAACCTTTATGAAGTGCTTTATAATTTTAACTATAGTGTTGTTTATCTGAAATTTGCTGTGCTTTAATGCAGCAATATGGACTTGTCTTCCAGTTTCATTTGTCATGGAATGAGTTTTTGTTGCAGTACAGAGAATAAAGTGTGGTTAAAAGGTACAAATGTTTCTGAATATCTGAGACACCCATACAATGCCAACATAGTCATTGAAAGAAGGATAATATTCCAGGGTGTGGTCAGTGGGGTCAGCTGAAACTTAACATGCCTGATGAAATAAGGCTGGTGTTTAGAAAGCAAGAAATAATTCAGTGGAAAAGATGGATTGCCTTATTTTATTAATACTGGAAACATGAAACTGGAGCTTTCCGTGGCAAAACAGATGCAAAGTAGCAAAGCTGAAGCTCGCTCTTTGGCTACAAAACACTCCACCTTTTCCCCCTTTTACTTTTTGACTAAAATAAAAATGCTGTGAGTGCAGATTAGATATTGATTACTGAAATAGTTCAAGTTAAGATGTTTTATTTGCTGCTAGAACAGCAAATTCAGGATTTTTTATTTCTCTAAAACTGTCTAGGTTAAGGTGGACTGTCTGGTCCTAAAATAGCTTGCCAAGTTGTACTAATCCATTACCTGTCCCTCACAAAAAAGAAAACCCTAATTCATCTTCTTGTTGCCATAGAATGTGAGATATTGAACCACCACCACTCTTACTGAAGGCTCTAAGAGTAGAATACCTTGGCAGTGCTTTTTAAGACTGGGTCAGTTATCTTATTTCATTGAAATTGTTTTAACCTGATTGGCGTTTAAAAATAATATAGCTCTTAATGATTGCTTTTGTGAGGTTTTATATTCTTTCAAGATATGTTTTAAATATCTTGTATGCGCCACTGTTTAATTTGCACTATAAGATAGGATGGATCTATGAAGTGGACAGCAGAGTCATTTTCTCATTGAAAAAACCTGCTCACTTCATTAATCCAACAGGAAGGTAGGGAAGCAGTATTAATATCAATGAGATGGTATTCTAAGATGTAAAATTGGGAGTGAAGAGCTATTTGTCAGTCCCCTTCTCCCAGAATGATCCTGGGTTTTGGATTACAAAGACAGGTATTGCAGTCCTTCCACCAAATGATAAAGATGGTAATGACTGATTGGCTCAGGTGCAAACGGCATTAGATTTAGAAAAGGACTTCATGGTGTCAGAGACAGATATTCTTGGCAGTCTGGATAGTACAGACATACAAAGAACGCTGAGCTTGTGAAGTCTCTGCTGTCCTTTATTTGGCTTTCTGGGATCGGTTTTACATCCTAATTGACTGCATCTCATCCCCATGTAACTTGCAGTGGCTAAGATCTTTTACTTTGGCTCTTCATGATATTCTCATAAAGATCTCTCTAAGTAAAAGGGATTGCAGGTCTTGGTATTAATCTTAAAGTATGGAGTACCAACCAGTCAGCCTCACCTCTGTGCCCTTAAGATCATGGAACAGATCCTCCTGAAAGATGTGTCCAAACGCATGGAAGGTTATTAGAGATAGCCAACATAGCTTCACCAAGGGCAAATCATGCCTGATTAATCTAGTGACCTTCTACGATGGAGTCATTGCATCAGTGGACAAGGGAAGAGCTGCAGTTTTGATGCAGTCCCACACACCATTCTTGCTGCTAAATCAGAGAGATATAGGTTTGATGGATGAACTGTTAGATGGATAAGGAATTGGCTGGATGGCTGCATCCAAAGAGTGATAATCAATGGCTCAATGTCCAAGTGGAAAACAGTAATATGTGATGTCTCTCAAGGGTCCTTACTAGGACCAATAATATTTAATATCTTCATCAGTGACATAGTGCGATTGAGGGCACCCTCAGCAAGTTTACGGATGACACTGAGTGGTGCAGTTGATTTGCTAGAAGGAAGGGATGCCATCCAGAAGGATAATTCACCCCCAGTGAGGTGTATCGCCGCGAGACAAAGTCTGTAAATCATGGATGCAAGGGTAACTGACCATCGTGGAGTAGATACCTTTTGATGACCCTGATAGATCCATCAGAGCACCAGAATCCTTTCTCTTTTCTGGCCTATGAACCCTTGAGCTCCCGCCTTGACTATAATGATGGCTCCGATCAGAGGAGCTCCGGGACAGAAACAATCTAAACCCCAAGTCTGAGCTCAGGCCATGATTTCCCTTAATTTTTCCTGTTGCTCCCTCGTGATCTTTCTAGGGGCTTGCAATTCC
>NW_009260028.1:3727685-3728302 GCF_000687185.1 Egretta garzetta | reverse complement strand
GACACTGGCACAAAAGATCTTAACCACTGTAATGAGCCAACTAACTGCTGCACCTGGTTGAGTCTGGACACAGAGCTCTTAATCTGCAACTTCTGTGGCCGCACTTTGCTCAACTCCACCCGCGTACCCAAATAGTCTGCGGGGCAATCCCACTTGGTCTTCTGTTCCGCGATATACAGCCGATGCCGTGCTAAGGAGCACTGGACCTCCCGGAATATGCGCTCCAAGCAATTCTGGTCAGGGTGTGCCAATAGGATGTCATCCATGTAATGGATAATGTAACTATCAGGGTACCTTTGCCGTACTGGTGTTATTGCGTGTGCTACCACCATCTGGCAGATGGCGGGTGAGTTTTTCATTCCTTGCGGCAATACGGTCCACTGGTATCGCTTAGATGGAGCACAAAAGTTAATTGCAGGTAGCGTAAAGGCAAAGCGTTCACTATCCTCTGGTGCTAACGGAATAGCAAAAAAGCAGTCCTTAATATCTATAACTACTAAAGGCCACTCTCTTGGAATCATGCTAGGTGATGGCAATCCTGGTTGTAAAGGCCCCATATCCTCTAACACTGCATTAATGGCTTTTTTGTGATGTAAAATCTACCCCCCACCCGATTT
>NW_009260028.1:3719310-3725235 GCF_000687185.1 Egretta garzetta | reverse complement strand
CTGCCGTCTGCGGGTCAAGGAAACACAGCATACACAGTATGGATGCTCCAAGTGACGCAGTTTAATTTTGAGCTCTAAGTTTTATAGCAAGGCCACATTCCAGTCCTGCCAATCACTGCATGGTCACGGTGATGCCCTCTTGCTCCTCCTCTTCTTGGCCTTGCGGTTACTGCCCACTCGGCTTCTGCATTTCTTGCATACCACAGCTGCATAAGTAGCTTCCTTGACATATCTCACAAAAAGTCACCTCATGAGAGGTTTTCTCAAGTATTCGAGGCACAATCCATTCTTGTATCTATAACTCATTGCAGAGTGGCATATTTGACTCAAGTGCTCAGGGTGTCTCCTAGAAGGACGCCTCACAGTGCATCAGTGCCGAAGAATCCCGCAAAGCTGAGCTGGAGGAGGATATGTGTCTGCCTGACTGTCTGTCCATGAAGATCTGCAAGGGCAGAAGTAATACATCAAAATTAGAAAAGCTGTTGCTTTATTTCACAAATTCTTGTCTATTTTGTGTCCCTCTCCCTCATTGTTGACCCCTATTTTAACATTAATTCTTGCAGGGTTTTGTCTTAACTTCTTCACTAGTGGAAATGGTGAAAACTGTAAAAAAGAAATACACAAGAATTAGATTTATAACGATGAGTTGAGCACAGCTACTTTAATTGGAACAGTGTTAGGAAAAGATGTCATATCTGACACATTATGTATCAGTAGATATGTTGATTGGTGCAGATTTCAAGTAAGACTGATTTTTACTTTTTGTATTATTTCAGGTTATAACTGCATTTTTACTGACAACTCACTCAATCTATCCCCTTACAGAATATTCACGAATTTTGCTTTAGTAAGTCTCACTAGATAAGACCAGTTATGGATATGATTAATAACTTGAGGGGCTAATTGGTCAAGTAGTTCTTATATTCTACTTTTTACAACATTTATTTTTTCTCATGAGTTTTTTAAAATTGAAATAACTTTACAGCTTTTCACAGAGGTCACATAATGAGGACTACCAGATAATTAATGTGAAAGTTTTAATAAACAAATATATTTTCATATTACTTGTAGGATGCTGATTCCCCTGAAGTATTGTTACGGATAATAGTGGCTTCTTTCTGCTGACAAAATAAGCTCCACATATGTGTACACTTTGGAGGTCTCAGTTTCACTTTAACCTACTGACATTCACAACAAGTAACATGAGTGTTGAGGGAAAAAAACACACTGACAAAACTATGAGAATGTGGGAATTTAGTTTGACTGTTTTTTAAAACAAGTCAAACTTATTAGCCTTGGATTACATTGTTTAATGAAAAATGAGAAATACAAATAAACAAATGTGACAATGAGAAAAAAATTAATTAAAAAATATTTCACAGTAAACCATTTTAGACAATGTAATTTGGAACCATTACCTAACATAACTGATATGAAGGATAGGTGGTGTCAAAGATAGAGAATATCATGAAGATTTTTCTGTGAAGTAGTAATATTGTTAGAATACATTAAGTGGGAACTTATTTTATTCATGTTTCTTGTGTTATGTAAAAGAAGTAGAAAAAAAACCCTTAAAAAGCATGGTGTGTTAACACTTCCATTAATCGCCATATAAATTTTAACTTAAAGATATTCTGAAAAAATAGTCTGTAAAAAACAACATGTTGCATAAAAGACCAGAAAATATCAGGCACTTAAATCCTGTGTATGGCAATACTGCATAAATGAGATTGCACATCTTATGCAGAAATGTAAATTCTAGTTTTACTGTGCATCATTCTCAGAGTCTAGCTCTACTTTATCACATCTAAATTGAGATCTGGTAGCTTAAGCCCAGCTAACTGAACGTGATGATGACAACATCATTTCCATGTGTGCTAGTGAACATGTCACACACATCTTCTGGCAGGTCAGAGTGAACACACCATATGTATGGAGCTAAGAATTCACTGTTAGTCCAAGTAACGTTTCAACTTTCTCTAACAGTCCTTCAGTCCTTCTTATTCCACTAAGAAAAGCTTCAGTAACAATATGGTTGAAATCACTACCGAGCCCCAGCAAATCTTCCCGGTACCTATAGGTTGTCTCTGGTACTGTGGTCCAATATTCCTGTAGCCTGAGGCTGAGGCTGATGTTTCCATCTCCTACAGAAAGACTTGGGAGGGATGAGCACATCATCCCCATGGTCACCCTGCTGAGCTCTCACTGGAAGGAGTGTTCTGCTGGAGGTGGGGTCCATTCCTCCTCAGTCCTGGGGTCCTTTTGGCTTTCTTTTCATACATTTTCCTTTAAATTCATACATCCCTGCCTGCTCCCTTTCCCCTAGCTCCAAGGGAATGGATAAAAGCTTCCCCACTGCCCTCATGCTCCCAGGAGCTGTTTGTCTGGCAGGCACTGCCTGGGGCTGTGCAACACTCACAGAGCTGGAGCTCAGGCAGGCTGGGCAATGGGCACTTGGCCATGGGGCACCTGGTAAATCTAACTCAGCCCCGCTCAGGCTAAGGGCAGCCCAGCCACTCCTTGGGACCTAACACAGCCTGCTCCTAGCAATGACAAATATAATCATATTTACTGGGCCACAACTATCAAAGCTGATATGACTTAACCTAATTAGACCTAGCTATATCTTTGATCTATGGAATTACGGAAGTTAAAATATTTGCAGTTATCAACAGTATGTGTTTATCTTGTTATAAATGATTTTAATTAGTCCAAACATTTGAAAATATATAAAGCTTTTGATTAATGGCAAATATTGAATATCTATTTTTACATTTCTGTTGAGAGGAAGCTGGAAGAGCAATTTACATATTTATATAGACTTGCAGCTTCACAGCCTCATTTAAATTTTTACTCAAAAATTATAGGTTGACCCCTATTTATTTCTTTCAAGGCATGTTTGACGGTGATGATAAGAAGAGGGGAAAAGTACAAAAATGAATGGGTCCAAATGGTGAAAGGTGGATTTATTAATAATTACATCTCCTGGGACATGCACGTGCTATGTAAATAAAGAGAGTTTAAGTATTTTATACACAACATTTGCAAGTATTGTAGAGGGGTTTCCTGAACAACAGGGCCACAAAGTATTATGGGAATATGTGGACAATCCAGGGTTTGTAAACAGCGTGTCCTTGGTACACTGAAACAAGCAAGAAGCTACGAGCTAAAGCAAAAATGTGCTGACCGCAAGTAGAAACTAAGATAGCTGTGTGCTTTGTTTTATATATCCAATCACTACTTGAGAATAAGCGCGTGGACAGTAAAGCTTAAACCAATGAAAAGTATTACAGGTGCCGTCACTGTCTGAGGAGAAGCGCGTGGACAGCTAGTTGCCAAGCATTTATAACCAATCAGTGAATAGTGTATGCGTGGTGTGGAAGCATTAAGACTATATTAACCATGTTGTAAGCACAATAAATCGGCATTTGCTTGATCACATTGATCGTGTGCAGTGCCCGTGACTTCCGCGTCAACAAAGTATAAGTATATTTTATTAATGATCCAGAATTCTTGCTCCAAGAGTTTTACCTAGGGTCAAACAAATTTTAGTCTAGGTTTCATTCCTAAAAAAATAGAGCATACTCATGTATCTGTCAGTAGATCTTGACATTAAAGGTTTTGAAACCACACTAGAGTTTTGCTTTCTTAATCTTCATTCAGCCAAACTTTTTTTTATAGAATTTTGCATGGCATCCGGTTGGATTTTTTGGAATGCTATCTTCTGCGACCGAATTGGGTGAAAAAGGTATTTTAAGGGAGTAGCAAAAGGCAAATTCTGTAATAACTTACATGCTAGAACAGTATGTTTCCAGCTACATTATGCTGTTACTGTATACCTTCTAGGTTGGAAAAGACCTTTAAGATCATCAAGTCCAACCATTAACCTAACCCTGCCATCCCATGACTAAACCATGTCCCTAAGCACCTGTCTACCTGGCTTTTAAATACTTCCAAGGGTGGGGACTCGACCATTCCAATGCTTGACAGCACTTTCTGTAAAGGAATTTTTCTTGATGCCCTGGCTCAACTTGAGGCTATTTCCTCTCATCCTATTGCCTGTTACCTGGGAGAATAGACCAACACCAATGTTTTGGGTCACATTTCTGCTTCCATTAATTCAAGCTGTAACTTTTCTGCCTACCTCGTTAATAATGCAGCTGCATGAAAGAAAAATGAAGAAAAAAAATCTGTTTTCTCTTACACCTTTTTGTTTGTTTCCAGGCATTAAATAATAATTTCCTGGTAACAAAATGACTGCAGTATTTACAAACATTCAGAACAAATAGTAAAAATCCTGCTCTCAGTCTGGAAAGCAATTAATTGAAAGGGAAATACTAGCAGAGCTCTCCAAACATACTTCATCAAGTATGTTACATCACTGGAAATAATAGAGGGACTGACTTAGTTGTCTTCTCTCAGATCTAAGGAGTACTAGTATTAGGAGAGTGGCTGTTTCCCTCCCAGTCCTTTTGTTTTCATTCAGTTTGGTTGGTTTTGGTTTGTTTTTTTTTTTTAAAAAACTATGAAAAATAAGGCAACAGTTCATTTACTTGTGAACCTGGTTGTCAGGAACCCAAACAAGGTGGAGGTAGGATGAAGTCACCTGCCCTTGCAGATTAGAAAGTCTCCTGCCCATTTGCCTTGCCTTGGTAGCTAACAGATGGTTTCTGTAGAGATATTAAGACATGTTGATGGAAATAAATCTCCCTCCTGAAGCTGAGGACACATCATGATGTCTGGATGTCCTCATTTTGGCTGGGATAGGGTTAATTTTCTTCATAGTAGCTGGCATAGTGATGTGTTTTGGATTTAGTACTAGAAGAATGTTGATAACTCATTGATGTTTTAGTTGTTTCTAAGTAGTGTTTACACCAGCCAAGGCCATTTTCAACTTCCCATGCTCTGTCAAGTGCACCAGAAGCTGGGAGGGGTCACAGCCAGGACAGCTGACCCCAACTGGCCAAAAGGGCTATTCCAGACCATGTGACATCATGCTCAGTATATGAACTGGGGTGAGCTGGCCAGGGGGCAGCAATCACTGCTTGGGATGGGATGGGCATCTGGTGGTGAGCAATTACATTGTGCATCACTTACTTTGTATATTCTTCCTCTTCCTCTTCCTCTTCTTCTCCTTCTTCTTCTCCTTCTTCTTCTTCTTCTTCTTCTTCTTCTTCTTCTTCTTCCTCCTATTATTATTATTATTATTATTATTATTATTATTATTATTATTATTTTCCACTGCTGTTTTATTAAACTCTCTTTATCTCAACCAGTGGGTTTTACTATTTTTTTTTGGATTCTCTCCCTCTCCCTGTGTGGTGTTTAGCTGCCTGCTGGGTTAAACCACAACACTGGAGGATTTGTAAAATGGATTGGCCTTCCTATCTCATTTCTCTTCTGATTCCATCCAGGTTAAAGGAGGATGGAGCCAAGACTTTTTGACATAAATTGTAGCTTATATATATTCTTTTGAAAAGTACAACACTGTCATCTCTGTTTCTGTTTTTTCAATGGACTTGTTTTCCCAGGTGCCTACAGTTCAACCTTGGTTAGGCGGTGTCCTGGTTTCAGCTGGGATAGAGTTAATTTTCTTCATAGTAGCTAGCATAGTGCTGTGTTTTGGATTTAGTACCAGAAGAATGTTGATAACACACTGATGTTTTCAGCTGTTGCCAAGTAGTGCTCTGACTACTCAAGGACTTTTTGAGCTTCTCCTGCTCGGCCAGGTGCATAACAAGCTGGGAGGGAGCACAGCTAGCACAGCTAACCCAAACTGACCAAAGAGCTATTCCATACCATATAACGTCATGCTTGGGGGGGGGCGGTTAGTTCGGTCGGTCGGTCGCTGGGAGACTGCTTGGGGCTCGGGGACTGCTCGCGGCTCGGGGACTGCTTGCGGCTCGGGACGGGCTGGGCATCGGT
>NW_009260028.1:3682881-3718655 GCF_000687185.1 Egretta garzetta | reverse complement strand
ACTATTGTTATTCTTCTCTCTTATTAAACTGTCTCTATCTCAACCCACGGCTCTTACTTTTTTTTCTTTTCTCCGATTCTCTCCCCCATCCCACCGAGGGAGGGGGGAGTGAGCGAGCGGCTGCGTGGTGCTTAGTTGCCAGCCGGGTTAAACCACGACAGGCGGCTTTATTGTGCAAACCACATTCCCCTGCAGTAGTGAGATTGTAATCTGTCTTAATTAATATTTTCATGCACTTTTTCCACTTTTCACAGATGTGCTTACATTACAGACAATTTATGAATTTCTTATAGCATACTTGTCTCTGTACAAACCTGTTGTATCCTAAATACTTGAGATTTGCCCCTTAAAAGGAGAGAAAGTAGTGCTCTCACAGTGACAGGTGACATGAACTGTTATTCAGGTGATTTTTAAGGCACACAGCCACAATCTTCTATCAGAGATACACAGAGGAAATGAGCTGGTGTGGGAACAGCTGTGGTGTCTGCAAATATGATATATCTGGAATAGTTAGGTGAAGCATGTTCAGTAATCTTCTGCATGGTGAAAATGAGGTAAAACAAGCCTGACCCAAGGATGCTTTACACTGGGAAAGACAAATTCTGGCCTCATCAGAGTCAAGACAGAGCTGTGTATCCAAAGTTGTGCTCACCATTGCTGCATTGTGACAGGGTGGTATATTCAGAATTTTTCATGCTGCCACGTAGCTTACCTCACTGAGTTGGTGAGCAATTCTGCTACAACTCATGTTAATTATATATCCATATGTTGAGCCAATTTTAAAATGGTTATTACATCTTACTCATCACTGTGTCTTGCATTTGTCTTCAAAATGTTGTGCAAACTCCTAAAAAAGCAAACAACTATAAAATTTCTGTAGTTCAATTAAAACAAAATACTCTATGCATGATAACTTTGATAAAGTTTCTTGATGTTGCGAGGAAAGGAGCTTCTGATACTTCTTACATCCATCACTGTGAAAGACTTGTGAACAGCTTTATCACAGGATAATTAAGATCATGGTCTGAATGTGCCTTTGCAGATAATCTCAGAAACTACATGTAGCATTTAGAAAGATTCAGTCCACAGGAAAACTTATGCAGTTCTTCCTTTTAGATATTTACTATTTATTTATTTACCCCACCCTTCCTACGACATTTGGGAGCAATGAAAAAGGAATAGCATATATTTCTTAAAAGTAGTCAATGACACACATGGTTTATCCAACACACGGAAAATGTTGCGTGACAGCTTTGCGTGTAAATGTTGTAGCTTTATATGAAAAAACTGTATGAATTCAGACAAGTATTTATAGTTTATCTTCAAAACAACTCCATAACATAAGGAAGTATCAGTAATCTTCATTTTATAGATGGAAACTAAAGCACAGTGTGTTAGATAGAATAATGGTTGTTTATGTACTTTATACCACGATGTCACTGGGTAAAAGCCATTTTTTGATCCCGGTTTATGATCATTCAGGGCAGCATAAGCCCTGGGTTGCAGAGCTGTACACTTTTTGTGCTTTCTGTGGCTGAATGTGTAGGTAATTATTTATTTATGATGTTTTGCTAGTCTTGCAGTTAGGACACCTTCCATGGAAATGAGATACAGAGTTGATTTGGAGGAACAAGCTTAGAACAGCCAAAAATACATTTTGATTTTCAAAACCTAATTTTTTTCAAAATCTCATTTCAAGAAAAAAACCAAAATAAACCCCACCAACTTTAATATTAACATTTTCAGGCATAGTACGTAATTTTCATTAAATCGAATTTGCTGATTAGGAAAGATGTTTTGGTCAAATGATTTTGTCTACATCTAGATCAGCAGGCACATATAGCATATAAAATGAGTAGCGATTGCCCCATCAAAGTCCCTTACAATTGACTTCATGATGTTCTGGTTTTCATGCAAACACTGGCGATGTCTTAGGGCTTTATATCTTGATTTGGATTCTTACATAACAATCACTTGAATTATTGGTTCCATTTAAGGAGGCCAAATGATAACTCTTTCTCAAAGTTGAGTATAAATCGTAACATATTCTCAGGATCATTCAATTTCAGGTGAAACAGTGCAAGCTTGATGTTGCCTTTAAAAATTTTGTCCTCTCTGAATGCATCCATTTACTGTCTTCTCATTTTTGTTGTCCTCTAGCCCTGAATTCATTATCTCAGTGAGTACTCTACTGCATTTTAAACTTCCCTGGATCTGCAATGTTTCCTTTCATCCATGTCAAAAATATTAGTTATACTTCCTGCTACAGGTCATACTTACTTTGATTTAAATTCATTTTGGCACTTATATCTTCTTTGTTTGGCCTTTAACAATTTTAAGTTGTTGTGCACATTTTCATGTGAGGTTAAGTCCTGCCGGGCTCCACTGGTTATTTAATTTTTCATTCAGCATCAAGCTTTCCACTTTACTGTTGCAAATATTCAACTCTTTCTTATGAGTCAGAACATTATAACACAAGGGCCCTCTACTTGATGGATAAAATATTGTTTTTATAAAATATTATATTTATAGTATTTTTCTCAGAACTCAAAAAAAATTCATTCCATATACTAATGTATTATAATGAATAAATTGCAATTCTTGGAGATTTAGGTGGTGTTTGTAGTTGTGGGATAAGTTTTCCTCTAAATTTGTTTGAATAGAAGTAGCATTTCTGTTCTATTTTTTCTTTTAACAGAGGTGACAATAGTTAACAGCCTTGCTATTTGCATATAGATTATCTCATACCAGAAACAAAAGCTGTTACAGAGAATAAGTTATCTCTCCCACAGTACAATATCCCTTTAACATCTACATTTATAATAGCCACACTCAGAGCACTTTATGTAAGTGAAGGAGGAGGAGGAAAAAGTAAAGCTTGACAATTTGTATCAGTAAAACTGTTAAGAAGAAAAAGGTTGGTCTCCAAATTAAATGTCTGTATGTTTTCTTTCTGGTATGAAGAATTGGAAATAAACCTCCATCTGTTCCTCTTAATGATTATTATAAGAAAATAAGGAGATAGCAGAGAATTAAGATATTTAGAACAATTTCCTTGGTTTTATAGAAAGTACAATTTTTATAAACAACATTTATGACTCTGAACCCTTAAGACGGATCTTCTCTTTCTTACAGCGCAGCCCCATCCAGGGCAGGAACATCAATATCAATGGCTTGTGAACATTTTAACTTTGTTTTTTTCCTACGGTTCACCTAAAGCCCTAAGGTAGAAAAGCAATTCAGAATGTGCTTAAGCCCTACTGAATTCAATGAGATTTATACACGGCCTTTAAGAGAAGAACATGTCTAAGTGCATAACTGAGTCAGGGCTTCAGACCAAGTCAGCATTGCATGGGCTATGCCTCTGCTGTTGTTCTCTGAGGGTGCCAAGACAGGAGACAGCACAGTTTATCAGAATAGCAAATGATATTTTTCACTGCTATCAAGGCAGACTCCTTTCAGCATTACTTACCTGGATACTGATTACCTTCTCATTCAAATTGTTCCTGGGAACTGAGCAAGTTCTCCCTGTCGTCCAGGGACATCCTGGAAAGGCTGTCACCAGCCCCTGAATGTGTTCTCCAGCACGTGTTGGGTTCAGTGTGTATGCAGCAATCCTGAGAGAACCTCCCAGAGCTGGGCGTACTCAGCAATGAGCCTCTAGCATACCACTGCTTCCCAAGGAGTGTTTTTGGCTTTCAATACATAAGATTTTACTGTGAAATGTTCTTCACTATGTAGTCAAGTGTGCTGGACCTTTTTCTCATAAATCCATCTCATAAAATTATGGCTTCCTTTGACTACAATGCTAGTATCATTTAGGTGCTGAGCACTCTCAGCTCCTACCTGCACAGACCTGCAGTATCAAGTGTCCTTAAGTCCAATCAGTTTCATCTAGTTTAAACATAATAATCTTTTGGCTGACCATATAACTACTTCATTAAGTAGGAAAATTATTTTTTTCAGCTGAAGATTTTCTTGTATCATTTGTCTGAGATGTATGTTACAGGGAAATTGTTTTAATGGAAAACAAATACCTTAATATAGCCTAATATCTTTGTACTACATGCTCATGGACAAGCAAAACTAGAGCTATGTATCTCTAAGTCTCATTGGCTGTAAGAATTTTAAATTTTTTTAGCTTATTGGGTCAGATGCTCAGGTCTTTTTTAAAGTTGGCAAAGAGTTATGAACTCTGTGTTTTTAAAAGGGAATTTTACTTCCTACCACAGTTACCTGTAGGCAGTATGTTTACCTTGGATGTTCTATGGTTATTTTATTGCTTAAGGCTACATTTTCTATGCAGATACTTTAATGTTCATAAACTAAAGCTGTCAGGACTATTCTCTTAATCGGGTAAGTTGTTCTGTCTCAGACAGAGACATATACAACTTCCACTGAAGTTTGATGACCTTCTATCTTTGCTGCCAATAACCTTGCTTGAAAATGTTTAAGAATTAAGCTCAGCACTGCAAAGTGAACTGAATAGGCACCAGTTGCTCACTCCTGTAAGCAAAGTGAACTTTCATGCCCCATTAGAAAACAGTAGTATTTGCACCCATGTAAGAAGTGCCCCTCCACAACGCCTCTGCTTGTCTCTGGGACCCTTATGCCAGAGAGCTGAGAAAAGGCAGGGTGGGTGAGCTTAGTTGTGGCAAGCAGTTGTCCACAGCAAATGACATGCTAAGACACCTGCAGCCTTTGAACTTTTTAGTTTTAGCCCAGTCTGAGCTTTCAAAAGATTGCAATGGAGTTTTTGCTAGCAGAAGGAACAGTGAATTGAGCCTGTGCCTCTTTTTCAGTGCTTCTCTAGTTCTTCTGTGTAAGATTTGATTGACATCAGAGTCAGATGAGTAGTTGTGGAAGACAGCGAAATTGCCATTATAGCAATCTGATGCAACCATTGTTATCAACATCAAGGGCAGCAGTGATTACAGTGTAATTGTTTCATGTTTCAGGAGGCTCCAGTTGTCTGCCAAAAATGTTCAAAAACCTTTTCTCCATAATCCTTGCATAAATGACAGTTCAAATATCACCATTACCTTTATGGCCACAGTAGTGCATTATTTCTGGGAAAAAAAAAAAAAAACCAAAACAAAGTGATGATGCCAAGTGTTCGAGCCTTCTTGAAGGCAAAATAATATTAGTCACTGAAATAGTTCTCTTTCTTAACAAATTAATTATCATCGGTCAACAGGTAGGTGAAAAATAATATTGAGGATGTTCCTAACACTAAATTTGGGAGAAACCATAATGGGAGTGACTTTCTAGTTATCACTTTGTTTCTCTTATGTTCCCATGCTGCTCTAGATTTCAATCAGTTTTCAAGGTCATGCCTCAATATGGTCATTAAAAAAATTGTTAGCACTCCCATGCAAGTTATTCCTATTTGAACTTTTCATAGGAAACATTGATTTACACAAAGTATTTGTAATTATTCTCAGATATAAAGAGTATCCAGAGGCAAATTTACCTCTCTACCAACATAACATAACATAGCATAACATAACCTCTTTCCCAAAGCAAAATCCAGGTTTTATAGGAACGCCATTAAAAACAATTGGCAAAGAGCATTTTTAAAAATATTGCAAAATTAGGAGAGGAAATTAGTATACATGACATGTAAGGAACAATAAAAAATTGAGCTACAATCTATTACTAAGAGAATTATGCAATAAAAAGGTGTTTACTTGGATATTGGAGATTGGGAAGACAAATAATTTTTGCAGTTAAAAAGCCTAGTGGCATTATTTTAGAGAATAGAGAGGAGATTAATAGGAATTCATTTCCTATTTCAAATCATTATATAGCTACCAGCATCTTCATAACAGTATAGAGCACAGGAACAGCTTAAAATCTAAAATTAGCTAAATTGTCTTCAGAACAAAGTGATGCTTTAAATAGCAGGATAATAACAGTAGTAGAAATAATTAATGGTTTTAAAGACACAGCAGAGAGTAAAGCTGTTGGTCCAGATGGATTCTTCAAAGAAATTTCTAAGTCACTAGCTCTGAACTATGCATACTTTTAAACAGGCTATCTAATATTTTGCTATCTAAAATTATATGATGTTATTAACATCATATGCATTAGGAAGGACTGCAACACTGACAAACAGGTCAGCCAAATAGCTTTCTTGTCAATATGCAATTTTTGTAAGACTTCTAATAAACCTGAAAAAAATGTTCATTTTAAAATGTTTACATCCCTAAACAGAATGAAAAGAAAACAAAACAAAATATACTTGCAATAGTCTCTGCTGAAATTGTGATGAAGTCAAAAGGTTCTTCAGACATATTGTCTACTTGCCTAAAAAAATCAGGAAATTAACTGATAGATTGAAACTATCTATTGCTGCACCTGAAAATGTTTCTACTTCTGTACAAGTAACCCTCAGGATATAACTTCCTCCCAGGAAACTGACCTGCTGTTGCCCCGTATTCTGGGAAATGGAATTATATTTTTTCCCCTTATCCCATCTGCCTTCTACAACACGTACATTCCACAACCAATGCAGATAAAGGGCTAATTTGCTTTTGTCTTTCTAATGGTCTGTTTTCACCTACTTGTTTTGTGTGCTACAACAGACTATTTTTTTAAGCAGAAACACACCTCAGTGTCATCATTTGTTTCAATTTTTCTTCTATGATTGTGACCAGAAACCCTCTAAATTTTTGCATAGTTCTACAAAACTTTGGGTTTTCCTGTAATTAAATTGTACTTGGAAGCACAGAACACAGTGGGACATCCTAAGTGCCAGCAGTGGTGGTGCTTTAAATAGGTAAGCACATCTCTTTTTTTAAGCGATATGGAGAAGCTCCTCCATTGAATAAGTTTAAAGGATAAAGGACTACATTTTCACTTCTGGGTGTCTAAACTCAGTTATTTAGTTTTATGTTTAAAGTCTCTAAACACAGTTTCTATGCATATAAATATACCCACACATTTAAGCATGTATATATAGAGATGTGCATTCACATACATATGTGCACATATATACATACACACATACATATCTATTTATGATATATATATTTCCACACACACATATATGCATGCATATGAATATTTCTGTGTTTTCAGTCCTAGCATATTTATGACATATTAATAAATAGATATGGGTAAGTTTTAGTACCAATTTTATATAAAAGAATAATTTTTAATTTAAATAGCTCACAATTTATGTGCTAGAAAAACTTGTAATAGTAATAATGACAACAATTATTTAACTTCCTCTTTGTTACCTTCATTTTCCTGTGGTTCCCACCTCCCCTGGAAAGTATACAAGGTACTATAACCTGATAATTCTATGCAAACATGGTTTTTCAGTGATATTTCTGCTGTATCTCTCAAAGATCAAAGAAACCTTAAGTTCTTCTTCAGTATGATATGTATTTTAGAAAGAAAATAGCAAGTAAAATAAAAGATCATTCCTAGGCATATTCTCATCCTTAACTTTCAGCTGCCTCTTCAGATCAGACATCTTCATGTGTCTTCATCAAACACCACAGAGATTTTGAAGTTGTTTACATAATGATAGAACGGTTGAGGTTGAAAGGGACCTCAGGAGGTCTTCTTTTCCAACTCCCCTGCTCAAGCATGGTCACCTAGAGCAGGTTGCCCCAGGACCATGACCAGATGGCTTTTAAATATCTCCAAGGATATTCTACAGCCTCTCTGAGAAACGTGTTCCAGTGCTCAGTCATCCTCACGATAAAAAAAGTGTTTCCTTATATTAAGGTGGAACATTCCTTGTTTTATTTTGTGCCCATTATGTCTTGCCCTGTCACTGGACACCAGTGAAAAGAGCCTGGCTACTTCTAAACCATCTCTTCAGGTATTTAAATACACTGATAAAATCCCCCTCCACCCCATACCCCCCCACATCCCCCAGAGGTGTTACAGCTTTTTCAGCCTTTCTTCATAGGAGAAATGCTCCAGTTCCCTAGTCATCTTAGTGGCCCTTCACTTGACTCACTTCAGTATGTCCATGTCTCTCTTGTAGTGGGGAGGCCAGAACTGAAAACAGTACTCCGGGTGTGGCCTCACCAGTGCTGAATAGATGGGAAGGATCACCTCCCTTGACCTGCTGGCAACACTCCTCCTAATGCAGCTTAGGATATCATTAGCCTTCTTTGTCACAACAGCACATTGCTGACTCATGTTCAACCTGGTGTCCACCAAGGCCTTTTCTGCAGGGCTGCTTTCTGGCTGGGTGGCCCCCAGCATATATTGGTGCATGGGGTTTTTCTTCCCCATGTGCAGGAATTTGCAATTCCCCTTTGTTGAACTTCATGAGGTTCCTCCTTCCCCCACCTCCCTCCAGCCTGTCAAGATCCCTCTGCGTGGAAGCATAACTTTCTGGTCTATCAGTCTCTCCTCACAGTTTTGCGTCATCAGCAAAGTTGCTGAGGATAAACTCTGCCCCACTATCTGGATCATTAATGAATATGTTAAAGGGGATCACAGCCAGTACTGATCCCTGTGTTACACTGCTAGTTACTGGCCTCTAGCTAGACCCCATGCCACTGATCACCACCCTCTTGACCTGGCCATTAAGCCAGTTTTCAGTCCACCTCACTGTCTGCTCATCCAGTGCATACATCACCAGCTTCTCCATGAGGATTGTAAGGGATGCAATGTCAACGCCTTACTGAAGTCGAGGTAAACAATATCCACAGCTCTCCCCTCATGTACCAAATCAATCATTTAATCATAGAAGGTTATCATGTTGGTCAAACATAACTTCTCCTTGTGAGTCCATGCTGACCACTCCCAAAAACTTTTTCCTTCATATGCCTGGAAATAGTTCCTAGGATTAGTTGCTCTATCTCAGTCTCCTTCTCAGGGACTGAGGTGAGGCTGACTGGCCTGTAGTTTACTGGGCCCTCCTTTCTGCCCTTTTTTGAAGATAGGAGTAACACTTGCACTCTTCCAGTTCTCAGGCACCTCTCCCACTCACCATGACTGTTCAAAGATTATAAAAAATGGTATCACAATGACATCAACCAACTCCCTCAACACTTTTTGTTACATCCCATCAGCCCCTTGAACTTACATACTTCCAGTTTCCTTAAGTATTCCCTGACCTAATCGTCTTCCACAAATCGTACATTTTCCTTGAGCCAGACTTTCTCCCTTGTCTCTGGAGCCCAGGATTCCTGAAGGCTGATCTTGCTATTAAAGACTTGTGTGAAGAAGACATTCAATACCTCAGCCTTTTCAATACCATGTGTCACCAGGTCCCACACCTCATTCAGTGGTGGGCCCACATTTTCCCTAGTTTTCCTTATGCCACCTATGTACTGATAGAAGCCCTTCCTTTGCATTTGACTTCCTTTGCCAGATTCAGTCCCAGGTGGGCTTTGTCTTTATTAATCCCCTGTCTGATCTCTGTATTCCTCCCAGGTTACTTGTCCATGTTTCCACCTGCTCTATGCTTCCTTTTTATAGACTCATAGAATGTTTTGGATTGGAAGGGACCCCTAGAGGTCATCTAGTCCAACCCTCCTGCAGTGAGCAGGGACACCATTAACTAGACCAGGTTCCTCAGAGCCCCATCCAACCTGGCCTTGAATGTTTCCAGGGATGGGGCCTCCAATACCTCTCTGGGCAACCCATTCCAGTGTTTCACCACCCTCATCGTAAAGAATTTCTTCCTTATATCCAGTCTAAACCTACTCTGGTTTAGTTTAAAACCATTACCCCTTGTCCTGTCACAGCTGTCCCTAATAAAAAAATTGTCCCTGACTTTCCTATAGGCTCCCTTTAAGTACTGAAAGGCTGCAATCAGGCCTCCACGCAGCTTTCTTTTCTCCAGGCTGAACAAGCCCAACTCTTTCAGACTGTCCTCATAGGAGAGGTGCTCCAGCCCTAGGATCATTTTTGTAGCCCTCCTCTGGACCCCACTCCAACAGTTCCACGTCCTTGTACTGAGGGCTCCAGAGCTGGACGCAATACTCTAGGTGAGGCCTCACCAGAGCAGAGTAGAGGGGCAGAATCACCTCCCTCAACCTGTTGGCCACGCTTCTCTTGATGCAGCCCAGAGTACAGTTGGCCTTCTGGGTTGTCAGCGCACATTGCCGGCTCATGTCCACCTTTTAATTCACCAACACCCCCAAGTCCCTCTCGGCAGGGCTGCTCTAAATCCTTTCTTCCCCCAGCCTGTATTGATACTGGGGGTTACCCTGACCGAGGTGCAGGACCTTGCACTTGACCTTGTTGAACCTCATGAGGTCTGTCTAAGTCATTGATGAAAACATTAAACAGCACCGGTCCCAGTACGGACCCCTGAGGGACACCACTTGTCACTGATATCCATTTGGGCATCGAGCCGTTGACCACTACCCTCTGGATGCAACCATCTAGCCAATTCCTTATCCACCAAACAGTCCACCCATCAAATCCATAGCTCTCCAATTTAGAGAGAAGGATGTTGTGGGGGACCGCGTCAAAGGCTTTGCAGAAGTCCAGATAGATGACGTCTGTTGGTTTTCCCTTGTCCACTGATGCTGTCACACCATCATAGAAAGCCACTAGGTTCGTCAGGCAGGACTTGCCCTTGGTGAAGCCATGCTGGCTATCTCGAATTACCTCCCTGGCCTCCGTGTGCCTTAGCATAGCTTCTAGGAGGATCTGTTCCATGATCTTCCCGGGCACAGAGGTGAGGCTGACAGGTCGGTAGTTCCCAGGGTCTTCCTTTCTACCCTTTTTGAAAATGGGCACAATGTTTCCCTTCTTCCAGTCACTGGGGACTTCACCTGACTGCCATGACTTTTCAAATATCATAGAGAGTGGCTTGGCAACTGCATCAGACAATTCCCTCAGGACTCTTGGATACATCTTATCAGGTCCAATGGATTTATGCATGTTCATGTTCCTCAGGTGGTCACGAACCTGATCTTCTCTTACAGTGGGAGGGGTGTTACCCCCTGGTCCCCCTCATGCTGACCATTGACTCAGGAGGGGTGAGGAAAGAGGTTGCCAGTGAAGATTGAGGCAAAACGGTTGTTGAGTACCTCAGCCTTCTCCTCATCTGCTGTTACCAGTTTGCCGGAGCCACTCATCAGCGGGCGTACACTTTCTTTAACCATCCTTTTCTGTCTTTAACCATCCTTTTCTGTCTGACATACCTGTAGAAGCCCTTCTTGTTATTCTTCGTATTCCTCTTTATGTTTGAGTTTGGCCAGGAGCTCCTTGTTCATCCATGCAGGCCTCCAGGAGTTTTTGCCTGACTTCTTCTTTGTTGGTATGCATTGCTCCTGAGCTTGGAGGAGGTGATCCTTGAATATGAAGCAGCTTTCTTGGGCTCCTCTTCCCTCCAGGGTCTTATTTGATGTTACTCTTCCAAGATGATCCTGAAAGAAGTCGAAGTTGTCTCTCCTGAAGTCCAGGGATGAGATCTAACTTTTCGCCTTGTTCCCTACTCTTAGGATCTTGAATTCCTCCATCTCATGGTCTTTTCAGCCAAGGCTGCCTTCTACCTTCACATCTTCTACAAGCCTTTCCATTCCTTGTTAGCTTCTTTGTCACTTATCAGGAAGTTTTCATCAGTGTGCTCCTGAAACCTCATGGATTCCGTCTGCCCTTCAGTGCTGTCTTCCAGCAGATGTCAGGGTGATTCAAGTCACTCATGAGGTGAAGAGTCTGCAGATGTATGGCTTCTTCCAGTTGTCTGAAGGCCTCATCTGCTTCTTCCTCCTAAATATGCAGTCTGTAGCAAACACACATCACAGCATCACCCACACTGATTTACCCTCTAATTCTGACCCATCAGCTCTCAGATGTCTCATCGCCTGCCCCAAGGCAGAACTCTGTGCAATCCTGCTGTTCTCTCACATAAAGAGCAACTTGCCATCTCCACCTTCCTGGCCTGTCCTTCCTAAACAGCCTGTAGCCATCTACTTCAGTTGTGTGAACCACCCCACCATACCTCTGTAAACCCAATGGGACCATAACCTTGTAGCTGCACATAGACATGTAATTTCTCCTGTGTGTTCCCTGTGTGGTATCCATGAGCATACAGGCACTTCAGGGGTGTGCTCAGTTGTGCTGAATTCCTAGAAAAGTTACGAAGGCTTTCCCCATAATAGTTGTTCATGGTTATAGAATCATAGAATCATATAATTGCTTTGGTTGGAAAAGACTTTTAAGATCATCAAGTCCAACCATTAACCTACCCCTGCCATCCCACCACTAAACCATGTCTCTAAGCAACTCATCTACCCATCTTTTAAATACCTCGAGGCATGGGGACTCGACCACTTCCCTGGGCAGCCCATTCCAGTGCCTGACAACCCTTTCGGTGAAGAAATTTTTCCTAATGTCTAGCCTAAACCTGCCCTGGTACAACTTCACCCATTTCCCCTCATCCTATTGTCTGTTATCAGGCAGAAGAGGCCAATCCCCACCTCACTACAGCCTCCTTTCAGGTAGTTATAGAGGGTGATAAGGTCTCCCCTCAGCCTCCTCTTCTCCAGACTAAACAACCCCAGTTCTCTCAGCTGCTCCTCGTAAGACTTGCGCTCCAGACCCCTCACCAGCTTTGTTTCCCTTTTCTGGACATGCTCGAGCAGCACAATGTCTTTCCTGTCATGAGGGGCCCAAAACTGAACACAGTATTCAAGGTGTGGCCTCACCAGCACCGAGTACAGGGGCACAATCATTTCCCTACTTCTGCTGGCCACACTATTCCTGATACAAGCCAGGATGCCATTGGCCTTCTTGGCCACCTGGGCACACTGCTGGCTCATATTCAGCCGGCTGTCAACCAGCACCCCCAGGTCTTTTTCCGCCAGGCAGCTTTCCAGCCACTCTTCCCCAAGCCTGTAGCATTGCATGGGGTTGTTGTGACCAAAGTACAGGACCTGGAACTTGGCATTGTTGAATCTCATACAGTTGGCCTTGGCCCATCGATCCAGCCTGTCCAGATCCCTCTGCAGAGCCCTCCTCCCTTTGAGCAGATCAACACTCCTGCCCAGCTTGGTGTCATCTGGTTCTGTTGTATTAACAATGTGCTTCATGGTTATTTTCAAAAGTAATGTCTATCACAATTATTATGTTTTTCAGCAAGGGACATATGTTGTTTCTCTGATACAAGGCATGGAATACGGATCACACCTACTATTCGATTTATGGTCTTAAGTGTCATACTTGTTTTATTCTGTGTTGTTTTGTTTTTTCCTCACCTAATTTTTATTTCCCTTTCCTGTCAGGAGCAGTATCTCTTGATGCAAACTAGATTAGATTAACAGGTATTCTCCTTCTCGGCATTGTCAGGTTTTGTGTTCTGGTAAAGTGAAAAGGGAAATGATATATAAGGCAGTCTTTGGTCTTCTAACAGAGCACTACACAAAGATTTCCTCTAGTCCTTGGGGGACTAGTGGAATTATCCTTCTTTTCCCCATTATCATTGCCAAGGTCAGCTCGTGTTACTGATTGTGTGATGTAAAAGTTATAAAGATGTGCAGGCCCTTCCTCTCTCCCATCCACACTGGTTTCATTCAGCTCTGAAGCAGTGACTTCTGAGCTAGCATCCCATGAGCTAGTGCTAGAATGGTAAGTGTGGCTGTGTGAATGCCAAGTCCAACAATGTGGTAGTTTGCAAGGGGACAATTCACAAATTTCTGAACTGCAATCCATTGCTTCATGTAAACAAGCAAAGCGTTGCTTGCAGAAACTGTGCATTCATTTTTTTCATTGCCTCTGAACACATTTATCTGCAGATTTGCATGAGCAGTCTTGTTCACAAAAAGTTAGAAAGGGAGAAAAAAATCAACTTAGCACAGTAGTACTGTGTATATGCACTTGCTTATATATCTTGAGTGTCTGAGAAAACCTAAAATTATCCTAGGTTTTTGTAGCATTATAGGTCCCCTATTTTTAACTTGAAAAGGTAATACCCACATTTAATTAGATTAAAAAAAAATAAACAACAAATCCAAACAATAAAATTTATTTTTTTCTTCCTTTGTAAACTGAAGAAATTGACAGTATATTCATATAAGGCAAAAAAAAAAAAAAAAAGCTGTAATTAAGTCCACCATCTCCCCACAAACATATTCTGATAATTCCAAGAAGCAATTTCTCTGAGGGCTACAGAGCACTGAAATAGCAATTGTACACATTCAGGTTTTAACACTCTGAAGTAAAAGACTGAACAATTTGCCAATTCATCTAATTAACACTGTTGATTCAGATTCAATTAGGATTTCCTGGGGGCAGGGGAAGTATTCCACAAGTTGCTTGAGTTCACTGTTCGTCACCTCTGATAACTCTTCTTGAAATAATAGCAGGAAAATGCCCTCCAGAAATAATTTGGGTGGAAATAAAGCCTAGATAGGAGTAGGTTTGTTGAATGTCAAACTATATAAAACAATCAGTCTGCAATAACTGAATTTCTCTGAAAAAAAAATACTAAAAGCCATCTTGGCCAATGTTAGGACTGAAGGAATAAGAGTGGGTTAGAGCACTGGTAAACTAGCATAAGAAAAAACACCTCAAACCATCTTATATAAAATCTGAAGTTAAAGCTAATGTAAAATGTAACGGTTCACTTTGCTTTCTGTGTGACACTTAGGGTTTTGTATCTGGTGTGATTATGTCTTGGATAATAAATACTTTTTACAATGTTTAAAACCTTTTTTTTTCTCTAACTCTACTGCTTCATTCAGATGAAGTGAAGGTTTTGAGCATCTCAGAGTTATGAACTTGAAGGCTAAGCTTTTTCCAGAATAATTTGGTGTGCATTTTTATGGTGTCATTTAGACCTTAAGATAAATCTGACAGACAAGAGTTATAATTATCAATCTGCAACGAGTGTGATTCCTTTGAAGAATAGATTCATGGCTTCTGATTCAATTAGAATAAATCATAATGAAAACGTTATACAAACCCAGAGCATGAAGATTAAAAACACATCCTCTGGTTCATATGTAATTGTCCCCAAAACCCCTCACACTAGAATAAAATAAGTTAATCAAACCCAGAAAAACAAGAAAATATGTCACAAATTGTTATTCAACAGTTGACTATCACTGAGGGGTGTGTGTGAAAAAAAAGAATCTATTTCACTTGACTCTCATTTCTGCACACATCTATTTTCCTTTGACCTGGTCATTAGGTTAGACAAAAAGATTTCAGAGATAAGGAGGGCCTTTAAAAATCACTACTTTTCTTTATGAGATCAAAGATTTGTTGCTTTTCTTTAAGTGGTGTTTTGTATCACTCTGTCTTTTCTTTATTGGCAGAGTTTCACAATGCCATTGCTGAAATGGACAACGGAGTGATGTTTTCTCATTCCTGAAGCAGTGTAACAGATTAGAAATAACTACTAATTATAGATATTTTCCTTTTGAGAATGAATTTCTGTTTGTGAGATTCCAAATTGTCTATCCTGCAGCAAATTAGTAGTGTTGCATTTTATACAGTATGGAAAAATCACCATCTTCTCCACAAAGGAATCAGAACATGGGTAGAATGCAGTCTCACATATATGAAAGACCCACTTAATTAAATTTTGTGAATTCTTCAAGTGGCTAGTCAGCTTTTCATCAGGGTATTATTAGCTGTAAATGTGTCTGGAAATCTACGCAGCTCAGGAATAAGTGCCTGAACAAGCACCAAACAGAAATCAGTCACAAAGGCATGTAGACTGCCGGGAATGGGCGTATGTGCTCACACACTAGAATTATCTCAGAAGATGACAGCATTGTAGAATTTTAAGGAAAAATGGCAAAATATCATTTTTGGTAGAAAGATTTCAGGCCATTGATTCTTCAGGTGGATTTTTGTTTCATTTTATGAATTAATTTCTAAGAATAAACATCCCCCCACCCACTAACACTCTTCTTCTCCCCCAAGAAGTAAAGAAAAAATCAAACAACATTTTCTCCTTTGTTTTTCAACACATGTGGGTAATAAATAATGAACACAAGTTTGCCATATGTTAAAATTCTGCACTTCCACAAGAAGGTAAATTTTCTGCAACATTTTCATTTTTCCCCACCATTGTTTGGTACTATAGGCTGATGAACTCCACTGAAGAGGTGATTTTTCAGAAGCAGAGCTGGTAAGTGCTGGACAACCCATTCATTTTTTTGTACTTTTGAATATGCCTAACTCACCTGATAAAATAATTTGCGGTCTTCATTTCATATAATTTAGATTTTTAGAGAAATATGTCATACCATGAAAGCTAAATTGGTCCATGTGGTTACAGCACAAGAACAGCCACCAATTTATTGCTTGAGTCTAACTGGAAAAAGAGGAGCACGTTAGGTTTAGTAGGGCAGTGACGTTGCTGGGGTTAACCGATTTATCTGGCATAGGTACATATTTAAAGGAAAAAAATGGACTGGCATGGTTTTACTTGTTTTAATGACAATATTTTAAATATGCAGGTGTGGAAAATCAGCTATCTTTATCCATTCACTTTCCACCACTTAACCCTCAACCTCAATAATTTATTTTAAGCAAGATGTCAGAAATATGTAGATGTCTCATTGATATTGTTTTAACATTTTTGGGGTATAGAAGTGGCCCAAGAGAGATGATCCTGTATGTTGTCACATATTTGCTCAACTAAGGCAAAGCTTGTGGCAGGAATTCGCTCTTTATGAGACTAGAAAGAATCCACACCGGCAGAGCTCTTTAATGTATCCCTGCTGCAAGGAACTCATCAGTCAGGGCTCACAAATCAACCCTGAGACACAGATCTATAGGAAACCAGGCTTCATTAGTTCTGGTGCTCGTGAAACTGCTTGGCTTGCAAAAGAGCTATGATAAAGCCTGCTTGTATCTTCAGTCTTTTAATGAAGTTTCTTTTTGGGTATGTATATTTCATAAACATACAAGATTAAAGAATTTTAACTATTGACAGACCATATTCATTATGATGTTATTGTTAGAACTTTCATAATTTTAACTATAATATATAATCTGGTTTGTATCGTTTTACCTTTAAAAGCTTCACACTGCTTGAATCTTCTTATCACAGTGCTGTCTGGTTTTTCTCATAACAGAACCCTAGTCATAGAAATGTTCCCACAGCTTCTTCACTTTATATGCTCATTAAAGTGTTAGAAGTGAGTCTTCTCACAAACATAAGGCCGAGTCCATCCTAAAGCCTTTGAAAGATTGAGGCCCTTGTATTCCTAAATAAACATTGATAATGTAATGTTAAGACAGGATAACATTCTCTATTTCAAACACTAAGCATAGTTTAATAAAACAGCAGAGGATAAGAATAATAATAATACTAATAACAATAGAGTATACAGAATATACAAAGCAAGCGATGCACAATGCAATTGCTCACCACCCACTGACTGATGCCTAGTCAGTCCCTGAGCAGTGATTGCTGCCCCCTGGACAACTCCCCCCACAGTTTCTGTACTGAGCATGATGTCATATGGCATGGAATTGCCAGTTTGGCCAGTTTGAAACAACTGTCTTGGCTGTGCCCCCTCCCAGCTTCTTGTGCACTTGGCAGAGCAGGGGAAGCTGAAAAAGTCCTTGACTGGTGTAAGCACTACTTAGCAACAACTAAAACATCAGTGAGTTATCAACTTTCTTCTAGTACTAAATCCAAAACACAGCTACTAGGAAGAAAATTAACTCTATCCGAGCTGAAACCAGAACAAACCAAAAGGACAGTAAAAAGTAAATTTATAATTAGATTGGCACATATTTTATGTGTCCCCAGCTGAAGATATGTTGGATTTTAAATTAAAGGTGGGGCTTATTTGGGGCTTAATACCTTTAAATTAAGAAATCTTCTCCTTAATGCAGTTCTAAAATGACACACTAAATCATTGAAAATAAACATTATTTTGCTCCTCCTGACTAGAACAAAGTTTAGAATATTTTAGATATAATTCTATCTAAAATAAATAATTGGATCCGAATCAATATCTTCAGCATATTAAATGAAAGTATAAAAAAGCAAACCACCCTATTTCCAAGCATCCCGTGGAAACAAATGTGTTTCACATGGGTGGATTAATAAGGATGGCCTTCTGAACTGCCCTTTTGGTCTTTATCAGGCACATGGCCACACCCATAGTGGGAAGGGAGCAGGCTGCACATTCAACTAACCCCAAGGACACCCAAGACAGAGGAGGAAGAAACTCCCCTTAGGAACGTCACATGCTTCCCAGTCAAGAACTCAGGAAGCTGATGACTTGTGGACTTCCCCTGCCCTATTTTTCTAAAAAGAAGAGTGAAACTGTTGAGATTAGCACCCAAAGGGCATTGGAGCACCAGAGAAAAGGGGTAGATGATAGGGAGGGGGTTTTCTCTAACAGTTTTAGCCATACTACTAATGAGGTTTTTCTGCATTAATTAGATAATTTGGACTCTTAGACTCTTAAAACAATACCTGAACAAACAATGAGTTCTTGTCTCCATATGCATGGCATGTTCCCCTTTTGCCATTTATAAGACTGAGAAACAGGAGCAGAATTTTATGCAGCGTTCAAGAAATGTATCAAGGCTTTATATAGCAGCAAAACTAGACCATCTGTCTTGTTCTCAATATGCTTCCTGATGATACCCAACATTTTGTTGGCTCTTTTGGCTGCCACTGAACACTGAGGGGATTATTTCAGAAAACTGATAGATCACTTTCCAGAGATGAGACTGCCAGTTCTGAGTTCAGCATCACACAGACATGGTTTAGATTATTTTTGCTATGTGTTGCCTCATTTGCCAACTTTTTGCTCCCACATTCCATTCTGTAACATCCTTCTGTTATTTGTCACCATTGGTTTGGCATTTAGAGTACCTGGAGGAGCTTAATCATCTGTAGACATGGTGATTACATTCTGTATTGCCTTCTCCAGGTGTTTTTATAAAGCTATTGAATAAAACCACGTCCAAAACTGATCCACTAGTGATCAACTCTGACTTGTTCTTATTATAATATTTTATCATTAAGACTATTCTTCTTATTCTTAAGGAGTTTTCTGTCTGTGAACAAGAGATACATCTCCTACAAAGCAAGCAACTTTTCTTCAGTCCATGGTATCTCAGTTTCCTGATGATTTTTAGTCTAGAACTTTGTCAAGGGTTTTTGAAAATCCAAATGCTTTGTCTCTACCTGATGCTCCTTATCCATATGTTTATTGAAGTCTCCTATGATGCCAGCAGGCTAGTGAGGCAGGATTTCCATTAGAAAAGCCAGGCTGTCTGTCTCTCAAAAGATTTTCTCCACAGCCTCAGTGATCATAGTCCTGGTTTACAAACCCCTCCATCTGACAAGAGATTCACCAACTTGCAGTTCCCAGGACACTCTATAAGATCCATGGAGACCCTACTCTATGGAGATCCTGTAGAGTATCCTGGTATCCTATAGAGTTCCTCTTGTCTACATGGGAGTTACAAAGGCAGCCTAGCAGAACTCTGGCACCATGACTGTGTGCAATGCAGATGCAGTTGGCTGGAAGTTCTCTAGATCCACTTCTGAATTTTTCCAGAGTTCAGGTGTTAATGTCATCCAGCTCTGATGCTTTATTGAGATCCATCTCGCTTTTTGAGTTAATGATAATTATGAAAAATACAAATAAACACCCTTTTGCTGAAACTATGATTTTACATTCTTAGTGGATTATTCAGAAAGGTTGTGAATGTTAAAATAAAAGTTAAGATTTTAACTTCTATGCTGTTGCTTATTCTGTTAAAAAAATCTGGGAAGCCTCTAGCAGCTTTGTCATATTTCTGTCCTACAGTACCTAGTTAATGCACCAAGAATGTATAATTGCAGAAAGTAGGTTCTATAGATTTTATTTCAATATTGTTTTTTAAATGATCTAAAAAAATTACAGGCTGTGGCCTATGTAAAGAAAATAATACTGAAAATTTGTCAGTTTTCTAGGACATGGATTTCCATCTGAATACACTGATTTGGAAGCAGCAAAACTCATCATGTGAATATATCAGTTTTGTAAAATCTTATTTTTTCAGTGTTTTAAAGGAAATAGTTAGAAATACCTTTAATATTATTTTCAAAACAACTTTGTTGTTTTGTAATGCAGTTTGCAATATAATTGGAAAAATAAAAGCTTAAAGAGTCCCAAAATACTTTCCTCTAAAAATACCATTCTTCAGAAATTTCTATAGGATTAAACTGAAATAATAGTTTCTCATATGAAAAAATCCTGATTCCTACACTGTTCAGCTACTAGGTAAATCAAAATATAGTATTATTCTGCCCTTTTACTACATTTTTTCTCTTATTTTCTCCAAGCTTTATAAAAATATCCTGAGAGTGATTTCTTTCAAGGGTCATCAGCTCTGGACACTGTCATGGAACTTGCAACAATTTATTTCATATGAAGATCGGCATTACACCAGCCATTTTTTTCCCATCTATAAGGCAATCCTATTGGATAACATGCTGTAAGGCTTGCAAAAAGTCTTCAAACTCAAAAATTCAACAGAAGATGCTTTGGTGGCATCTACAGGAAACTGCTTCGAATAATGCATCAAACATCAAAGTAATTGGACTGCAAACATATGCTGATATGCAAGTGAACAGAACATGTTTTAAAGTACAAATAACAGTGCAACTCTATTGGCAGAAGCATGATTTTAATAGCACAAAGGTCAGGGGTTCAAACTGTGGAACAAATACATGATGCATCTGTGTGACTAGTAACACAGAAAAACAGGGCTCTAACATCATCCAGGGTAACAGCCAGTGAACATCCAAGGAAAGCACACATCTGATGAAAGGTTATATCTTTTATCTAGGAGACAAAAGAATAAACTGCGATCATAACTGGAAGTGAGCTCTTATTCTCCCTATGGAATTTTATTTGGTAAGATTGAGGAGAGATAGAATGAACCAAATCCAATATATGTGAGGCAAATTTAATGAGGTCACCCTTCAGAGGGTTTTGTGGTTTTTTCAAGGAGAAAACTGCTGGTGGTATGAAAGATTCCTTTTTCTGCCCTGTTCCTCCCAAGAGAAACTTCAGAGTCAAATGTAGTTGGAATTGGTTAATGAGGCTTTAAAGCCTGTAATTTTGGAAGATTCTCTAGTTTAGATTCTCTAGTTTACTAATTTCTCAGCTCCTAAGATAAAGCCAAGCATTTTTAATGGTCTACCTACTTCATAGATGATCAAAAGGAATAAGGGTGGATATTGCATTAAAAAAGATAGAAAAGCAGACATATTTGTTAAGGAGAAATGTTTAAAGATAACTGCCCTAATTCTTGCCCCACTGAAAATGGCAATATTCCAAAATGAGAACACAAGTTCCATGTAATGATGAAATACATTTCATGATGTCATCTTTGAACTTAGCTTTAAATTAAAATACTTAGACCATCTTCCCCTTCTCTTTTCTCTAAGGAATACCTAACTGGGTAGATTACCAATACTTTATGACATGCAGGGAATCAAATGAGACATTAAGAATGGTATGAGAAGGAGAAGTTACGTAAATCCATTAATCTGTGAATATTTTTTTTACCTCTCTACTACTATAGAAAAACAGTGGGAACAGGTCTTGAAAATGTTTCCTTGCTGAAGTTAATGGAATTGTGTGGGAAAGAAATAATAAAAAAATCTTTAAATACATTGTGCCCCAGAGTTCAGTGTGGCTCTGCATTGAACAAGAAAGAGTGATAAAGTATTTGTCTGTCCTAAATGCTATCTTGGTGCTCATTAGCATTTGTGTATTACTGGTGAGAAAATATGAGAGATTTGGATGCTTTGGTTAGCCACGTGTTTGTTAGTGTCACATGAAAAAAAAATCAGATTTTCCACTGCATCAGCAGTATCCAAAAAGGTAAAGATTAGCTGAAGTTTTTTGCTAGAACTAGAGCAAAAGATTTGTCATTTATGAGTGGTCTGTAGTTAGGTTGTGAGTTTGGTAGTTCTTTTTAAAGAAAAGGTCATATTTCTATTTTTATTCTGTACCCTAGCGAGTTGTAAATTGGTGCAGCAATGAGACTGGAAATCTTGATATTCAAAGGCTTGTGTATATATGTGAAGATGACATGAAGAAATATCAATTCTCTATTCGAAATGTCTGACTCATCTGAAGAACATGTATGAGAAAAGTCATCAGAGGAACCAGTTTGCAAATCTTTATTTAAAGTCTTTTAAAAGCCTTACAGAAATCAGTGTTTGATTGGCTGACTACACACCTTCAGCTTTAAAAAAATGTACTAGATAATAACTTTGAAAAAGCATCTCACCAAAAATTTGGTGTAGGGTGCTGCATCTTCTCTGGCTTTCTGTTCTCTCCCTCCCCAGAAACACAGAAGTGATTTTCCTGTGCCATAAGGTGTGCTCTGATATTTTTGATCCCTAAACCGAGCAAATCAAATCAACCTGTTAATTGCTTATTCAGATTCATGTATAAATTATCTAGAAATGCTTATGCATTTTTCTGATTGCATCTGTGTGATCTCAATGGGAATCCCAGTGTGTGAGACTTCTTCAGCTTCAGTTCCTACCTAAGTATTCTTTCTGATATGAGCATAACTAGGAGCTATTAAATGTATGCCATTTCCAATTTACTGTGAGTGTCCAAACATCTATTTTAATGGACAGGTTTTATTTTCATTCTTGTTCCTGTGTGGGTTTTTCAAGTCACATTCTTGCAAGACCCTTCATATTACCATATATGCACATTAATGTATTACTGATACCTATTTCATAAAATGGAGCTAAGGATTATAAAACAATGTATTATTCTCTTTTTCTAACATCATCTAAACATCACTAATCATATCAAGATTTACTGAGATACTTAAAATCTCTCAGGAGCAACAAAGAGCTGTAATTTAGCAAAATGTCCTACCAGAAAACAGATTTCTTTCTTTCATAATAACAAATTTCATCCTGATTCTTTCCCCTTATAAAAAAGAATTTTTTTTGTCTCAGAACAATTTATGCCTTAAACACAGAAGTATTGAGACAAAGGTTTTCCAGTAAAATGCACCTAATTAGTTTCAGCAGGGTAAGCACGATGTGGACCACTTGGAAAAAGGAACACTTTGGAAGCTAATTGCTGCTGACTTTCTCTTGTAAATCTTTCTCAAGAAAATTTCTTACAGGGGTTGAAGAGTTTTAAAAGCTAAACAGCATTGACTCGTTGTTTTATTGGCCTTTTATACTCCTGAGATATTTCCTTGCATTCTGGTAGGATGAAAAAAAAAAAAAAAAGAATAGTGTGCAGAGGTAGGAAAGCAAAAACAAAGCTAGGAGATATGCATAATAGAAACAAAAATATAAGCACAAATAGTCTTTAAGTAATTAAAATGGAGAAGGATTGCCTTATTTGCGTGCCAAATTTATTTCCTTCTTACTTAGCATAAGTACAAACTGAAGCCATAAATACCTTTGTGTCTGCTGTGCTCTGCTGGTTTTGGCTGGGGTAGAGTTAATTTTCTTCATTTCAGCTAGTATGGGGCTATGTTTTGGATTTGTGATTAAAACAGTGTTGATAATACAGGGATATTTAGTCATTGCTGAGCAGTGCTTACACAAAGTCAAGACCTTTTCCACTCCTCACACCAGCCCACAAGCAAGTAGGCTGGGGGCGCACAAGAAGTTGGGAGGGGACACAGCTGGGACAGCTGACCCCAACTGACCAAAGGGATATTCCATACCATATGACATCATGCTCAGCTGGACAACAGGAAGGAAGGGGGGCATGTTTGGAGTGATGGTGTTTGTCTTCCCAAGTCACCGTTATGCGTGATGGAGCCCTGCTTTCCTGGTGGTGGCTGAACACCTGCCTGCCCATGGGAAGCAGTGAATGAATTCATTGTTTGGCTTTGCTTATGTACACGGCTTTTGCTTTCCCTATTAAACCGTCTTTATCTCAACCCATGAGCTTTCTCACTTTTACCCTTCTGATTCTCTCCCCCATCCCACCAGGGAGGAGTGAGCGACTGGCTGCATGGTGCTGAGTTGCTGGCTGGGGTTAAACCACAACTTGTGCATTATGCATGGATTTTGAAGTGACATTGCAAAGACTTTCAGTCCACCAGCAGATGCACTTTGAATTCCTGTTTCCAACCCTCTGTAATTGAGACAGGATTTTGACATTGGACTTTTGATGGAATAGGTAGAAAACAATAATTTAGGTACTTCTGACTGAGCACAAACAGCATTTTGCACTCATTGAAGAGTGTCCCTTTTCAATACCATTTGTTCAGGCATGAGGCTAAGATGATAAGACTTTGCGGAAAAGATTGCGATTCTGTGTACACAAGGTTCCGCTCTGACTAGTTCTAAATGAGTCTGAAGCACAAAAACTAATGGCAACACAGGACACTGCATAAATTGCCTGTGTGTCCAGTCACATTTCATTTCCTTTTACATGGCAGTGAGGGCCAGACTCTTTTTCACTTCCAGAAGAGGAAAAGCAATGTGTGGATTCTGCTCTTCCAAGCATCAGCAATAGTATTTTTCTCCATTTAGGATGGCATTGTAGCAACGGGGGTTCTCTCTTCCCCTCTAACCATACGTACTACCCAGAGATGAAAAAGTTGCATTTTTCTGTTACTGAATTTTTATATCACATAAGCAAGTGTAACACAATATGGCAACTCAGAAATATGATTCTATATATTAAATGTATAAAATCAATGCTACTGAAGATCTGATGACAGCTTTCTGCATTTAATTTTGTAATGAATATTTATCATATATTATCTCAAGTAATGCAGTGGTGCTTTTGCTTTGTAATGAAGGACACATTACAGTAGTTCCTCTGACATTCCTCACAGAGTAGCTTGCTAATTATTTTTATACATTTTAATATTAACAAGAAGGGTCTTGAAAGAGAAGATAAATTGCAACTTTCCTGATAGTGGGTGTTGTAAGAGATTAGCAATACAGTTTCCCTTATTGCAAGAGTACGTGCAGAGTCTATATACTTTACTTTTCCAAATTAAGCTTTTTCATTCTTTTTTTTTACTTTATTTTGGTCTGGTTAAAGAAAGTATGCTAAGTAAATTGTTCAGCACACGTGGGGCACCTAGTTGTCTAAGTTTTCAAAAATGATCCCAACAAGCCCTTAAAAATAATATTTGGCACCTTCTTATCTTCTGGAATAGAAACTGTTTTCAAAGAGTTATTGTATGTTGTTATTAAGTCAGTCACTTCATATTTATTTAAGCTCTCTAAATTGTTTAGAATGTCATGTTCTGTTGCATTATAATAATTCTATTTTTTACTACACCAGTTTTGGATATACCTCACTTCTACTAACCTAGCCCTACTTTTATTGACCTGATGTATCACATAAAGGAACAGAGAGACTTCTGAGAAGAGCAGGGAACAGATACACAGGCAGCTCAGCAGGGAGATAGAAAGATGATATTTTCTAGGGAGGAACGGGGACTGTCCAAATTCTTCAGCAACCTGGAAAGTAACTGAGCTGATAATTTGAAACTAAGCCTGAAACAATAGATCTATTTGTGAGTACACAGAAGGTAGGGATATATTTCTTTATAATGTCTTTTATACTGTAAAAATCTTCTGAAAAAAAAAAAAAAAAAAAGTTGTTTCAAATGATCGGTTCAAAGTTGATTGTCCAGTAAAACTGACTTTACAGTTCAAAGGCATTTTGGGACTTAGTTAGACCCATCTCAAATCTCTGGCTAATGTAGGCTACACCAAATGAACCTTGAAGAACTGCATGGAGCTTGATTCATACTGGAAAATTAATATGTTTCTACATAATCATGAGGAATAAATGCAGCTTAGTCAAGTCTCTCTGGCTCAATAAAAATATTACCAGACATGATTCTTCCTTTCATTACCTTGGAATTACATGACTGAAACACCTAGGTGCAGAGAGCTACCAGTGTGCAGAGCACACTGCTTGGCAGCTGCTGTGAGGGACACATGGCTGCAGCTTCAGCAGGATGAGTCTCCAGAATCATCCTGGGGGTTGAGTCCTCCTGGAGAATGTCATGGTTTGGTATTACTCACAGAACTTCAGATCAAAAAGTACATGTGAGTCAAAGTAAATAAATCTTAGCAGTTTAGGGGACCTGGTAAAGACATTACTTACACTTGTGTTTATAGGAAAAGAAATATCTGTCATTAATGATGTGCAAGATCAGATATAACCAGGGGAGAAAGAGGACCAGGCTCAGGAAAGGAGATGGAGCAGTTGTTGGATATGCATCAGTTTGTATGGATGCATGTTTATGTATGCAGAAACCAATCTTTGAAGGTCTGCATGCAGAGAAGAGATTTTAATGTTGTTTTCCTGTTTAAATTAAGTTTCATTTTCAAGTTATTATTTCCTATATACAAATTACTCACCTAGTAACTGGAAAAGGTGGGATGATGAAGAACTGATTTTATTTCATTATGTTCTCAGTAATGCCTCATTTGGTTTTTGTCTGGTTTCCAGTGCAATTGGAAGTCTGGATTATCTAGAAAATATTTTACTTGTTTCTTGGATATAACTTCTGCTCAGTCCTTCACTACATGTAGAGACATCAAAGAAATCATGGTGGCAAAAGTATTTCCAATTTTTGGAAGTTATTTCTTTTGCTTCTCTCTAAAATATATCCAGAATAACTACCCATTTTATACAATAAGTAGTATTTTTTTAGGTGTTGTGTAGGACAGGGAAATGGTATCACCTTAATGCAACAACTTAAGAGGAAAGTATACTTGTATCGAATGTTAGCAACCTTTAGTTACTTTTTTTGTTGTTGCTAAAGGAAATTATAAAATGAAACATTAGAATTTATAAATGACAAACTTACATTTTAATTACATATAATTTGTAAATAAATGCTTTCACATATTTTTGAATTATATTTTGATATATAAGATATTGGATTGTTCATGTTTCAGATGCCTGAATTAAATTATATAATATGAAAAAAGCTGTCAATCCTTTTGAAGAACTAAACCATACAAATTCTTATTATAAAGAATGAGGATGTTTAAAATTATGAGGACAGGAGAATTATTCATGTCTTTTTGTTATTAACTCTTACTGGGGAGTACTGTTTGGCCATCACAAAACTCAGAATATATTAATTGACAACTTAAACTGACAGCAACTAACAATTTAATGAATTAATGAAACCTGAAAATTAGTATTTTATAACTATAAATTATAGAAAGTCACATCTATGTCAACTACAAACAAATATGATTTAAATAAGTGAACTCTTTTCAACCTGCATTTCCTTTTAACTTACTTGAGCAATAAATTCTCCTGAGAGACATTAAATAATTACTGTGTATGTTCTTATCCTGTCATAACATTACAAAATGAAAATGCATTTCACTGTCTCACTTGAAGAATTTCTTCAATGTCTTTATTCTCTGATGAAGAGCTATGTTCTTGTCCTTTATTCACATTGATTATTATCTGCTACTGAAAATCTTAATTTCAAGTAGAACAGCTTATTGAATAAATTACTAAGCAGCATAAGAAGGATATTACATTGCTGATAGTAAAAAGTGTTAAGAAGGTATTTTAATTTTTTTGCCAGACTGCAGTTTTATTTTAAAGGTTTTCAGCATGACTTTTTGTATAGACATGCAAAGTATTTCTTAGAACCATAGAAGCATTTAGATTGGAAAAGACCCTTAAGATAGTTGAGTCCATCCATAAACCTAACACTGCCAAATCCACCATTAAACCATGTCACTAAGTGCCATATCTACAAGTCTTTTAAATATCTCCAAGGACAGTAACTCAGCCATCTTAACATAATGGACTTCCTTTATTTGGAATGAAAATGATCCATAATATAAAATTACCTTTGGAGCTAAAAACAGTTCTTGATAAAGAGGTAAGCTGTATTTTTCCAATAACTATGGTGATTCATCATTTTCTATTATATTAGTGCTTTCCAGTTCCTACAGTTAGTCAAATCATAACTCTTTGGCTGTTTTTCACATCTTTAATTTCCCACTTGATGTTTGCCCTAGCTTGAATTTTTTTTTGAAAGATAAATTAAAAAAAAACCAAAACAATGAAAAAACCAACTTTTTCCAAGAATCAGATTAGAGGAACATATGCTGTTTTGTTCCTACTAAAAACTCAATTCTGTGGAGAATTTTTAACTTCTGTGCTTTGAAGCAGGGACTTATGATTTAATTGGAAGCTGGACAGCTGCTTTTTACCAGCTTTGCTCTGCCAAATTGTCTTTTGGAAGGTATTAGTATAAATGGCTGGACACAGCATCTATAGTGGAAATTAGGATGTATAGTAACAAACAGGCTGAGGCTAAAGAGCCGTGAAGACTGGGAGAGGAAAATATTAATACAAAAAAAAAATTAGATCTTGTAAGACTCAATCATGGGAGCAATAACCAGGGAGGAGGTGGTAAGGTGGAAGAAGAGTGGGAGAAGGTCAACCTAAAGAGAGATACAGACCAGTTGTTTCCAGTTACAAAAATCAAATAAGCAAACAAAAAAACCCTTAAAACCCCAAACAAAACAAAAAACACCCAAACAGAAATGAACTCCATAATTGCCATATGTCTGATGACAGCAAACATCTGCAGAACAGTCAACATACATCTTATCTTTTGTCAGCTCAGAAACATGCTATCATGAGTAATACCTTTAAGTCTAGTTGGACAGGTGGCTTGTACTGTGCAGCTAAACCCTGATGCTAGTTGTTAGGTTCTACAAGCTACTTCTTATTTCTTAAGACACATTTAAAAATTTAAATACTACAAGAGAATAATTACAAGTCTATCAACTTAAGACTCAGTGAAGAACCTTTTCCCAATGTCCAGTTTGAGCTTCCTCTGATGCAGCTTAATTCCATTTCCTTGTGTCTTGTCGCTGGTCACCAGAGAGAGATCAGCACCTCCCCATCCACTACGCCCCTTGAGGAAGCTGTAGACTGCAATGAGGTCACCCCTTAGCCCTCTCCAAGCTGAACAAACCAAGTCACCTCAGCTGCTCCTTGTAAGTTTTGCCCTTAAGACCTTTCACTATATTGGTCACTGTCTTCTGGACACACTACTCCTTGTTTTTTTCATATGTATTTATACTGTAATGCCACAGTCCATGTTTTAAAAATGAGTACCAGGAATCTTGAAAAAAAAATGTGTTTTCAGAAGAACTAAATGCAAAGATGGACAGAAGACAGAAGGTAATAATTTTTAAGTATAAAGTATTAAACTGAGGACAGAATATTGAGGGAATGGGGCGGGAGGAGGGGGGAGGAAAGAATAGACACAAACTTGGATATGCAAGGTTTAAAAGGCAAGTGCAGTAATTGGACCCATCCTCAGTGCCTTTTAAAGCAGATTTTAATCAGACAGATGCAAAGTTGGAAACAAGTTTCAGAACAGTTAGATTGGCCCATACCAGCGTCCAATCTATCCATGGCAGAATGGAAGGCAGTGTGGGCTGCAGACTTGGCTGAGATGTCAACAGATTCCTTGTTGACAGGCCACATCAACAACAATGTATGTCTACCTTTTGTTCAGATGCACTTCTGATTAGCATGTACATTGTATTTTCTGAGAAACAGAGCAGGGTAATGTGACTATATCATGGTGCTTAGAGCTGAAAGAAGAGGGAACTGTCATGTCTAATAATACAATGTGAACAAATGGAATACTCCATCTCCAGATGGAATATTAACCTAGCATTTATAGTTCTTAAGTCAAAAATAGCTGTCCAATTCAAGCTTCACTTGATCATGTTGCCTTGAATGAATGAATGAAGTCTTGTGTAAAATGTTTGGTGCTATATTACCTAAGAGGTCACATGAAATATTCAGAAAGTTTTGTTCCCCTGACACCTAGATCACTATGGTAATTTGCAAGTAATACTCAGATTAAACATTTGAGAAATACTCTTCCGGACTGGAGAACAGTCAGGTATAAACATGGTTTATTATATCCTCAGACTGACTTTTTTTTCAGTCTTGTTTCCTCAAACTGAACCCAAGAACAGCACACTAGTTTGAAATGAGATTCCATCTAGCCCAGTGTTCTACCTCCAACTGCAGCCATCAGCAGAAACTTTGAAAAGTCTGAAAACAGATCAAGTATCTACATCTACAGGTTGCATAGATGTATATTTTGACAAGTTTCTCAAAGATGCTGCTACCTGTTCTGTGAAAAAACATCCTTGTATTTGTTTAGAAATTCCTATTAGTTTCTTTTCATGGTCCTTTTTTCTTCTGCTAGAAGGAGTGAACAGTGGATTATTTTAGCTCTTCCTGATTTTGTAGATCTTGATTATAACCAACTAAATCTTTTCTTTCCAAGCTGAGGAGCTTTGGATACTCAAATTATTCTCATATGGGATCCGTTTCATACTTGAGTTTTTCTCTGAGCATATTACAGTTTTCATATATCTCTTTTGAAATGAATTGATGTATTTTGTACTGTTATTTTATGTATTAATCTTCAAACCTCACCAATGAAAAAATTCAGTGTTTGCAGAGCATTACTGAATCTGAAAGCTTTGTGAGCAGATAGTAAGAAATGTGAGAGTTCCCTGTTTACAAGAATATTCCTTTAAGAACACAAGGATCAATTTGCAATGTGTCAAGCTAGCAGGTCAGGTAAATACTCAGGGACTATCAAAGCATTTTATTGCTAATATTGATGGAAGGGGCACAGAACTCAGAGATGGTCAGAAGAACATGAATCCAGCAAATCTAGTTAGAAAATTCCTATTTATTTTAATGGATCCAAGATGCGTCCTTGCTTTTCAAGAGGAAAAAAAAAAAAAAAGCCTGTGACTGATATTTTTATTTTTCTGGTACATTTGAAAACATTTAAATTATTCCAGATGCTATAAAATTTTGGTCTCAATATAGAAATAAAGAATGATGTCAGGTTTTGCACTTAAGTTCAAATCTTATAGGCAATATGAAGAAAGGCTGCCATTTCAGCTGTAAACAAAGCTGTAAACAAAGATTTTAACCCAATGGTTGCAAAATTAATAATTTTTCTTTTTTTTCTTTTTATTTTATTAATCTTCAGTTTAAAATCTTTCATTAATATATTTCCAGATTAGATCGTACTTATCTGTATGAAGTAAGGAATTTATTTATTCAAAAACATTCATTCCTGTATTCTTCTGGCATTCAGAATGTAGCAGAACCTTAATATTAAAAATTAATTTCCTGCTTACACCAAAACATAGCTTTGTATAATCTTATTCTACCTTCTTATCAGATTCTTGGCAGGTTTTTTTGTCCACTTTGATTTCTTGAAATCTCCTTCACAGCTTAGAAAAATAAGAAGCACATAAGCTTCATTTTCAAGTTATTACACTTTTTTTTTTTCTGGCACTAAAAATAGTTTTTATGATTGTCTCTCCAAGACAGACAAATGTATGCATTTGGCTACCAGCACAATATTTTAGTCTCAGGGATGACTTAACAATGCCAAACCATGCTCTTCATGTACTCTCACCCATGAAAAACATGAATTAATGAATAGATGTTTGTTCTGCATGAAATTGACTTTATAGTGAATATTTTAAATTTCAGAAAGCTTTCTCTACACAAATGACAGACTTAGACAATTATTCTTAGTTGTGCATAATCAATGTTAAAAGACATTTTATTTAGTTGAAAGCTCTTCCTCTCCTTTGCCTTTTGGGGGTAAAAAGGGGGAAGTTTTTCAAATAGTATCCATATCCGTTTCATACTTGAGTTTTTCTCTGAGCATATTACAGTTTTCATATATCTCTTTTGAAATGAATTGATGTATTTTGTACTGTTATTTTATGTATTAATCTTCAAACCTCACCAATGAAAAAATTCAGTGTTTGCAGAGCATTACTGAATCTGAAAGCTTTGTGAGCAGATAGTAAGAAATGTGAGAGTTCCCTGTTTACAAGAATATTCCTTTAAGAACACAAGGATCAATTTGCAATGTGTCAAGCTAGCAGGTCAGGTAAATACTCAGGGACTATCAAAGCATTTTATTGCTAATATTGATGGAAGGGGCACAGAACTCAGAGATGGTCAGAAGAACATGAATCCAGCAAATCTAGTTAGAAAATTCCTATTTATTTTAATGGATCCAAGATGCGTCCTTGCTTTTCAAGAGGAAAAAAAAAAAAAAAAGCCTGTGACTGATATTTTTATTTTTCTGGTACATTTGAAAACATTTAAATTATTCCAGATGCTATAAAATTTTGGTCTCAATATAGAAATAAAGAATGATGTCAGGTTTTGCACTTAAGTTCAAATCTTATAGGCAATATGAAGAAAGGCTGCCATTTCAGCTGTAAACAAAGCTGTAAACAAAGATTTTAACCCAATGGTTGCAAAATTAATAATTTTTCTTTTTTTTCTTTTTATTTTATTAATCTTCAGTTTAAAATCTTTCATTAATATATTTCCAGATTAGATCGTACTTATCTGTATGAAGTAAGGAATTTATTTATTCAAAAACATTCATTCCTGTATTCTTCTGGCATTCAGAATGTAGCAGAACCTTAATATTAAAAATTAATTTCCTGCTTACACCAAAACATAGCTTTGTATAATCTTATTCTACCTTCTTATCAGATTCTTGGCAGGTTTTTTTGTCCACTTTGATTTCTTGAAATCTCCTTCACAGCTTAGAAAAATAAGAAGCACATAAGCTTCATTTTCAAGTTATTACACTTTTTTTTTTTCTGGCACTAAAAATAGTTTTTATGATTGTCTCTCCAAGACAGACAAATGTATGCATTTGGCTACCAGCACAATATTTTAGTCTCAGGGATGACTTAACAATGCCAAACCATGCTCTTCATGTACTCTCACCCATGAAAAACATGAATTAATGAATAGATGTTTGTTCTGCATGAAATTGACTTTATAGTGAATATTTTAAATTTCAGAAAGCTTTCTCTACACAAATGACAGACTTAGACAATTATTCTTAGTTGTGCATAATCAATGTTAAAAGACATTTTATTTAGTTGAAAGCTCTTCCTCTCCTTTGCCTTTTGGGGGTAAAAAGGGGGAAGTTTTTCAAATAGTATCCATCTAAACTTCATATGACAAACTGAAGAACATCTATGTTTTGATTAATAATCAAAGCAAAAGAAAGCAATTTTTCCTTGGCAACTTGAAATTGTCTTCATGTCAAAGACTAGGACTGTAACTTCAGAGCAACAGGGTCTTACAGGAGCTATAGTTCATTTTATTTTGTTTTCTTTAATGGAGAAAAAGAATATTCCTTTTATCTGTGTTTGAATAGAGCTATCTTTGTAGCACTCTGTTCTGTTTTCAAAGAAGACTTATTGATTGATGGCTCTGAGACACAATTTCAAAAAAATAATTTGTTTGTTATTCTCTCTCATTTAGGACATTATATTACAAAGAAAATCACTTGCAGTAATCCTATGCAAAGTATCTCAAGGAAAGGCTCACAGTTCTTCAAAGTGATAATTAGATAAAAATCCTGAAAATTAGAACAGTGGGGCAATGTATTAGCACTCATAAAACAAAGCAAAGACTTTGTTCATCAGTGTTATTTATCAGCTGCCTAAAATATATAGTAAATATATTTACTATTAGCTACAAAGAAATCCTGACTTATAAGAGCTTAAGCAGCAGACCTGCATTGCCATAAAGTTTATTAAATTCCATTTTGTTTGGAACACTAACATAACGTTTTTATATTTAATATAATAACCAATTTTAATTTTTTCTTGTAATTCTTTAGCTGATATTTAGCCATTAATCTATCAGCCCCTTATTGAACTACTTCTATACTGGACAGTGGTAGCTTTTGTGCTCCAGTGGAAACATGGAACTGATTAGATGAGAAGAAAAAAGTATACTAGTTGCAATTAAAAAGATGTCTTCAATCTCCATGTACAGAAACATCTATTTCTGAAAATATGAAAAAAAAATATTTTCACAGAATACTAGTTTAAGGGTTTCTGAAATTGTTATTCCACTACTAAAAGCATTCCTAGGTTTCTTTGTGTAGCTGGCAAATAAACAATAGGTTCATTTCTAGGATTAGTCAATTGATAGAAAGAATATCAAATCCTATATAAAAATTAAAATTATGTCACAGTGCAGCCTGTTGTACTGCTCACATAAAAATGTATGGAATGTCAGTAAGTGCAATTCTGCTAATCAGGTTCAAAACCATTCTACACTATTTGAATATTCACCACTTTTCTGCACACTGGGTTTTTTCATTTTGTATGATAAATTGGACATACTTTCATAATATGACAAAATTTTATTTCTAGTTCCTTACACTTGCTGTTGAATTAAATGCAGGTTAGATTAAGCATAAACATGCCTTGTCTAAACTTGGCAAAGTTATAGCAAGAGTGTTATTTTTGACCTTAGTAACTTTTCAGAGGTTGTTTTGGTATTGATGAATGAGTTGCTAGTGATATACTGAAGAATGACCTAAAGAAAGTGATTGAGTGCATGAACTATTTTTCATGGAAAAAGCAGATGGATCAAGAAACAATGTGTGAATTCTGCAACACAGGTAAGTAGCTGTTAGTCCTGGCACACATGCACACTACTTCTTGATAGTGAGATTAGATATGTGATTCTATACGTATTGTATATTTGTAGGCTAGTTCTGGCATTGTCCTGACCCAAGTTTTCAATAAAAGCCAGTATTTCCACTGGCTAAGAGAACACAGAGCTGCAATACTCCTACAGCAACGTGTCTGTCATTCCTCTGTCTATTAGGCAGAAAGGTAACATATCAATTCCTGCAGTCACTTTTTACAGAAATTATTAAATATTTTTTAAATTAATATGTAGAATTTAGTTCATATCTGAAGTATAGTAAGAAACCCTTGGCATTGTTTTCAGTTGAAATTAGTCTGAATAGGGCTGTGAATACTTTCTTGTGTAACTCTGCCAGTATAAAGTATAAATTCAGTGTCATCTAGACACAGAAAACAGGATTTCCAAAATGATTCCTCTGTTCACTGACTTGTACTGCTGTCAAATATTGTGGGTATCTGTCCACCATGTTGCTCCCACCTCCTCAGGTAAACCTCTCTGGTTAAGTGCCTATACTTTCAGGATAGTTCCATCTACAGTAGTCCAAGAGTATTGGGGACAAAGGTGTCCCCTAATTCCTATTGCTTGCTACCAGCTAGATACTATAAACAGGGAGCAAAGTGTCTTTGGTATGCAGAGGTCTGAACACTCCAGGGCTTAGAAATTTGATCTTTTTTTCCAAAAAACTGCAGAACAATCAGACTTTATTTTAAGACACAGCAAAGTCCCATCCTACTCAATAACACACTGTGTGTAGCCCTCTCCAGCAGTATGGTAAATCTCAGTAAATCCCTCTTGTCTCTTGGGAGAACTCCGTAGTCACTGGAGTAAAGAGTAGACAGCTGTATGCACACTCAGTTTCTATTACTGACACTGTTTTACATGGCAGCAAATACCTAGGGATTCACTGGGATGAGAATTTGTTGGTTCTTGTATCAACTTTAAGGTTACCCAAAGGATCATGCAGACACCCTGCCGTCTGCGGGTCAAGGAAACACAGCATACACAGTATGGATGCTCCAAGTGACGCAGTTTATTTTTGAGCCCTAAGCTTTATAGTAAAGCCGCATCCTAGTCCTGCCAGTCACTGTGTGGTCACGGTGACGTCCTCTTGCTCCTCCTCTTCTTAGCCTTGCGGTTACTGCCCATTCAGCTTCTGCACTTTTTGCATCCCACATTTCCCCCTCCCTAAGCTCTATTTCATTTTATGCTACAAGTTAATATACCAAAGTTATCTAATTCATTTTTTAGAAGTAATTCTTATAACAGTCATGCTACAGCTCGTAACAATAGTGGTAATAC
>NW_009260028.1:3682094-3682826 GCF_000687185.1 Egretta garzetta | reverse complement strand
TCTCTGTAACTCTTCCCGTGTCAGCTGCCAATGTAATTGTGATGCTACCTGTCCTTGTGCCCCTCTGGCCAAATGATTTAATACATACAGTGACTTTGCTAATACCTCATGCTGCTGGTTCACTGGGAACCCTAGATCCCCCTCCCTATGCTGATGTAATTGTTGCTTCCAAGTATGGTGAGCCCACTCGATGATAGCTTGACAAGCACTGTTATGCGGAATTCCGTGCTTCAACTGGATATGCCATTGCTCACAAAAGGTCCGTGTTCGCTGTGCAATATAATTTGGTCCATTGTCCATCTTGATGGTGGCTGGGCACCCCAGCGTAGCAATACACTGTAGCCAGTGCTTAATGGTAGCATTTGCATTACTGTGTCCGCTCGGCATAGCTAATATATACCCACTACATGTGTCAATGGTAACATGTAAATACTTCTGAGGGCTAAAGGGAAAGTATACAGTAACGTCCGACTGCCAAACTTGATTTGGCAATGGACCCCAAGGGTTCAACCCAGCGTCCCAGAGGGCCTGACCCCCACAGTGAGGACAAGCAGCGACTACTGCCCGTGCATCTGCCATGGACAGGGTAAACTTATCCCGCAAAGCGCGACCACTGCAATGCAAAAACTGATGCCACTCACGAGCTGCTGTGAGAGGCGATAATGCAACCATCGTCTGTTTCGCAGCTTGATCAGCCAGAGAATTACCTTCAGTGAGGCCGCCAGGAGTGCT
>NW_009260028.1:3665378-3681936 GCF_000687185.1 Egretta garzetta | reverse complement strand
TGTGACAACATTCAAAGGCTCGTCTGCCCAGCGCTGAAGGGCTAAACATACTGCATTGGCTTCCAAGGCCTGCAATGAACAGGAATCGTCTTGACGTACCACCTTGTGCCACTGTGACCCCTCCTTCCACACCACTGCATAATCATGTGTCTTAGAAGAGGCATCGGTGAATATGGTACAACCTGCCACAGAACAATCACTGACCAGAACGCTAGGTACACACTCGACATTATCAAGCAATTGTAATACTGGGTGATGCAAAGGACCCTTCAATTGCCCAGGGAATAACGTGATGGCAGCTGGAGGTCCCAAGTCACACTGCATAAATTTCTCAAAATGATTAATGGAAATAGGCAAGTATGGCTCCGATCAGAGGAGCTCCGGGACAGAAACAATCTAAACCCCAAGTCTGAGCTCGGGCCATGATTTCCCTTAGTTTTTCCTGTTGCTCCCTCGTGATCTTTCTAGGGGCTTGCAATTCCAGCTCTCCTCGTAATAAGGGGTAGAACATTTCCATTTCATCCTGAGACACTGGCACAAAAGATCTTAACCACTGTAATGAGCCAACTAACTGCTGCGCCTGGTTGAGTGTGGACACAGAGCTCTTAATCTGCAACTTCTGTGGCCGCACCTTGGTCAACTCCACCTGCGTACCCAAATAGTCTGCAGGGCAATCCCACTTGGTCTTCTGTTCCGTGATATACAGCTGATGCCGTGCTAAGGAGCACTGGACCTCCCGGAACATTCGCTTCAAGCAATTCCGGTCAGGGTGTGCCAATAGAATGTCATCCACGTAATGGATAATGTAACTATCAGGGTACCTTTGCCGTACTGATGCTATCGCACGTGCCACCGCCATCTGGCAGATGGTGGGCGAGTTTTTCATTCCTTGTGGCAATACGGTCCACTGGTATCGCTTAGATGGAGCACAAAAGTTAATTGCAGGTAGCGTAAAGGCAAAGCGTTCACTATCCTCTGGTGCTAACGGAATAGCAAAAAAGCAGTCCTTAATATCTACAACTACATTTGAGAATAGTGACCAGAAACTTCTGTTAATAGAGTGAGAAACTGGAAATGAGAAACAGAGGAAATAAGTTTATGAGGAGTAGCTTCTTATAAGCACATGTAGGGCGTGGCTAACTGACCAAACATTTTGTCAAGATGTCTCTCCTTGTGAAAATTCAAACTGGATGGTATTTCAAGAAAAATTACAGTCCTGGAAACCTGGACTGGGGGCTTGTAGAAGTTCCTCAAGTAAATAAAAACAGATCTTCCAGGACTGTCTGACTGGATGCTGGAGCTCCAAAGAACCAGTCAGGCCGTCAGCCTACTAATACTATGGGAAAATATCATGTGGCATTTCAGATTTCCAATATAAGAACAATTGTCATCTGTCCTAATTCAGTAGGTGTCATTCTACCTAGCAGCAGCCCAAAGTGATCTCATGTAACATTCGTAGAGCCAAGAGATGAGTGGATGTATATTCCATATAATCTGAAAAAGAACCAGTGTTAGGTTTCAAGATTAAACCTGCTCGCTGTTTTTTTTTGACCGAACAGTAAGATTTATTATTCTTTCTGTGACAGGTGCAAAAGAAACTCTTTTGAGATGTCACACTCACTGATTTTGCCATGAACAATGTGTATATCAATACACAGGGAGTTTTATAGATGCACAAAGTGTAGCTGTGTTGCTTAGAAAATGCTACCTTCAGTGCAGAGGAGAAGGAAGCATTTAGAAAGTAAGGTCATACTGCCTTTGGGTTGACAATATAGAAATAGGCAAAGATTACAAATGATCATTTTTTTCTCCTCAGATGCCTGAGTCTAGGAAACATGTGCTGCTATAAAAATCATTTAACTTGAAGAAAGAAAGGAGCAATGCTTGTAGCATCAAAACACAAAGTAGTAGCAGTAAAAATGAAATTAAAAAGTACTGGCAGAATGGCATTTGTCTGGACAAAATGAAATACAGTGTTCACACAGTGATACCTCAAACTGCAGAGTAACAAATTATATGAGCAAGTCTCCTTTCCAGATGCTAAGGAACCAAATATTTTCAGCTGGAATAAAAACACATCAAGCAAAGAGATTTTCTGTGGATATTTACTTTCCTTGCTAGCAGAAAAGTGGAGAATCTCCCTCGTCTGCAATGGAGTTAAAATCAAGGAAGAAGGTTGCTGTTCCATTTTCTGCATGTGAAAAACAGCCTAAGCAGTTCTCTGTCATTCACAGAGGTATATTTTATAGGCGTCTGTTCTGACCTCTGCAGCATAGGGAGTATGACTATGCTATCTTCACCCCCACTACCTCAGTGTGGGCCTAAAACATTTATATATTCAAATGAAGTATCTGCTCTAGCTCACCTATTTGCTTTAATCGTATCCATGCTTCACTTGAGCGGCATGCCCTGCTAACCCCTTGTCCCCAGTATTGCACACAGTTTTATTCCTAACTTGTGAGCACTCGTGCTTCACCCAGCATGGTTGACCTCATGCAGGGTCTGCTTTTGAGTTGAAGTAATGAGTGTGAGATCACTGCCTTGAGTTGCGAGCAAGAGGCACTCGATCCCTCTTATCAGGTGCTTGCAGAGATCACACAGGCTCAAGCAAGTCACTCTCCCCTTTCTGCCGCACCTGAACTATGAGTTTTCTTCTGGGTTGGCCAACCCCAAATGGGTACATATTATGCATTCAGCATGCTCACATGAGCTCACAGCACTGAGCACTGAAGAGATGTGATTCAGGTTTAAACCTGAGCCTCCATGTTGACACTAGGCATGTCATTTATATATTCCTTTGCACTACAGTGAGTTTTGACTTCAAGTAGAGTTTGCTCTATTTATGGTACATTTTAATTAAGATATAGGTAGAACAGCACCATAAGCAGAATAAATTACCTTACCTCAGGAAAATACTTAGGAAATACCATCAGAGAGATAGCAGGTGTTGAAATTTATTATATTAATTTAGTGCTTTCTCTGGTTGATCAGGAGAGAGTTGGCAGGATTTGTGTGAAAAATATGAGGAAAATTTCCTGACTTTGCTCCAGCCCCCACCTCCCCCCAGAAAAAAAAAAAAACAAAACCAATACTTGCTGTTGAAGATAGAGTGGTCTTGCTATCTGTCAGACACCAGCATCCTCTGAATCTCTTGAATGGGGTATGGCTAATAGCCACAATTGCTCTCACAACTGAAAACAACTCACCCTATTTAAAAGAAGGTCCTTTCCATTCTGTAGTAAGACTCTGAATTAATATGGCAGTTATGAATTTAGAAGTGTGGGGGTTTTTTGAGCTGTGGAAGAGCAAGTGCAATCATCTGATTTTCAAATCTTTACTGGATATGCAGCAAAATCTATCTAATTCAAATAGGCACTAATCTTAAACATACTTTAAATTTGTCCTACATCTATAGTTTTAAAATCAGTTTCTGCCCCATCTAAATAAAGGTGTGAAAAAAAGTGATAAAAATAAGAGTCTCTCTGATAACTGTGGGTATACCTCATGTATCCACCACCGGGCTTTAAAGGATATATTTTTCAAAAGGTGCGTAAGAACGCCTTCCTTGCTCTTATAATTTTCTTTCTTCACTCCTCAGACAGTTAAAGATAAAAAAGAGTAGACAGAGAAGAAGACAGACATAGAGTAGTCTGATATTACCAAGGCTCTGTCTGCTTTTTTTTTGGCCTCAGTGCTGGGACACAGAAAGCACAGTACCTCAGATCTATTTTTAAGAACAGAGAAGACTTAGACAAAGTCTCCTCCATGTGTGGTTCCTTTGAATCCCTTTTGAAAGTTTGGTGCAGCTGTAAAGTGAACTCTATGGCAGGAGATGATTTCTTAATTGCCTTAGAAGTGCTAAGAAAATGTTATATTTTGTGTATATCCCTTTCTAGAATTGGAAAAGGTATACATGAGTTCTTTGACTGAAACACTAAGCTGACCCTTGTTGGAGTTAACCCTTTTGTTATTTAGTTAACCACAAGGGACATTGGCTTAAAAGATAATCTTCAGTCTCCTCATTCCATGCGCAGACACTCCTGGATGGGAACTTAAAAACATTATTAATCAATACCTAGTTACAGTTTTATTTTTTTATTAAAGAGCCTGATAGTTTCTCCTTTGGGCAACCTTGGAAGCCATTTCTCAGTTATGATTACAGACAATTACTTTCTTCCCCAATAGGTGTCATAAATTCAAATACACTGAACGTGAAACATTCTGGTAACTTTAGAATAAGGGCCATGCAACTATTTTAGGTAAGATGCTACTCACATTATAGTTATTAAATATTGACTGAAAGTTTGATAGCATCTGTATCATGATTTTCAGTAACCACTGCAGTCTTCAGTGTTGGAAGACATGGTATTGCAATATATTAGTACAAAAACCATCTTCAAAGCCAATATAAAGGATTTGACATGTATTCACAAATTTCTTCTTTAATCTAAATCTTCAGCTTTCAGCGAGAAAATTTCAGGTGCAGTTTCCCCATCATATTATTTTTTATATCTTTTCATCTTTTCTTATGTATTTTAATTTTCCACTGCAAGAAAATAAAAAGCAATAACATACCAAAAACTACACAGAAGGAATATCTGTTTAAGTGTACCTGAACCTGAGGTTCAAGACAGTGGGTTGTCTGAGTATATTTGAACTGATGAAGATTTTGGTGGTTTTCTTTCTATCATATACAGAAAGTATATGAAGAATTCTTCAGGAAAAGATGATATAGTTTTAATATAATCCTTATTTCTCTTTTTGTGGTATTTCTGAAGTTTTATTCATGGCAGCAATTGGAACCTGAACCCCACTTCTTTTCATACTGTAAAGCGTATTAGCTTCCACTATTATTTGGGGGGGGGGGGAGGGGGTGTCTGTAAAAAGGAGGAGGAGGGGAGGAGGGAATAATGCATAGTAGTTCAAAAAGTCTATAATTTATGTGGAAAAAAATAAACCCGTTGTTTCCAAACTTTATTTATGGAAAAATACTTGTGAATGCTAACTCTTGGAACCAGTTAAGGAATAGCTTTATAAAAAAGATTTCATGTGGGTCCTTTAGGAATATCTCTAGGATTTCAGTAATTCCAAACATCTTTTTTATATGTGTTTCAACCCAAATCTTCTTAAATTCACAGTGTTAATTTCTTTCTTATAAGCCAGGCTCCAGCTAGCTCCTGCATGGCTTAAAGAGGCAAGGGTACGACAGTCCTGGTACTTCTCTAGTCCTTTTCTTCAGATAATTGTTAATTCAAAACCTTTTTATAGACCGGTACCTGGATAGAGGATCCATCTTGTCAGGGAAAATAAAGTATTCCGTGCTCTTCAAATAATTTATACCAAATTAGTCAATATTTTAATTAAAATATATTGAATAATGAATATTGAGCTGCTACTAAGTACATCCATAGATTCAAATAAGCTAACGACAAAATCGTAATAAATTTAACTAATAAAGAAACTTCAGTGGAAGAGAAACATCTTCTGAGGCATTCTCTGTGAAGAAAAAGAAACCAAATTAATTCAATAAGGTATTTCTCAATGTATTCAATTCACTTGAAAGGCTAAGGTTTCTAAAAATTATTTGCCTTTTAGGTGATTCAGTGTGAAAAACTTTTATCCCATGAAAATCATGCTCATTTTAATTTTATATCATCTGTCCAGAAACCTAGTTAATGGAGTATTAGTTGCATTTTCAAATCTTATCTGTCTCTCTAGGTTACCCATCTATCATTCCTGTACACTAATGAGAAAAAGAAAAGACAGGTAATTAATAGATTTTGGACATTATAAAAAAAAAAAGGAAATATTTTCAAGACAATATAGTTGCGTTAAATAGGCTCATATGCTTCTTCTTCAAAACAAAACGTGACGAGCAAACTCGCACCCTCAACTAGAAGACATCAAGTAAAGAACCTTGTCTTCCTAGGAGAAAGGAAAGCTTTCTCTTTTCTTGATGTGCAGCAAAACATGCAATATAAATGCAAATTCTGTTACAATTCACAGGTTAGGATTTTCTTTTTCTCCTTTGAGCGGCTCACAATCAACAGCACAGTCCAGTTTCTGAGCTTGGCATTCTAATGCAGGACAAGACACTGACTGGACCTGAGCAGCTACAGCACAGTTCAAGGGTTTGTTTATTTGGTGAGAGTCTCGGCTACAGCACTTATTGCCAGGTTCATGATCTTGACAAAACTGAACAAGAAGATAACATTTGTAGGAGCTGTGGGTGCCAGAGGGAAATCAAATAAAAGTTAATAAGTGATGCACACCTCTGAAAAATATGATTACATTTTGAAGATCTGCTGTTGTTCCTGCTGCTGCAATCAAATCTCAACTTAAGGCAGTAAAAGCTACAAAGGGCAACTATTTGGGAATGCAACTTCAGTACTTGGGAGATGGATACATATAAGTCAATTAGTGCCATCTATTTGCAAGACACTACCAAAATGTTTCTGTGCATAAAAAATATATTGTATTGGAAGTGCATCTATAAGAAATGTTAAGCTTCCTCAGTAAGACTTAATCAACAAAATGTTGTATTGTAATGGTATAAAATGCATGCATGCATCATGTACACATTTAGAGGAAAGACATCTTACTATAAATCTGTAAGCTAGGTTTTGGTTTTCACATTTTTTTTGGTTTCTGTTTCTGTCTACAACTGTTTCTTCTTCATGAAATTAAACATACATGCAAATGTTTAAACAGGTGACATAAACTGAGAGTTTAGTAAATAATGATGTTCATTTACTTCCTTTCTGATACTCACATTGCTTGTAAATAGACTCTAGTTTATCTTTGGAGGTTATGAGAGATTGAGTTGTACTTGTTGCTTTCATAACTCTCTAGATGTGTCATTCTTGCCATGTCACTAACTGAACAAAGCTTTGAGATCTTCAGTATTAGCAAAAATATCTTGGGAAATTGTAAGACATTTTAAGAAATCCAGTGCCTCTGGCACTATGTATGCATTCTGTTTTCTGTTTTTCAAAAGCCCATTGGTAGTAAACTCAGCGTACATTGGGAACTAATGGCAACAGCCGCCTTGAGAGGACACCAGTATGTTTAAATAAGAGATTATTTAAACATTTTGTTCTGAGTGAGAATATATTATTGGTAAGTTTCATGGCTAGGAGAAGTGGCTTCTATTTGCTTTCAAATTTTTCATCAATAGGCAGTTAAAATATATGTATAAAACACGGTTGTCTTCATACTTTCAAGGAGTAAATGGTCACTTTACGCATATAATGGTATGCTTGTCTACAGCAATGGAAGTATTATAAGGAAAAAGCATTGCCTTTAATAATGTCTCATGAAGAATTCTCGCTTGAAATGGATACAAAATTATTATTATTCTGCTATTGACAGATTATTTTGTATCTGTTGTGAGTTACATTAATTTGTAGTGCTTAATAGAAAGATAAATGACTTAACAGAGCCATGAATTATTAAGTTCTCTCTTCCAGAGCATTTGAAACTCCAACAGCTGATGCACAGAATCACAGCAATACTAGAAATTATGCCTGTGTTAGCATCCGAGAACACAGGTCTCACATTCGTTTACAGGAACCATTTTTGAGTGACACTGAAAAATGTGTCAAATCCAATATTTGGAGTTTATATGTATGCTTACCTTTGTATGTGATTCCTCATAGAGATTTCCTCAATCTCTAAAGTATGAACAATGATTCTTCAACAAAACACCAAGAAAAGAATTACTATCTTATGCTTTGAATAAAGCTACTGAAATAAAAAGTGCTCAACTGTTTCATGTGACAGTGATACAGTGGTCTGCTCTTTCAAGTCAGATGTTTGAAATAAACAAAATCATTTTGTCACTCTAACATTTTCATAACCAAAGTATATTTTGAAGTGCAGTCTCAATGTTTGCTCTTCCTTTATGACTGCCACTAATCCTTTTTTTGTAAAACAATTGTCAACTCTCTCTTTCTGAGTCCTTGTTGTGGAATAATTATTATGCTTTTGTAGTTCAGTTGACCAAATTCTCATTTGAAAATTTGGGGTTTTTAACTAGATTTTTAGTGTATTTGTTCACTCACAATCATTAAGTATATAAGCATATAAGAAATTTGACGATTTTACCAGAAATCCTGTCTGTAAGTTGCAGAAAAATGACATTGAAATACTCTACAATTTGGACAAGTTAGAATCACCAATGTTAACAGTGGTAGCTGATGAGTATCTAATAAGAAAACTTTCTAAGGTGCCAAAAGAATGTCCCTGGCACATGTTGTTATAGCGTCCATGTTGTGGCTATTGATTTTCCTAGCATGTCACTTTGACCATATTGACTTTGGTTTGTTTCTTTGAGGTTACCAAACATACTGCATTTGTTTTCATTTTCAAAGCACTTTACAAACTGTCCTCTAACAATCTGTCAAGTTATGAGTTAAGTTCAACAAACCAACACAGTGTCAGTACCTGTTCATTTTTTATAATAAATAGGCTCTTAGCCTATAATAAATAAAAACTTGATATTATTTTAAGTTCTTTACTAAAGCACAATTTTAAGATCTATAACAGCAGAATCCACCTAATCATCCCATAAAAGTGGATATTATTCACTTGCTAGATTTTCACTTTTCCCAGATATGTGATAAATAATGGAAAAATCTGTAGGGATTTGTGAATATTCTTCCTAAAATTCCTCCTTTTTTATGATGGCTGCAATTTATTGACAAACTAATTGGCTGTTTCTGAGCCTACTATGTTCATCAGCAATTTTTGCATCTCTGGGGTCCTGTATATTTTGACTCCCATTTTAAATTTAGCTTTTATGGGTTGTAGAGTAAAGAACGTATTTTAATATTATTATCTACAAAATCTGGTTGTATAAGAACTTCATGTACAGACCAGTTCAGTGCAAGGAGTGCTCAAGGATTCTCCCTCTTCTTTAATAACAAAGATGGTAATGATATTTAATTAATAATTTATTTTGTTTGCATCAGTAGAATGCTTTATTTAATTCCAGTCACATCCCTGCCACATCATTGCTTTAAAGAAACATTCTTAAACAGTGTTTACAAAATATAATAAGAGCATAATTTGGCTCATAAACAACCATAATAACTTAGGTACTAAAACCACAAGAACCTGAGCTTTTTAGGCTGTGCACTGGGCATGGATAAATGAGGAACGCCACACCAAGTTTTATAGACACCGTTATGGTCTTTCAGGCTTGTTTGGGATAGTTCTTTATGTCCCTGTTAATTTGCTCTCCATTCAGTGTCAGCTGTTTTTTGTATTTCCCTTTTGAGGTAACCCAACAAACTACATGATGGTTGTTAGAAGCAGAATATTTGTCTTCATACTGGGTAGATCTTAGAAAGAGTAATAAGCAGAGTTATAGAATAAATAGAAAATTATGGATTGGACTTATCAATCTTAACTTGCTCTCAAAATCTTGCAGTCTTTATAACAGTGTTCTTTAAAATGTTATTTTGAAGGGAAAAAAAAACTTGTTTGGTTCTTTCCTGAAAAATATTGGTTTGTAATAAAATAAATTGCTATTGCCTTGACAGATTTCGAAAGGCAAGCTTCAATAATATTGTTGGTGGTTTTGCTGTGTTAGTGAGCTTTATGATTTGGGGATTGTTTGTTGATGGATGTTTTATTTTTATGATGACTTTCTGCTCATCACTATTAAATTGGAGATATACAATTTTATACTAATAACATCTTACCAATTAACTGTATTTTCTTCAGTCAATTCCAGTCAATTCAGGTTTGCACAACTCACGTTTGAAGTTGCTTTGTGGTTGCTTTTTTGAAATCTGCGTTGCTACAGCAGCTAGTTTAGGGCAGGCTGGTTCCAAATTGTGGGAATATATGAGCTAAGACAAGGCTTCATCTTTTAAGAAATCTATTTCCAAACACACTTTATATCTTGAGTTGTGTGCTGCCCTGGAAGTCTACAATAAAGCACAAGTTGTATTTGCTGCCTTGCCACAACAGCATTGCAGGGACAGGACAGGAAATCACAGATACCATTGCTAAACATAGATGATTACTAGCTGGCCTAGAATGAACTTATTTGGTGGGTCCCTTGTGGCACCCTAAGGGAGGGTGTGTCTGAGGAAAGAAGGCGGCTGGCTTCTCTTTCAGACATTTCACTGAGGACCTGTAGACAAACTGTTGGGAAGTTATGTAATTTCTGCTGTATGGTTCTGAACCTGAACCTGCAAAGACGAATGCAGCAGGAGTCTTGTCATTCATTTAGCAGGAATCTCCATCTACTTTCAGTGTGCACACACACACAGAGGCCACACACACTCTGGTCCCCAGCAGGTGATGTGATTTGGCATATGTCACTGCTTTCTTCCTTTACATGAGCAATGAAATTACAGGGCAGAGAGCTACATCATGGCTTTGCAGAGATCTTAATGTTACCGGTAGACAAAATCTATTTCTCTGCTGTAAAATGTGTCACAATGGTCTATACCCTTGTGGCTCTGAGACACCTTGTACAAGGTTATCTGTTAAGGTGATCTCAAATCTTGTTCAGGTCAACAGGAATTTTTCTCTCTTGGGGAGCTCAGTTATGCTTAGCTGGATTTTTTTTTATTCCTTCTGAGTTCCCAAAGAAGCATTTTACAGTTCCTCTGTACCTAAGAACAGTTTTAATTTACATATATGTATATAAAAAAACCAAAACACCACCTTTAGAATGTAATCCCATAGGGTATAAGGCTGTGTCAGTAAATTGAAATTCACACCTACTTAATTCTTCAAACAAATCAATAATAACTATAAGAGTTCAATTATCTCTAATCTTACCGAAAATAGACAAGAATTACTTTTGTAGGCTTGAAGTAGATTTAAAATTTGTTAAATGTTTTATTCTGTTCTTTGAATTACATGTTTAATGGTACCATTTTAGAGTAAATGGAAATTTTTATACATTAAACAATTTTATTGAACCTGTACTCACATGGCCTAGTCTGGGTTAATATGGTTTGATAATATCTTACTATTGCTACTATTACAAGATTCAAGGGGAGCATTTTGTTTGGTTGCTGGAAAGATTTTCCAAACATTAACATTGTTTCCAGAACATGTCTTAGACTTAACCTTCCTTTAAGATAAAGCAGATACATTCAATAAAATCATATTAGCAAGGGGAAAAAAAAAAAAAAAAAGTCTGCAGTGGGATGGACATTATCAAATAATTTTGGAAAAAACCAATAATTAGCTTCTCCATGACTGGTGATCTCAAATGGATCTGGCTTAATCTTTTAGTTATGTGGCATACTAAGCATTATTCCTTACTTCTCAACTGAAGTTCATCTTCAACTTTCTTTCCGTATATGTGAAAGGTGACAATGACAACTTGTTAACAAAAGTAAAAATCTTTTAAATTTTAAGATACTCACAAATACTATTCCATATCACCTCTTCAGCACAGACTGCACTTAGTTTGCAGAAAAGTGAATACACTGTAGATGGGGTTTGTGGGCAGAGTAATGGTCAGCTAAGGAAACGTGATTTAGTCCTGATTCTTAGGTCTCCTCCAATAATCAGACATCACCTAAATGTTGAATGAGAAATATGAAATTCAACAGTTCATAAACCAGTTGTTGTGTGATATATGTATTGCAAGCTTCATCTGTCATCTCAGAAGATGGAGAGGTGAAATTTGTTGTGCAGCCCCAGCTCTGATGAGCAAAAACATCAGCAGCTGTGGGAAGAGATTTGCTGGCTGGACTTGGGAGATGCACCTGGCATGCAGGGTGGGAACAGCAGAGATGCTCTGCTCTGTATGAGCCATCCAGGGCAATGGGCCATCCAGGGCAATGGTCACAGCCAGTGCAATGGTCACAGCCAGCCAGCCAGCCAAAACCAACCTCCCTGCAGCCCAGGGAAAAGCTGCAATGGGTTTTTTTGAATATCTTCCTGTCATTCTGTACCAGAGGAGTTCTGGCAGTAACTTTTATATTTTTGCTACGTGCTCCATGGTAAGCTATATGGAGCATGTCACTGTTCTCAGTGATTTAATGCATTTGAAAGTACCTCGTCATTTACTAAATAAACAGTAATTCAGATAACTTGGTTGGAAGTTAAAATATGTGTGATAATGTTCTAGTCTGAAGTATATACTGGATTTTATTTTCTTTTTTCTCATAGTAGTTTTTCTTCCCTCACACAGTGATAAGCAATGATAAAATCCAATTATTAAGTTGGGAGCACTATTGTAAGAAAAGATAAGAGTAGCTTGTTTCTAAATGTTTTGTCCTTTTACCAGTAAATTGAATTTTGACAGTGAAAAATTGACATTTTATGAAATTGAGGTTTATCCAGATCTGATATGCTTACTGAAAGAGAGAGAAAAATGCATTTATGCATTAACTGTTAGTTTATTTTCATTTAATATTTATCAACAAACATTTATTTAATTGTAAGAGGTAGACAACTAGTTTTTTGGGGGGGATTAACCTGTACTAAGGTTGCATTCTAAGGTTATATTTAACATTTTGAATATAAAGGAAATCCAAACAATATATGTATGGATTACAGCATGTATTATATATAACATGGTATGATCAAAATTATTTATGTTGAATTCATGCTAAAAGGCTGCATATGCAACTGTTAATTGTATAGTTCACCTATCTTTTAAAATTAAGGCAAATAGCAGAACCTTTTTATGTAGCCTTTAGTGCTAAACACTTTTATGGAATATTTAAAATTCATTATTCCATCTGGGGCTTAAATGTGTTGTATAGTCACAGTCCACACAATACAAGAAGACAAAACAAAATGTGGATTAAATTAGTGGTGGGTAAACCTCAAAAGTTTTGGCAATTCAGTTTAAACTGAAAGGGAAAAAAAAAGTAAAAAAAAAGCAAAAACAGAAAAATCTGAATAGCTTCCAGAATCCAGTCTGATTATTCAAACCTTCTGGGTCTGAAAATCCTGGCAGGAAATACTGTGAGAACTGCCTGTGATGTTTTGGCGTCTTGTGTCCAGTCTTAGTTGGATGATGGCAGAACCAAGACACAAAGAATTTGCAACATAGGTAAAAATAAAGTGGAAAAATAATCTGGCATTTTCCAATTTACCAAGACAGAATAGTTTCGAAGTCAGTTCAAGCAGAGGGAAAAATGAAAAATGTACCTTTGTTTTACCAGAATCATCCAGTTAGCTCACATGAAGATAAATTTGGGTTCTAATGTCTGCTAGTGGGTTGCCATTTTCATCAAATGTCTACTTATACCTATGGAAAAAAAAACAACACAACAGTAGAATAGTTTTATATGCCTCTCATAATCTGAATGCAGCAGAACGTCCAACAGCAGAGAAGCAATAATGGATTTTGCAATAGTCAAAATTTCAGCAAGTCAGTTCATAAATTTGTCATGTCCTGATAATTTTGTTTCATGCAGTTTATAGAGTATATAATACATATGCTTCAAAGCTAGGACATCTGTTGCAAATTTACAAATGTGAGGTAGTTTGCCAAACTACCCAACAGAGACAGGAGCACACCTGCTCAAATAAGTTGGAAGCATTACAAATGTATGAACTTGACCTAGTCTTTATGAAACAGCAACACTGATTCCATAATGCTAAAAAAATAGACAAAATGTCAGCTATGTAATCTGCAATTTATTGATTGATGAACACATCTGCTGATTTAATATTCATAACCAATGCCAACTAAATTATGCTTCTCTACAGAAGCCCATTTCCAAAAATGGAAAGTTTATAAAAATCTCCTCATGTTTTGGGTTTCAAATAAAAATTCCAGTACTACATGGCACATCCCAATGAATTTGTTGGACAGGATGGTTTCTGTAGGCGAGAAAAATAGTGGGACAAGCTTAATGAACTAGAAAATATCAGCTGAAACCAACAGGATTCAGTGCTGGCTGAATTCCCACTGGATCAGGCTCTGTGTGAAGGGACAGCCACAGTGGGAATAGGATCTCATGTCTAATCTAGTCTCTCATAATGGGACCTCCATTATCTGCTCTAATGAAAGATGTGTCTATACAGTGTTTTGCAGGCAGATGTGAATTTGCCCTGCCAGTTTGCTAACCTGCCTGGAAGCTGTGTGTGTCAGACAATGAACCTCAACTAATGCACATTGTTTCTCATCGCAGCTTATTAGCTCAGATTTGACATTATCTAGTGTATCTACTTTGTTTCTGATTTGGAAGTGGCTGGCTTCCAACTGGCTTCAAGTGTGGGCAGTTGCCACCATGGTGTTCAACAGCACCTGAGATTGAAGTGCAGTGTAGACATGCCTTCTTTCAGAAGAAGAGATATGTGGTGTTACCATGAAAAATAAAGTTTGATGCTTTACTATCAGACCACTCAAACAGGAAAATACACAAGAAATTTTATTTGGGTGATGAACACAACACATGACAGGTATTTCCAAAGAAGAAAAGCTTTACAAAGATAGATTCTCAAGGAGGAAAAATCAGAACTTCTAGCAATATTCTTTTAGATTTGGAAGTGCGATGACAGGCATAACAAGACATCATAAAACAACGTGCTCTTTCTTAAGTAGGAAAAAGACTATTGTTTTACTGAGTGCTGGCAGGCTGGGTTTCTGGTTCTTCTGCATGAACTTGATGGCTTGAAGATGGGGGTGATATTAAAGGAAAATACCTGATTCTCATGCAGAGCCCTGGATGAAAGGTCATAGATTTTTCTCTACCAAATAAATTTCTATGACAAATGTAGAGGGTATATGTAAGGACTCACAACTACACTTTGAAGATTTTCGTATTGATGAGCTAGGCCATGAGGATATGGCAATCCAGTGTACCATGCTGCTAAGGCAGTTCAGATCTCTGTGGAGGAATTCACAAGGTGAGGCATTTGTGCAGCTTAGCTGGCACAACATCGCAAAGAGGCAGAACAATGTTTTGTTTAGCATGAAGTAAAAAAGAATAATATTCAGTAAAAACAATAAGTAAGTTAATGGCACTGATAAGGTTTTGCAAAGCAGCAGAATAAATATAGCTCATCATTCCTACTGCTTGCCATTTTTCAATGTTGATATATATGTATATGGGAATTTCAAGTAAAAGTAAACTCTTCTGTTCCCAGAAGATTGCATCCTGCCTCCCTGTGCATAGAGCCAATGGCCAGTCATGCCACTCTGAGTTTGCAGATGCACACAAACACACACACACAAAAAACCCCAACCCTCCAGTCTACAACCTGCATCTGGCCAACATCACATATAAAATATCCTTTTAATTTCTCTTTTTACTTCAAAAACATTCCAGTCTCATTCTGGAACAGAATGAGCAGATGGAATGATGCAGTACATAAAAGAAGTAGTAAACTCAGACAAAATAATCCAAGAAAATGGTGAAAAGTTGGAAAGTGTCATAACTCAGAATTAGTCCTCAAGAGAACACCGTTTATGAACACTAGGAAACTATAAAATATGGTCAACTTAAAGGGGGGAAAAAAATCACAATTAAGGTCTTTCATAAACCTTTTAAGAATTCCCTCTTTTTTCTATTCTTGATGAGCCTTTCATGAAAGATAAAATGTTTCAATCAGTTATCATGAGGTAATGTTGATTGTTGCTCATTTTACATTATCCAGTGGCTTCAAATCAGCCACTGTGTGTAGGATGTATGTATGAGAAAGAAGGAGGAATGGGGGCAATGCAGGGAGGCAAATGGACAAAAAGAGAGAAAAAAAGATATTGTATACCTGTCTATGGTAAGGGCAAGAAAGAAGGAACTAGAGCTTTTTGATTACTTTTTTATTAAAGGAAAAGATCATGTTAACAAGCAGAGAATATTAGAAGAAGAAATCTTTCTTCGATCTGTGTCATGTGAATGCAGATTGGGATTCTCAGGGTGTGCAAATTTCTGTAGAAGAGGATAAAAATAAAAATTATTTTTCCTGTAATTCACCAGGTAGTAAGGAAGCAAGGTAAACAACAGGTTCAACTATTTCCAAAGATAGCTAGCAGTATAAGGAATATTCCCTGACATTAATGTTGTTGGTCATAAATGCAGTTCTAGTTTATTGTAAAATGTCTTCTAATATACCAGAGTCTGGCTATTTATAATCTCTTTGTGCTTTTACATTCCCTCTAAGAAACAACTTTTAGAAATGAGTGAATACTTCGAGTTTTGCAATTTCTGAAATGAGGACTATATTTGCATTATATGTCTGTGTCAGATTTATTTTGCTTTCTTCAGTCTAATCAGGGTGTTATGATTGAAATATGAAAAACTGAAGAATATTGTCTTTACTGAACTAATGTTGCTGCTCCCTTATCATTGGGATTTCTTGATTTTAAGCAGCTACTCTTTTGTGACTCTATCAGTGTATTAGCACCGGGTTTTTTGTCTCCTGTTTTTCTCTTGTAGTTCTACCAATTTGATTTCTAAGGCTTTCAATTTTTCAGGAATTGTTCACAAAAACCATTAAAGACAAGATTTCAATAAGCTCCTTTAATATAGAAGTCAGTTTTGAAACATTGCTGCTAGTTCTCTCTGCTCTAAAATCTTTATGCTTTCCTTTCTGGCTTTTTAAATTTTGTCCTCCTTTCCCA
>NW_009260028.1:3643798-3665360 GCF_000687185.1 Egretta garzetta | reverse complement strand
TCGAATTCTATTCACAAATTTTGTCTGTTTTGCAGGTTACAACCTGTTTTTTTCTCATTTCTCTGATTCGTCACAGTTTTCACTGAAATCCGTTGTAAATACTGTTGCTGCACTTACATGATGCTTCTGCTCACCTGGGTTTTGATTTTCTTTGGTGATGGCTGCATAGAACCTTAGATCTGTTCAACACATGAATTTCATTTCTTGCTCTTAGTTTCAGTTAATGACTACATGAGAGGCTTTTAGTTACACTTCCATGCTCTTCGGACATCTGATGTGTGGTTACAAGCTCAAAACAGATGACCCATTTCTTATTGCTAGGTGTTTAAATTACATGGATAAGCTTCTTTTATATTTTAAGTACTCCTGTCTTTTGAGATGTAAAATGTGCTCTGATGGTGAAATATTAAATCAGTAATCAACTAATTCAAAAAATCTCTTGCCTGTGAGACAGCAATAAAGTATTTTTTGTGTATTGGCTAGACAACTATAACAATTTTATGCACCGTATTTCACACAAAACATCTTCCTTTACACTTTGGCACTCTTAAGTAGTACAGCTACAAAAGTTAATATAACATAAAAGCTGAATGTAGCTGAATGAAGAGGAGAAAAGAAGTTTTCAGTTGAGAACTCAATATAAATTTGAATTTACTGTAGGATTTACTCAGTTGAGAAGGACGAGACATCAAGGACTCCCCATCTCCTCTCTCCTGTTGCGTGGTGACACTGGTATTGCATTTCTTGGCAGTACCAGGGCTCCCTCTGGGTGCAGAAACACCCCAAGCATTACTGAGAAAAAAAAGGGGACCACTAAAGCATCTCCCCAACCGAGACACTGGTCCAAGCCACCCCAGCATATGAGGCCCTTGTGGGGAACAGAAAGAGATGGTCCTATGTCCCTTAATGTGGTGAACCCAAGTCTGGAGTAGATGGCTATTCAATGAGCTGTTTGAAAGAAATCCTCATAGTATGAGTGAAAATATCTTACCCGGTAAAATAACATCATAAAATTGAGAGTAAATATGACAGAAAAAATGAATGGAAAATAGAAAGGTAAGCTGTCAAAAGTAGCTTGAATTAGCATAACTTGTTTCCCAGATTGTTACAGTTCCCTGACTACAGTGATAAAGGATGAGCTGCAGCTCTTACTTTCTACCTATTGTGCTGACACTTGCAGTTGTAGACATTTTTGAGACAGCCATTGGTGCAATGGCTGGGAGCTGTCCCATTTCTCAGCCTTTAACTCCACACTGCGGATTCAGACAGACTGAAATTATCTTCATTAATGTAAATATGTTCTGCTCTTCACCTCAGAGTTGGTACTAGACTGAAATATGAACTGGAGAGAGAAAAGCACAATCAGGACTCACCGCAATGTCAAGCTAATCAAGTTTACAGTCTTCCTCTGGTAAGAATGGAAAATAACTTTGATGTGATCTAGACAAATCTTTTGTCAAGGCAGAGTTGTTCCCTGTTATTCAGTGATGTGTCCATGTATTAATAGGAACAGAATGGAAGAAAACAGCCAAACAAATGATATGAGCCTTGTGCTTACCTCCAGTGCAGATAGGCAATGTCCACTGAATATTATCAAAAACCATAATCCCCCACAGTGTGTATTTCTGAAGAACAGAACAGCCATTGCTCTGCAGCATGGAGGGCATGGAACATATTTTCTACCACTCAGGGCTTCTGAGCATCTTCAGATTTCTTATTAGTGCTTGTCTTACACAGAACTGGATACTAAACCTGTGAAATACAGAGTGACGATGACATCATTTATTTGTTTGACATAGTTTTAGTTCAGTTTAAAGTTGTTTCTAAATTTAGGTTTTGAACATTCAAACAAATATTGTTAAAGGTATAAGATGCACTAATAAGCCTAAAATTTCAGCAGTGTCTTGATTTAATATCTAAATAGTCTAAGCATAGTATGGTATGAAGTGTATCTGATATGTTGTTGCTTTCTAGAGACACCTGCTGAGTTTACTTTGTTTAACTTTTAGTTTGAGAAAGAGCAATTGTTTGGCACCTTATCTTATAATGTCAAATGTTCTGTTATTATCTCAGTCATCTTTCCCATGTTAACAGCTAATGATTTTCTCTCACTCCCTCTCCTCAAGAGGACAGGGGGAGAAAATAAGATGAAAAAAATCATGGATCAAGGTAAAGGGAGATTGCTTACCTATTACCACCACAGGCAAAACAGACTTGACTTGGGGAAGATGAATTTCTTTTTTTCCAATTTAAAATAGAGTAGAATGGTGAGAAACAAATACAAAACTGGAACAACCTGCCCCCTTCTCCCACCCACCACCACCCCCCGATGCATTTTTCCCAGGTCCAACTTCACTTCTTCATCCCTGACTCTTCTACCTCCTCACTCTGCTCTGAGCAGTGCAGGGTGATGGGGAATGGGGAATGGGGATTGTGGTCAGTCCATGTCAGTTCCTCTCTGCCACTCCTTCTACACACCTTTCCCCTGCTCCTCCAGGTGTCCTTCCATGGCCTGCAGTCCTTCAGGATAAATGTGCTCCGTTGTGGGCCCTTCCCAGGGGCTGCAGTTCCCCAAGAACTCCTCCAGCATGGGCTGCTCTCCAAGGGCTGCAGCTTCCTTCCAGGAATAACCACCTGCTCTGGTGTGGGGTCCCCCATGGGCTGCAGTGTTGATATCTGCTGCAGCGTTGATATCTGCTGCAGCTTGGGCTCTTCCATGGGATGCAGGGGAAATACCAGTGTTGGTCTCTCCAGGAGCAGAGGGGAATCTCTGCTCAGCTGCCTGGAACGCTTCGTCTTCCTCTCACCTTGGTGCTCACAGGGCTGTTTCTCACAGTTTTTTCCTCACTCCTGGGCAGCATTTTGCCCTTTCTTACACACACTTTCCCAGAGGCACCACCATCTAATAAAGTAATAAATATTAATAAACTAATGCTTACTTAACTTAAGCATTAGTTTATTAATGGCTAATGGAGGGGTTTTATAGCTCTACTGTTTACAATTTAAAGGGTCAAAAAATTCTTTCAAAACTTCATTTGCTGGCTTGTATTGAAAACAATTCAAGTTATCTAAACATGGGAGGATTACTAGTCATTTGGTTGTTGATCACTAACCTTTTTTCCTTTTCTGTCATTATTTCAGTAAAGCTAGGTGCTCAGATGGCTTCACATGATTATAATTTCTTTGGCTTGCCATTAAGAACTTCAAAAGCTAGATAACTAGTGTTACCACTGCTTCATATATGAAGAGATATATTGTTACTGATGTCTGAACAATATTTTGAACAGTCACAGAAATTAGGTAAATATAAACATCCCTCCAGGACTAATATTTTTAATACCATCTCCTTAAGAATATTCCAGCATCCCATAAAGAAATGTCATTAAAGACTTTAACCAAGATGCCAGGGTACCAATTCAATCTAATGAATTACTTCTGTTTTCCAAAAGGCATCACAACATATCTGCTAGCTCACATTCACTATGCCATGTTTGCTAACCTTGTTACTCAGAATAATTTCTACCTCCCAAAATGTGAACACCTCCAGCATCTTCCTCTGGAGGAATTACTTTCTCCCAAAGAAAAAGAAACTGATATAAGATTTCTGGTTTTCTTGATATGTATGTTGGATCAGAGTATTTCACTACTTTGGTTTAAGTTCACTGACATTTTTATAAGCAATTTTAAGAGCTATATATTTTCAGATTTTTTTTTGTGACTTATGTGTACATGAGAAATTATATTAATTAAAATATATATAACCTTTGTCTCTTCAGATAGCTATTCCCATCACTAGACAATGCTTGTGTATCTTCTCAAAACATTGTCCAAGTACAAGTTGCTTGGGATAGTGGAGAGGTATAGTGAGTGGATTACAATATATGCCAGCTACAAAATTGCCAATCCCAAACATGCATGAATCAGAATATCAGATTATTAATTTCTTGTAATACCAGGATTCTTTAAAAATTACCACTTTGTAGACATAATGATGAAGTAAATAAAAGTCCAGACTTTCACCAAAGTCTAAGTATAGGATTGGAAAAAAAATCTGCAGCAGCTTGGTACACAGACAATACACTGATTTGGGGCTTAATTATGGAGGAATTTACTATAATTCAGTAACTGTTAATCAAGTATCATTCAATTTTTTTCTGATACATATGTTAGTCTAAATATCTTCTTTTACAGTCATCCTAGTGGTGTTATTTAAGTAGCCCCAACATATTTTTCAAACTATGTTATTTGTAATGTCTCCTTTCTATGCCTTGCAGCTGTCCGCAGGTCACTTTCAGGGTTTTGTTTGTTTTTTCAGGATAATTTGTTCCTGAAAATCTGAGCAGTCATTCCAAGAAACAATTCAAGACTATTCTAGGTCTGAGTGGCCTTTTTCCTCTTTATGGATCCTTCTGACTTATTTTCTCCCTGTGACACTGAGTAGCCAATCTGAATGCCTGGAACTTATCCAGTCAGATTCTGACAAAGCTGGTTTGCCTTCAGAATCCCACCTTCCACATGAACCTGACAATAAAGGATTTTATCATTATTTTTGTTATAGCTTCTACAGTTTACATCACTGGAGGTAAGGAATGCCCTGAACTACTCCCTACACTGTTCCCTGAAGTAAGGCAGAATGAGGCACCAGTAGACACTGATTTTGTTCTCAAGGAGCGAAGTGTACATTTTGACTTCTACACATTTTCACTGAGAGCTGCCTAGACCTCTGTCCAGTAGCTGTTAAAAAATGAATATGCTATTTGTCCACAATGGACAGGAATTATTTTGTCAGATGAGACACCAACAACTCCCAAGAATTCATTTAGAGAGATTTGTATGTATTTCTTATGAACAATCCTGTAATCTTGAAAAATGTCATTCTGCAGGTATTGTTTTATACCTTTTTGCACATCTGCCACATTAAGTTTAATAGATTCCTTTAAAGGAGAGTGCATTTTCTTACTGAATTAGATTGTTCCATCCACATGCTTAATTTAAATGATGGACACAATAGAGGGTAAAATATGTTCCAACTTTTAGTCATAGTAAGTTGATAGCCAGCAGATGCCTCACATGTGAAACCATTAGGGATGCGTCTCAACAGGGATATGTCTGTATATTTGTAAATTCACGTGCCAAGTTACTTCAACATTATGTTGATTTGGGACATTCTGGAGAGACTTCACACCATTAAAGAAAATAAAAAAAGAAAACACACCTGGCAGTTTAGGACAGATGATTCAGATACCATATGTTTCATGCTATTTTAAAGAGAAATCACGTCCATTTCCTTCAGACAATCACACTGAGATTTCACAAGCTAACAAACACTTGCAAGGACATAGAAATAGAAATATGCAAGGTGAATTTCACTTATAGTAAATGCTGTATATCAAAATTTAGCTTAGAGTCAGGCATAAAGAAACTCTTAACTACTTCACTGCAATGCCGCACCAGACATTAGAACTGAAATAAGAGAATACAGTCATGTAATTACTCAGTTCTTTGACTACAAATGAACAATCACTTGGTAAAATTTCATAAACCCCTCTGACCTTATTTATGTTTAGTTTGAGAAAAAGAAGAAATAGTTAACCTTTCCAAGAGACAAGTTAAGTAGTATATAAACTCAAGTTTTACCCTAGGCTTTGAAATATTTACTGAAATTCCATGACTCTATCCATTTAAGTGTTTTAATTTATAAATTACAATTCTTCTTCATAAAAAGTACATTAAAAATATTTTAATGTAATTTGTACCTGAAGCTTATTCTCTGAGACTCTGGAGACAGTTCTGGTCTTGTTGTGCATTAAGAAAAAGTCTCATTATGGTTCTACAGTTGCAAATTTACCTGATGCAAGGAAGTCTTCTTCAGTATGATGTAACTAGCTGTCATGTCTTTGTCCTCCAGCACCCCTGAAATACAGAAGCAACAGCGAAACATGTTTTATTAGAACGTTAAGCCAAAGTAGGTTGCACTCTGGCCATCTCCCTTTGGCAAGTGGTCTTGGAAAGTCATAATTATAGAAATGTTTGTTGAAAAATTTTTCTAGAGGACATTTAGTCTAACCTTCTGTCAAAAGAAAGATCATTGCCGATGCTAGATTGAGCAATTTGTGGCCATTTCCCCTTGTTATATGGGGTGTTACTTTGGAGAAAGATTTGGTTACATCATCTCTGTGACCCCCTTCATGTGACTGTAGGCTGCCCTTAAATGAGTCTTTAAACTCCTCTTTGCTGCGCTATACAAACCCTGCTCTCTCAGCTTCCATGCACCAGGCACGTGCTCTAGGCCTCCTAACATCTTGTTCAGTGCTTTTATACAACGTTAAGCACTTCAGTGACCTTTTTAACTCCAGGTTTTACTATGGATATAACAGGCAAGTCCAACAGAAAGATTATCTGATTTATGTTAGTGTATATTTAGTGTATTTATGCCACAGAGTGCCATAAAAAAGCCACAAAGACTCAGGCTGCAACCCAAGAAGATGTTCTCATCTATTGCATGAAAATTGTTGGGGCATTTAAAAAAAAAAAATCTCATAATGATCTTTTTGTGAAAATGGTTATAAATTGTGTACAGCAACATGGCAAAACACAAATTAATTTCCCACTGAAAAGTCTTAACCAGTTAGACGAGGTCACAAACTGACTTAGTGATACATAAGGTTATATCTGTATATAAAAAAAAAAAAATAAAATGAGTATTCAAAATGTTTATTTTTGTAAATTAAAAGGGTAAAATTACGCAAGAGGTAAAATGATGAAAGGTCAAAAAAGGATATTATTTCAAAGAATGATTTATAATCCATGTCTTCTACATTTCACAAAATTAATAGTTTGGACTGATGATATGATTTGAATCAAATAAATAGTTCTGAAGATTTTATGCATACTGTGCTAAAGAAAGCAAAGAAAATAATTGTATAGACACTTCAATAGGAGTATAGATTACAACTGTTTTTATAGTTATATGACAGAGTCATGATTTTAAGGTATTAACTATTGTTAAGGATCATCGTATTTAATCACATTAGTAAAATACAGTAAGCCAGTTCAGAGGTAGTTGTGGTTCTTAGCAGTCAAGCAGTCAAGTGTAAGTTATATGAAATCTTGTTCAGCTAACGTGATCAAAGTTTTAACAAATATTAACTGAATCTTTTCTGTAAACTAGAGCTAGCTGAGCTATTTCTTCAAAATAGTTTTTGACCAATTTCATCCTTTACTTTTTCTGATCAAACTGATTCCTATGAATGTAACTACTGTTCATAATGATTTGAACAAACCTACTTTTGAATACAGATTGTCAGTTTATTCATTATTACTTCATTTCTTTTGTGTTTGATGTATTGAAATCATGTGGTCCTGTTTATGCTTGGCAATTTGCTGAAACATTTGAAATGACAATAAGTATTTATGAATAGCAAATATCTCCATTTACATACCAATGTGGTTATTTGTACAGAATAGAGCTATTCTCCATGTTCTTGGGGAAAAAAAACCACTGTACCCATCAGTGTCTTGAGTGTATATGCTAAATAATGAGGCATATAAATGACTCAGCAAGTACAGAAAACTGCATTACCCTTTAATTAACAACCGGTCTAGAAGCAGGTTAGGGGTGCATCTTCCCTCTTCTCCTTCCCACAGTTTCCTTTTCACCATCATTTCCATGTTTGAGACCAAGCACTTCAAAAAGGAGCAGAAACAGCCTGCTAAGACCAGATCAGAAATGGGCATTTCTGAGCCTTTTTGCAGTTCCCCCATCTCCCCTGCTTAGTTATCGAAGATGTCTCTTCTTGAGGGTTGCAGATAGGGGTGATAACTCAGACTGTCTGTGGAAGTGGAAACCCTGGGATCAGCGCTGTGCTGCAGAGAAGCAAGAATAAAAACGGTCTGTGAACTGTCTGTAATTTTAAATTCAGTATAACTCAATCAGAATTAACAGCTTCCAGCACAACTTGCATGTACAGAAATAGAATGAATATTCAGAGGTGTGAAATAGTATTTTTGGTTATATCTTGCAAGTACTGCACTTAAGGACTAGGTAAAATAATGAGCTGCAGCTGGTCCACACTTGGGACCTGTTTTGCCTCCTGTAGTGTTGGATATTGATGGATATGATGTCTCACTGGAAAAGACAGAAAGGCTGGCTCATTTCTTAGCTGCAGGCTTCCTGGGGAAGAAGAAATTCTCATGAGATTGTCCTTGCCTCATTCTACTCTATACCTAGGATAATCTTGCCAGAAAAATCTTGCCTCTTATTTTTGTAATATATCCCTTTTATCATTATATCATTTACAGATGTGGTGGTTGACCGTGGCTGGGTGCCAGGTGTCCACCTAAGATGGTCTATCAATCTGCCTCCTCAGATAGACAGGGGAGAGAAAATGTAATGGAAGGCTCATGGGTTGAGATAAGGACAGGGAAAGATCACTCACCAATCACTGTCATGGGCAAAACAGACTTAACTTGGGGAAATTAATTTAATTTATTACCAATCAAATCAGAGTATGGTAATGAGAAATAAAAACTAAATCTTAAAACACCTTCCCCCCACCTCTCCCTTCTTCTCAGACTCAACTTCACCTCTCATTTTCTCTACCTCCTCCTCCCCAAGTGGCACAGGGGGACAGGGAGTGGGAGTTGCAGTCAGTTCATCACATGTTGTCTCTGATGCTCTTTCTTCCTCAGGAGGGGAGGATTCCTCACACTCTTTCACAGGAGGCAGTCCTCCGTGAACTTCTCCAGCATGAGTCCTTCCCACAGGCTACAGTTTTTCATTAACTGCTCCAACATGGGTCTGTTCCATGGGGTGCAGTCCTTCAGGAGCAGACTGCTCCAGCATGAGTCCCTCATGGGGTCACAAGTCCTGCCAGCAAACCTGCTCCACCATGGGCTCCTCTTTCCACAGGTTCTGCCAGGATCCTGCTCCACAGTGGTCTTCCCATGGGGTAACAGTCTCCTTCAGGCATCCACCTGCTCTGGCATGGGATCCTTCATGGGCTGCAGGTGGAGATCTGCTCCATTGTTAACCTCCATGGGCTGCAGAGGGACAACCTGCCTCACCATGGGCTGCACCACAGGGGAATCCATGCCTGGAGCACCTCCTCTCTCTCCTTCTTCACCAGGCTTGGTGTCTGCAGGCCTGTTTCTCTCACATATTTTCACTCCTCTCTTCATCTGCTGTTGTTCCACCATAGGTTTTTACCCCTTCTTAAATATGTTTTAACAGACGCACTACCACAATTGATGATTGGCTCAGCCTTGGCCATTGGTGCGTCCATCTTGGAGCTGGCTGGCATTGGCTTTATTGGACATTGTGGAAGCTTCCAGCACCTTCTCACAGAAGTCACCCCTTTAGCCCCCTGCTACCAAAACTTTGTGACACAAACCTGATAGAGGGAGTGAAGGTATTTCTTCTCACCTGTATAGTAGCTATGTAGATACTATAGTAGTAGTAGCATAGTAGCTATGAGGAAACAAAACCATACATGATATCTGTGGAATTACTGTCTTGGTAGATGATGAAGAATCTGTTTTGGCAACGTACCTGCCACACCGTATTTTAAAGAACTCAGGTTTACACATGCTCAATCATTTACAGGGAGTGTCCATTGCAATAAGCCTTTTATCCATATGTATATGTTGTCATATACCAGAGAATGTAATTAAGATATATAAAGGAGATAGTAATAAACTTTGAATGTTCATATTTCTTTACAAAGATTGTACAATTTCAAATGATGTGACTCTCACCTAAAGATCAATTTCATATTTAGTTGATGGTAAGGCTAAAATAGGAGACATTATTTTAGAAATATGGTGTGAATAAAAGTTTGCTGTGAGTGACTTCAAGCGTTTTTCAATTTACTCTACAAATAGTCATGGTAAAGTTCATAAGAGATGTTCTGTTTCTAGTAACCTTTACTTTTCGTAAATCAGTCTAGAAATAAGGAAGTCTTCATACTGTTAATATGGATGCTTAGGATTTTGAAAAGGTTACTTCATAAATATTAAGCTTAGGAATCATGCCTTCAGTACTATGGCTTTTTTATCATTGCTTTGAACAATGTAATTTATTTTGTATTAAAAGCAATTTAGCTCTATAATATTATGATTGTATAAAAAGGAGCAGTATACATGTGCACATGTATATGTACACACACATGCACACTATGATATGTATGTAGCATATACACTAGTTAGCAACCTTGTCTTCATTTCAGAATGCAACATTCAGGGAACTATAAGGCAAAAGCAGTCTAAATTTTAACAGTCCTTTTCACTAGCTGGAGACTGGACAAATACTTTTAAAAATGGAGAAAAACAGAAGCTGTGTAATAGTAGATTTGTTTTCTGGAGGACACTTCTGGAGGAACTTGAACAATGCATCCATTACCTTCATCCTATCTTCAAGGACCTTAATAATTTGAAGTCATGAGCTGGTTCTCCAGTTGGGTGCAGTTTATTTTTCTTTGCACCCTTTCAAAAATGAAAGTCAATCCCAGTTCTAGACCTTACTTTTTCCCATTTAACACCTTTTCCCTTTATAGATAAACATCTTCTGATCTGATTGTTTCTAGACTGTTGGGGCTCTATTGCCAACCTAGTTTTTGAAGTTCTAGATTGGGAATTTTTGAGATCTTCAGATCTCAGCGTCTCACTTCTTGAACTATGCCATTTTTCTGGAAGATGTTCTCTCTTGCCTGTTCTTTGTTCATCTTCAGTGGCTGCCTAGATGTTTCCCATGTTAGAAAGATGAATTCCTACCAGTGAAGCTTTAATTTCTGTTACATCGGAGGAGTTTGCTCCTTTGCCCCAGCCAGGTCTCGCTGGCACTGCAGAAAGCTGAACCCTCTGTTACACTGCTCAATTTCTTCTCTCATTTCTTAAGCCCAAGTGTTATGGGGTGAGCTAACTGAAGACCAGCCTTACTTCTTCAGTTTTTAAGGAGACAGAACAACAATTAAAACAATGAAACTCCTGTGATTCAAATGGACTGTGCTGGAATTAGTTTAAACCTTTGGGTGAGGAGTATAGAAGCACTATAGATAGTTTAAACTAAAATATTTAATTACAGGAATAAGCTAAGAATGCATGCAGAGTCACTCACTCCATATGTAGACATATGGATATTTTGGTTTGGAGTCCATCAGTTTGAGCTAAGTAAATACACAGAAACATACACATGGTTCAGCTGCTCTGGAAACACTTATTTTGAACAAAGTGCGGTTCTTTTCTGTTTAGTTTCTGTAAGTTGTTGTTAGTTATGAGTAAACATATTTCTGAAAAAGCTATATTCTGGAACCAGGAGAGAAAAAATAAACTAATTTTTATACCAGAATGTGTGGATGCATCTGTACGTTTGCAGTATTTGTACAGTAATATTGACAAGCCTAGAATGTTGGGCAAGATAACAGAAAAGTGGCTAAAATATGTAATCCTCTCTGTGAGAAAAAGTGATAGAAGAAGACGATAGAGACGTTGGGAATTACTGCAAATGGTAGAATATAAGTTACAATATGGTACAAATACTGTAACAGGTAACTACTGTATACAATAATTATTAGTGTATTTTTTTCTACTAAAAGCACAGATAAACTAATGCAGTGATATCCAGCTACATAATGTTACAGATATCAAAAACAATATACAAAGAGGGTGAGAATAATAAAAAGTATAAATGTGTAAGTAAATAAAATAAACACATACAGAAGGTTGCAATAAATTAGGTTCAATTTGGAAAGTTGTAAAGGGGAGGGAAATCAAATTTGCATACTGCACAGGGCCAAATTTTGATATGCTACAGTCATCTGTATGGAATGCGGTTAATATCAAAACCACATAGGATAGCTTTAATTTATACAGTTAATAAATTAGAAAAATCTGAAGTTGTCTGAGACATTTAAGGTAATTTTTTTCTATACTTAGATAATATGCTTTGTATGTTTCTATTTATCACCTATTATAAAACTGATCATGGCATACAAATGTCAAAGAAGGAAAAGACTATGTTTTTTTCTAGATACATCCTAAATCTTGTTCTGTGCAATAGGCTTTGTATTTCTGATTTCAGAAATATATCATCCGATTTAATTTCATGTTTTTTATTCAAATCTTTCTTGTCATTCAGCAGTTGCCACTCCTACTTTTAAAACCTGTTGCTTCCTGTCCAAGTCTCTGGTAAACAAGAAATTTTTCTTCTGTCAATATATGATTAGATCTTGAAAAACCTCGGCATGTTGGATGAGATTCTGAACCAATGTCTTCAGTGCTTAAAAAGTCGTCAAGCTTTGAGGCTGGGAGGCAAACACTTTCTGTAGCAAACATGATCTGGAAGGCATATAAAAATTTAATAGACGTGTACATTAGCAGTCTGAACCTTTCACAGAAATAAGACCCAGCTTCAGAAAACAGTGAGGATTATGTCACAAGTGCTAGTTGTCAAAAACTGGCATGCTTTTCTATCACTGAGAAAATAGAGAAACAACGAAGGTTCAGTACTATGTACAATGACTTCCATGGATTAGACAAGTAGCCAGCCTCAGACAGCAGCACACCAAATGGGGAGGTTCATGTATTGGTTCCCACAGGTTTATAAGAATGCAAATAAGCCCAGTGGTTCTGGAAAATGTATCTGTAATAAGGCACAGCTCAAGTGAAATACAAAGTGATGCATAATATGCTATTAGATTCTACTTGCTAATTTATTGTCATGCTTTCGTAAGAGGCAGTCAATATGTACATCCAAAATTTTGGACCTGTCTTAAAGATCTACTTATTACAGTCCATCTTCTTCAAAACTTGTACTGTACTGTAGAAATACTGACCCCTTTAATAGATTTTCTATTTTTTGTAAGTAACAGAAAAGGCCTAGTAGGAACAGCAGAAAAGATGGAGACATTACCTTATGAAAGGTGGTTGTCGTGCTTCTATAATGTAAGAGCAGAGCTGTCCAGCAGGGACAGCCAAGGCACCACCACTGTGGCTATCCAGCCCCAATAGTGTTTCAGAAAGTTCCCCTGGGAGCCCACGCCAGATTCAAAATTCTTGTAAATCATAGAATCATTTAGGCTGGAAAACACCTTTAAGAACATCAAGTCCAACTGTTAAATGCATTAGACACCTTTGCTGTATAGACTTTTATGAGCAGTTTTGCATGTTAAGCCTAGTAACGTGAAGATGTAGTAGACATAACTCATGTGTCAGACTGAGGGATTAACACAAGAGAAGGAAATGGGTTATATCTCATAAAAGAAAAAGGCATAAAACCAAATGGGAAAACATTGGATATTGATACATTCGAGGTTGAAATCCATGAGAGAATTTCTGCAGCAGCTTCACAGTTAGAGTTATCTTTCCTCTCTCTCTCACAGCTGCTGTAGAGAGACAGTCACATATAATAAGCTACTCCCCCTTTTCTATTGCACCTGATGCCTCAGCAGGTACAATCCTGGTGTGCTTCACCATTCAATGACACTGTATACTCATGGGCTGCCAGGTGGCTTACCATCTTCAACTCAGTTAGTCTGTGACCTGGTTTTGGCTGGGACAGAGTATATTTTCTTCCTAGTAGCTGGCATAGTGCTGTAGTTTTGGATTTAGTACTAGAAGAATGTTGATAACACACTGATGGTTTAGTTGTTGCTGAGCAGTGCTTACACCAGTCAAATATTTTCAGCTTCCCCTGCTCTGCCAGGTGCACAAGAAGCTGGGAGGGGGCACAGCCGGGACAGCTGACCCACGCTGGCCAAAGGGCTATTCCAGACCATATGATGTCATGCTCAGTGTATAAGCTGGGGGAAGAAGGAGGAAGGGGGGAACGTTCAGAGCAATGGCGTTTGCTTTCCCAAGTAACCATTACGCTTTCCTGGAGATGGCTGAACACCTGCCCACCCACGGGAATTAGTGAATGAATTCTTTGCTTTGCTTGCATGCACGTGGCTTTTGCTTTCCCTATTAAACTGTTTTTATCTTAACCCACGAGTTTTCTCACTTATAGCCTTCTGATTCTCTCCCCCATCCCACTGTTGGGGAGTGAGTGAGCAGGTGTGGTGGGTCTTAGTTGCCAACCAGTGTTAAACCATGATAGTCTGGAAAAGGCACTTTTACAAATCTGTTAAATGAACAAGAGAGATTTTAATCTTTATTGATCCAGGAAAACCTTACTGACTTGGGAAAAACTGCTTACCCATATTTTGATGAGCTTATTTCTGACATAATGTTTCTAGTCAATGCAGTAAAGTACTCAGACTGCTGAGTTTCAAAGGCCAGTGATCTTCATTTTGTCAGGTCTTTCAAAACACCTATGTTCTCATATAGAGCAAGGAAGAAAAGCTTGTGTTCAGAAGTCCAATTTCTGCACAGAAAAAGTCACTTTAATCCTCCAGATCAGCTTCAGATAGTTCAGGACTTCAGGCCTCACCACTATCCACTTAGGACCTCCTTAGATCATTCATTGTCCTTACTTCCCAGTAGACGAAGCTACCCATTTTGCTCATCCTGGTGCCATCTACCATAACATTTCTGCAATTCTTTTCTTTCCCTCCCATGTAAAACCATTGTTTTCGTCCTGTCCTGGCCCAGCAAACAGCTTGATTAATTTATTCAGTTCTGAAGAGAACTTAGGCCCAACTCTTTATGCTGTCATTTCATGACTAATAGTGTCAGCAAATGCAGGCTGTTGATATCCCTGCCATACATCTTTGCCTTGAGGCACTGGGACATTGAAACTTCACTAGGGGTTTTGAAGAAGTGGAGGCAAGAAGAGGCACAGGACTCGGACAAATACTTAGCCATTTTAAACTGGAGCTTTCAGGTGAACTTCAGGTGAACTTAAGAAAGTTATTACATGAAGTGGTGATCTTTGACATCAGGAGGCAGGGCTACAGTCTGGTTTTTGCAGAGTTCTTTTTTTGTAGGGGAAAAAAACAAGAACAAAAAAAAATTGCCAAAACAAAACCAGACCTGTAAATATTCTTACAAAACTTTGTGATTGTTTTTCCCCTCCTACACATTCTTTCATGTCTATATTAAATTATGAGGAATATACTTAATTGTAATATAAATTTCATAGCTATCCCTCCATTTTTACTGTTTTCCAATTTGGAATGCACATTAAAGCTAACAGCTTTAGTTCTCTCTCTCTCTGAGCTGTTTTGCATCTAACATAAAATTGAACCTGAAAGTACAAGAAGATCTGTCAAGTTTATTGTTTTTTCTTTGCTCCAGCTTGTGCCCATGTTAAATATAAAATGAGAATTGTCCAGGCTAAATATAAAATGAGAATTAAGATAATTTAATTCAAGGAAAAAATGCCAAGGAACTCGTAACAGTGTATTTGCGTAGTCTAAGAAAATAAATTAGTTGAAGCACTTTCTTCTCTTCTACTTCCTAGTATTTTCAAAGACTAATTTGTCAGCAGTAAAGATCAATATACGTTATTAAACAAATTTACTAATCCTTCTCATGATACTGATGAGAATGTCTGTGTTATATATGGTGGTATCTTTTAAAAAGCATGTTTATCTTTTATTGAAGTGAGAAGAGTTTTACCTCTCTTTATCCTAGCTGTTAGGCATATTCTCAATTATAACAAAGGGCTTTAAGTTGTTCTCGGTTATGATCTACAGTAATACCATAAGTCTTTCCAGTATTGATTAGTCTCACAGAGCTGGATTTAGCTTTAGTGGAAAAGTAAGCTGTGAAAGGAGTTAGGAGCAGTCTTCAAGATAATGCTGTAATTACTGTGTATATAATCAGATGCTGGATCCTTTTCAAATGTACTACAAAGTACCATATTAAAAAGGGGAAACATATGGACGAAAGAGTCTATTTACTGTCTTAAGTCTAGGATGAACACAAGTGTAATCATTGCTAGAAATAATACTATATATTAGTCTAAATGTATTCTGCTATTAGATTGCTTTATTTGCCTTACAAGTTTTACATGTATTGGTGTCTATAATTAAGCAAAGCCTGTCTGGTCTTTCAATTCTCAAGCTAAGAGTGAACTGAAATGTAGAATCCGTCAGGTACAAAAACATATTAAACATCTGTGCAACCAGTTTGGTCCATATAGACAGCCGGAATCAACTCTCTACTTGCAGAAGTATATTAGGGTGCCCAGACTGTCTGAGCAGATTCTCTTTGGGTGAAGGGGTGATGCTGGTTTTTTACATTCAGAGTGCCTAAGAAAAAAATAAGTGAAGATGGCTAGGGAGAGAACAGAGCTGTTCATTTTTACTATAGGCCAGTTAGTGGATTCCAATGGGAAGTAAAACAATATTTTGTGGTTTAATGTAAAAAAACTTCAATCACAGGGCAGCTGAGAGACAGTGTTGTGATGTCTTCTCTTGCAAGTATGATGCAGCCCACTGTAAACGGCAATGTAGAAAACCCCAGTCTAACTGTATACCATGTATACCTTTCTGTAATGTTAACACCTCCTGCTTGTTGAATTATCATTATCACCAATGTAATAAATACTGAAATCGAATCCATCCTTTCAAATTGAAATATTAGATATGGCAGAATGCAAGCACGTGCTGTGCGTTGTTGGCACTCAAAGACCTGGTGACTGTGTCAGTATTGGAACCCAAATGAGTGTGATAGAGCTTTGCAGGAAATAAAAAGAAAACTAAAAGCAGAAAAAAAGATTAGAACATTTCAACAGTTCCCAAATGCTATTTTTACTTCTGTAAGACAATCATTCTGGTGGCTGCCAGGTGCTGGATACTTGTCCAGAAATCCTGAATTTTAATGGATACTCTGGAGGTCAGATCCCAAGCTGGTCTAAACCAGCAGCTCCCTAATGACATAAGCCATTTTTGCTAACAAATATCTGAGATGATATATGAGTCCTCAAGAACACATGAGTTTATAATTTTAAGAATTAAATTATTAATTATGCTTGAAATAAGCTTGGGAAACATTGTACTAAGCTTCTTAACTAGACATTTCTTTATAACTAATGAAACATTATTTTGCATACCAGTAATAAGAAAATTAATGTGATGGAGGTTAAATTGATACTCATCCAAATTAAAAAAAAAAAAAAGGGCAAAACCGAAAAGGGCATTTCCTAATCAGTCAGTAAAAATATACATATATATACCTTCAGATACCATAGAATAAAAACTTGGTTAGGAAAACATTATTAAAGCTACCTTTGTTATTAGTGTAAATATGATCTTATTGCTCTCTAATACTACATGCAGAATTAACTCTTTAAGTCAGTCTTGGAATTATTGAGATGTATAGCTGAAACTGAACCATTTTCTTCTACTTCAGTTGCGCACATTTGGTCAGCAGTAGAAACCTAAGCTCTATGTCAGCAATGACATATGATGTAAATGGAAAGAGAAAACGTACATAAGAAAGTGTAACACTGCTAATATGTTGCTAATAATAACTGCTATTATGTGCTAATAATAATGATTCCAATTCAATTTTCAGGTCTCACCATAATGGGCAGTCTACAAAAACTGAAAGTGAGTGTCTCTTGTGTATCATTTACTATTAGACAAGAGCAAAACAGAGAAACAAAAAAACTGGGAAAAAATTCCAGATTGTTTCTTCTTTCAGAGGGAGGAACTGGGAGATATAAACTGTCTGCTAAAGTGACTCAAACTGTGAAAGACTAGAAAAAATGAACCTCTGACTCCTGAGGGAGACTTAACTAATATGCCAAATGTAATATTTTATAAACTGACTCATTACAATCATGACAGCCTTAAGGATGAATTTCTACAATGAAAGTTGGTATCCTTCAACAAAGTAACAAACCTCCTTGCTGCTATTCTGTGGAACAAAAGAAATTTTGAGTAAAAGAGATTGTTCTAATAAACTGTAAGAGATACTGTAGTCTTAATGCATGCATTTGTTAGGAGCAGATTACCAGACTCTGTCACTGTATAGCTAAAAGGAGTAAATTTTTAACTAACTATATTTTAACTCTTATAAAAGTATTCAGAACTGAATTATGATGGATCTTAAATATTTATTGGCTAAATTAATTTCTTTCTCTAGAGATAACAGTACCTGAGTTTTACCTTCTTTATTAATTTGTATATGATAATCTTTGTGAAAAACTTGAGTTTTTCCACTGTATTTGTACTCTTTCATGAAAAGAAGAGGGAAAAAATCAGCTAGATTATAAACTATGAGTTAGCTGATTCATCCCTGGCTTTCTTCGAAATGGCATCTGAAATTAATCTCCTTACAATTGTCTTTACTGAGATTTAGACCCAGAAAACATATTCCTATTAAGACTGATGTTTGCATAGAGAGATATCATTGCCATATCTTCATTCTTCCATCAATAATCAGCTGTGCCCTGTACCACACTCGTACCCACTCAATAACCTATTTTGAGGCCTTTGAATAAATTAGTTTTCCACTCCATCATCATCTTTCAAAACAAATCAGTTTAAAGTTTTCCTAGCTGTGACATGGGCTTCCCAGTTAATACATTCCTAAGTCCTCATTAGATTAATTCTATGAATATCCCCAAAGGGGATTTCAGCTTTTACCCTGCTTTTTCTTTTGCCTGAAATAGGTCTTTATTCACACCAAGAATTTCTGCACTATCCTAGTCAAATAGTTACCTTCTCGTGAAATAAATTAATTCTGATCTCTCCTCCTGCCTTTGAATTAGTGAATTGACAGCTCTTCTCAATTTTCACTACGTCTCTGACACAGAGATACACAGCTGAAGACAGTAAACTGAGTTCCTCAATGGCACATAACAAAGATTTGTCAAAATGGAAATTTACTCCTGTATCTACTTTTATATACTAGTTTTTCACTACAGGTACACTACAGTGCCTCATGCACAGGACTGAATTTCTTTCCTTGAGAGTTTTTATTCCAACATGTTACTCACACCACCTCATCTAAGTATTTGAAGGATGCTTTTTCCTATGCCCATTGGTTTTAACTTTGGACTTTATTGAATGTTTTGTCAAAAAAACTGGGGAAAAAGAGGTGCTGCACTAATAAGTAATCAGGCCAAATGCAAATTTGGTCAATATTTGATACAAGTATGTATTCCGGGTTACAAAGGAAAGCAAAATTAATTTTCTCTTTTCTTGGTGGCTAACTATGTTCCTCCCTGTCCTGGATTCAGCTTGGAGAGAGTTAATTTTCTTCCTAGTAGCTGGCACAGTGCTGTGGTTTGGATTTAGTACTAGAAGAATGTTGATAACACACTGATGGTTTAGTTGTTGCTAAGTAGTGCTTATATCAGTAAAGGAATTTTTCAGCTTCCCTTGCTCTGCCAGGTGTACAAGAAGCTGGGAGGGGGCACAGCCAGGACAGCTGACCCCAACTGGCCAAAGGGCTATTCCAGACCATATGATGTCATGCTCAGTGTATAAACTGGGGGGAGTTAGCCAGGGGGAGAGCAATCGCTGCTTGGAACGGGCTTGGCATCAGTCAGCAGGTGGTGAGCAATTGCATTCTGCATCACTTGTTTTGTATATTCTGTATATTCCCTTACCGTTATTATTATTGCTATTCTTTTCCTCTGCTGTTTTATTAACTGTCTTTATCTCAACCCACGTGTTTTATTTTTTTTCTGATTCTCTCTCCCATCCTACTGAGGGAGGCGGGTAGTGAGTGAGTGGCTGTGTGATGCTTAGTTGTCTGCCAGGTTAAACCACGACATTCCCTCATAACCATGCCAGTAGCTCAAGGATTGTTTAAGAGCTGCTGCGGAGTTTACTATTTGCTTACTTTGCTTATGGGTGACAGCCAAAAATGTACAAGAGATTCAGAATATGGCACTCAGGAACTGTGCAAGTTCATTCAAATGGAAACTTTAAACTAGGAATTTTTTCTTGTTATTTTAGCTAGAGATAGCTTTTCTAAAGCAAAAGTTTTCAAGAGGTCACCATGGTTACAGCGACACTATCACTAACACGGCTGGTGTATTGGGAGTTGTGTTGGGAATATATCTAAAAGAGAGACAGAGACTGTGTCATGCTGAAATCTGAAAAGAGAGGAGTTAGGTTTTCTGGCACATTCATGAATCCCCGCTTTCACTTCATATATTACATTGCAATTGTTCTGTGTACTGGTGTGAAAGAAAAACAGAAGCTAAAATACACTGTTCAGTTACAATTCTAAAGCAGTGAATGAGCACTAATGGCATGTCTATGATACACAACTCAGCACCATGTCAAAACTCTAGACTGATTCTGAATATGCTGGCATAGCAACAAAACAAAACATGCTACCAATGCTGGTGGCAGAGTATCTGTACCAGCATGGCACATCACATGCTTCTTAATACATACCAATAGGCTCTGTCTGACAGAAGGATCTGTGCTAGCACATCTTTCGTGCTTCTAGAACTAGTTTATCTTCCCTGGAGCTATCTGTGCTCTGTGAAAGACACATCATAACATAACATCATCTTCCCACCACTCTTAGAAGGCAGCTGGAGCAGCCATAACTGATGGCAGACCATATTTCTGAATCTTTTACTTTTTCATCTTTTATATTGTTTATAAGGCCCTGAATTATAATTAAAATAGCATACACCAAACTCTACTTCAGAAGATAATATTTCTATATATTCTTGCCACAAATTCATTCAGGTGATTGGGTTTCTTCCTTACAAGGCCCTCCTCAATGAAAAAGAAACAATTTACATGGTATTTTGTGATAATCCTCTTTTCATAGTCATGCCCTAACAATGCCTACTAAAGTGCAGGCAAGAAAAGCATGTCAACTTCAATATTCTTGGATAGTTTAGGTGCAAGATATATGTTGGGCAGCTTAGCCTTTTCAAGCCTGAGGTATGTGTGCTTATATGCTTAATGAAGATTTCATCTTAGAAACCTTGATGTTGAAAACTGAAGCCATGTTTAATAACATGAAATGCTGTGCACAATACTAGCTTTGGAGCATTACCTCCATAGTGGCTTCACTGCTCATTCCCATCCCTTTGTTTTGCTCTTTCTTCATTTTATGTCACACACTGCCAACAGCATCCAAAAAATTATCTGAAAAAAATTAAACATCTACAAAAAAAGGCAATTTTTGTTCCTTTTTTTGTTTTTTCAGCTATCATTTTTCTCTAATCAGATTCATTGCCCAGCTATACAAATAGATGTGCTGTGGTGATGTTCAGTGTTTAGATGGCATGAACACTTGCAAAGAACAGGAATGTTTTAAATCAGTCTTTCTCCTGAACAGTTTGTATGCTGAAGTCACAGCCTAGGGGAAATTTGAAGACAGAAATCTCTGAATTTACATGGCTAAATCCATTTTGGGGCCTCTGTTTTCTTTATCCAACATGAGCATAATACTTCACATACAATCACAGAAATATTCTGTGATGTCTCCAGCTTCAGTGATCATGTAGTCATCAGTATCACATCATAGCTACCTGTGATATGTTATCCGAGGAAAAAAAATCCCACAAACCCATCTGAAAATAGTAAAACAAATAGTATTGATCATTCAGTCATTACTGATTCTCATTCTTCCCAGAGACCATTGAAGCTGATAAGAATCTTAGACCATTTCTATTATGGGATGTTCCAAAGGCGGG
>NW_009260028.1:3635800-3643781 GCF_000687185.1 Egretta garzetta | reverse complement strand
ACAAGGGGATGAACTCACATGAACATGTCTCTGAAAAAAAGTAAAAATCAGAAGAAGAAATTTTGAATATGAATTATGAAAGCTGACATGAGATAAACTTATTGAAAGGAAGAAAGTCAACTCAAACTTTCTAAAGAGATTAGGATAGAGAAAAAACACCCCATAAAACTAAACACTTCACCATTTTTTTTTTTTTTTACTTCAGTGAATTTGAAGCTCTCTCCTACCTCCATTGTACAGATATAGGGAAAAGGTCAAAAGAATTTAGACACTATGGCACTGTGGCACTTTCAATTTCCTTAGCATTCAGGTCAGTTTTTCCTCAGTGTCAATCAAAGACAAAGAGACTTGGAAGCTGATGGAAGTGGAAAAATACTTTCCAGCCTTAGGCATTTGTTTACTAATCATATGGCGTTGCCCAGTGAAGTGATTCACTTTTAATGGGTTGCTTAGCTGTGTAGACCAAAGGAAAAGGAAAAAAAAAAAAAAAAAAAGAACAATTTGGATTATTCTTATCTCAGTGGCTCCATGTGAAATACTCATTGACAGATCTTCAGCTGCTATAAATTGTAATAATTATCCTGAAATCAAAGGAATAATGTCCAATTAGAGAGTGTCTAATCCTATAATTATTTATCATTAATTTCGGTGAATTCATAAATAGGTACTATTAGGGGTATCAGTACATGGGATCTACAGTGACTTACAGTTAAACCATTTAGATGAAGAAGGAAATCTTAATTTCTGGGGATTGTGAGTGAATAGAATAAATGTGAGTGCCTTTCCAGACCAGCACTCTGATTTTTTGCTTTACATAATATTTGGATTGCTTTGATTAGCTTGTGATCTTCTGGAGACTTAATGACCCATGACCAGCTTTAACTTCCACTTTATGCTATATAGACCCTGTAACAACATCCCAGGGCTGCCCACCTAGTGAAACCACCCAACAGCATGGTTTATGTGCAGCCCGCCTGATGGGGAGTTGAGCAGACCAGGCCTGGCACCAAGAAACTACTTTTATGTGGACAGACAGCTCATTCTGCACATGGACTAGCCCTGGGCTGGACGCAATTGAAATGTCTGGGAGGTGTGCGTGTATAAGGTGAGACTCACAGGTCTTCTCAGCATTTGAGCCTCTTCCCAATTATTTTAACTGAAGCATTTTAACAATCAGACTTTCCATCTTTTTCCTCTGCAGGGTGTATACCTATATTTGTCCTTTCTTGTCATAGTTATGGCTCATTATTGTACAATTAAAGTAGCATCTCCCTACTTTTTAAGCTGCTCCCTATTATGTCTACCTCTGAGTTTTATCTGTCTTTGTCTATACAAAGAAGTACTACAGACATTAGGCTGCCTAAATGAGTGTAGCATATTTTATGAATGCTTTGGCATCAGGTTAAGTGCAATACCTATTTCATGAGTCAACTAAACAGAAGCTCTGTGTGAGCTAAAAGTTCAGACTAATCACATCCACATGTAATAATGTGCACACTTATATTAATCAGTGTAATACCACCTGCACTAGAAAGACTGCAACATAATGTGTAGCCATGATCTTGTTAAAAAAAAAAAAAAAATCCTTCAATTCTCATTAACTGCCTCTCAGAGAGGGGAAAGGTATATACATTGTTATGTCTAATTACTTTGTGTACACCATATATATAGTAAGCATCACAGTGTGTTTTCAGGTCAGCAGAACTTTTAAAACACTTTTTTAAAATGTAAAGCTGCTATATTTGATTTAAGCACAGATGGTAATATGGGGAATCTAATCAATCAATTTTGAAAAATTGTGAAAATCACACCTTTTTCTTTTTCAGGAGTAGGCTATATTTCTGCAGCTTCTGCTGAATAAGGGGTTCTGGCTTTGGAAACACTTCTGTCCTAAAATATTTGCTCTCATTGCCTCAACACAAGCATATTTTCAGTTGTCAGAAAATATTTTTGCCTTGTTTGTCCCCTCCATGAAAAATGTAATCTTATTTTAAAACAAAAATTCAAAAGGAATTTTCGAACGTTTTTTGAAGAAGAGTTGGAATTTTCAGTGGAAATAAATATTTTTCATTAAGTCAAAAAATCAACCACATGGTGCTAAATAATTTCAGTTAAAGGTTTGCCATGACTTGACCTTGATAAGATATACAAACTGATAAATGAAGGGCAATATCTCATTCAACAGACAACAGAAATATTCATTTTAGTTTTGAGGAGTTACCCTTATCTTCCTTGTTTTCAGTCACAGAATACCTCCTGTCAACAGCTTTAGTTCTCTTATTTCTGTTGGTTTTGTGATTAAATCAATGTCATCTGGAGAACATAGAGCTCTACATCCCTTGCTTCTTCTAAGGTGTAAGAGCTTCCTTATTTCATTCAGTTTTCTTAACTGGACTAATGAAGTTCATATTTTCATAAGTAACATCTCACAGTTGTAGCTTGTGGGTTGTTGTTTTGTTTTTTTTTCTTAAGCTCTGGTATCTCAGTGAGTTTATGTTTTTTAATAGACATTTATTTTCCTTCTTGGCCATTAGATAGTTGTGCTGTCAACATTGGCTTCATCATGAGTACAACTGATTACAGTTCATGGATAAACAATGAAAGGTCATTATTCAGTAAATGTTCACTATTAATGGGATGTACTGAATAGAACTTCTAATGATTATAAGGTAGCTTAGTAACATCTCAATATAGTGGTGCTTCTTTTATAGCTAGAGGGAAAAAGAACATTTGAAAAAATATGAGAACTTAAGCTTCTGTGTGGAACAGAAGGTCATCCTGTTCATGTAGAAAAATGGATAATTGAATAAATGAATTTTCTTGAATTAAAAGTTTGGATTTATAATAATACAGTATTATCAGAAATTAGCAATTTTCTCTTCCTTGTCTTCCTATCAAACAAAAAAACCAAACTTAACCCCACAATGTGAAACTTCTTTTTTTTTTTGTTAAGTCATTATATTTCACATATGCGTTTTGTTGATAGCTGCATGTAATTATCCAACAGTGTCTGAAAGCTACTGTACAGCTACTCTGTTATTTAGGATAATAGTCTGCATATGGTTGGTACTAGTTCCTTTCCATTTTTTTTACCTCTGAATGCAGGGCATGGTCTGAAACTATTAAAATAATTTGGGAAAGTTAATTATATAGATATAGATATGGTTTTTATTACCAAGAAATTTAATGGAACATGTACTCCAATTCACAGAATGTAAAGTTTTAATGTAATGACACAAATTATAATAAAAGTAGAAACTGAAAAAGGGGGTGTGTCAAAATAGAAGCTTCCATAAAAAGCTCCAAATATTAAAAATGGTCCTGTTACAAATAGTTCCTTTCTCTCTGTATGGCTCTGTAAGAGCAAAGAGCTGATATTTGCATTCTGGGAGCAAACCAAAAGAAAGCTGAAGGGAAAAATTTCTGATTATATTTTAAATTTGCAGGTGCAACATGCTACATATGGCAGAATTCCATAAGCTAACTCTAGTATACACTATCTTTCGAAATCGAAACATATTTATTAATTCTATACTGTTTAAATGCCAGATAGATGCTTGTATTCGTTTAGATTCTCTGAATAAAGACTGCAATTTCTATTAGTGTCAACAAAACCCACACACTCACTATAAATCATGTAATGTAATTAAAACATTTGGATAGTATGAGTGGTGGGTTTTTTTAGTGACTACTAATAGGACTTATTTAGTAAACTGAAATTGAGTTATAGTCATTAATAAAATCCAATATTTAGCACAATATTTTTTAGTCAACCTTTAGCACTATTTTCTACAAAACTAGATTCATTTTTAAATTAGATTTCACAGAAATATTATGTACCTTTCTCATAACACTAGGAAGATTTTTGCATTGATAGCTGACATTCTGCTGTCTGGAGACTTAGTTCAAGAATATGACAATTTCATACCTTTGAAGCTCATACACCAATAAAGAAAAAAATGTGACAAGCAAGGTGGAAAATACTGATTATTGTAGAAATTCAATTTGAAAACTGGATTCCATAACATTGGGATTTAATATCTTTAGAAGAATGGGGTTTGGTTCAGAGAGGAAGCTTTGTATGATTTATTGAGCATTATTGATATTATTGTCTTGTGAAAACAAAATGGTCATTTAACTGCAACACTTTCCCTCTAGGAGTACTTACGAAATGTTTTGTTACCTCAGATAAACAATCTTTATACTATGTTCTATGAAAAAATGAGAAAACCATATCTTGCCCTATATTGCCAATCTAATATAAGCATCTATATTAGAAGAACTGTAGAAAACATACACTTCAACAGAAGACTCACGATTGAATTTATATGAGCAATTGAAACATTATAGAAAAAACAAGGACACTGAAAGGTTTTATTGTAAGGGATACAAAGGATTTTTGAGATTCAGAGCTAAAATTATCTAAAAATATTGGTCCTTATAAAAAAGTATATTAATTGCATGTTTGTAATGCTTGTACTTGCAGTGGAGAAGCATTTTATGAGATTGTACTTCTATACAAAATGTTTGGAAAGAAGGATACTTTTACCTAATGAAGAGTGAAATTTGCATCTGCTTAGCAGTTTCTTTACATTGTGTTTGACTTTCTGGATTGTTGCTATATTAACTGTAAGAAGTGTTTAATTCAACGGTGTGTTTCCATGATCCTAACTTCAAAATCTGATTTAGGTGGGTTGGAACATATAAAGCAATTTCTTCTGCAATTTTCACTGTAAAGTTACAAACAGTTAATTTCAGTTACTCATGTTATTCATAGAGGGCACTGCACTGAAGCTGCCATTTCCTGATTTTGAGAAGCATTCACACTGTAGTAGGAAATGAAGCTTACTACTTCTATTTTCTGTGTCCTTGTAATTCAGGCGCTGTAACACAGGCAACCAGAACACAGGAAGCTACATGTGATGGATTAGCATGTCTTCATAGTCTGGAAACATATGTATGTGATACTGTATGACAACAAACCCCCAAAATGAAGTGGCCTGAGAGTTCCTTATGAAATCACATGTTCAAATTAGAATTAATTAACAAAACTTATTTAGAAGTTCAAATTATTTTATTTCAGTAAACTTTCAAAACTGCACTTTCTGTAGCAATGGATTACTAGATCTTAATGCATAAAGATCATTCTTCCTTGGAGGGAAAGTGTCTGTCTTTGGATATACTCCTTGCAGAAGCATGATTTGATGTACATCTTCCTTACTGCAGCTTCAGTTGACAATTAAGCACAATTAAAAAAAAAAATTCTCAATGAATATTAGGATTGAAAAATGAAGCAATTGAATATTAGTAAATATAAGAATTCCCTTCCCCCCTTCTTCCCCATGCATATCCATTATGACACATACTCCAATTGCACTCTCACATCCTTCATTTTCCACAGGACTCCCAAGCTACAGCAGGTCATATTCATTAGAGCTCCCTTCATTCCAGTCCATGAGATGGGAAACAAGGAAAATCCCTGCAGACGTGAGCAAGCTGGTGTCCAGCTAGCACAGACTGGGATACATACTGAGTTCTCACTAAGAGTCTCCAATATTATTAGTGTAGTTAGAACCTGAAGTTATTTATACTGCAAGTGTAGAAATACGGATCAATTCTTTTGTGCAGATAGCAGAGAAAACAAACTTGTAAAAGTCCTGCTGAGCACCTGCCATCAACAACTGCACATTTGCCATCTTCACAAAGCCACTGAACATGGCAAATGTGCAGTTGTATAGTAAACTCTGGTAAATATCTAATGGTATAATGAAACTTGAAACTCTGTGAACAGCTATCTGTGTAAATATAGACATGTATGAATGTACATTTAGGTAACTTTTAGCAGAAATGAAAAAGGCAAGCCTCTAGGAGCGCTCAACAAAACTACTTCTTACAAAGTTCAAATATCATTAACAGGCTCACAGTTTCCAGTCACGTGTGTAAGATCTGTTTAATGATTGATATGAACAAAGCAATGCATTTTTTCATTTGAAAAGCATGAATATACTGTCTGAAAATTAAAAAAATCAATGTTAGATGTCTGAAATGGAAAACATCAGCTGTACTGCTTTATGTTTCATATAGTTGCAATCATCTGAAAACAAAAGTTTATAATGGAAAGTGTCAAATAATCTTAACTGCCTTTAAAGCATTATTATTTAACTGCCTACAAAACTCTATTGACAACACATAGCCCTTTTCAGAAGCAACATTGGTTTAGAACACCGAAAGAGAAACAACGAACACTTAAATAAAGTGCATAAACTTGTGTTATTAATCTCCTTTATTGTACGTTGTGTATGTCTATGTACATGTGGATCCTTGTAACATTATACAAAGCTGTTCTACAACCCCAAGATGACAAATATGCAGGAGATACAAAGCTGACATTTTACCACCTCCACAGTCTCAGTTTATCAGCCTCATACCGTCTAGCTTCAGGTATGACCTGTAAAAAACAACTCTCCATCAAAAGTTTGTAGAGTAGGAAAAGAAGGTAGCTGAGCAGACAGAAGTAAGAATGAAAAATGTACTATCCATGGATAAAAGGTGGAAAATGTAAGACAATTTTTGAAGGATTGTATTACATGCCTTGTGGTGTATCACCAAAGAAGAGTGGCTTACAGGGACATCTACTACCAAGGAAGAGAAGGGAAACTGAAAATTAGTTATATGTAAATTTCCTAATCATACTGGGTTTTAACCAGGTCAATTACACATTTTATTGATGAGGCATCATATTAGTTAATAGTAATTACTTCAAATGAATACTGATAATTCCATTTTTCCATAGCTAAACATATTTTTATAACTATGAATATGCACAGCTGTTACTTTTTGCCGAAAATTTTAATACTAATGGGCCCTGTATATTAACAACTGGTTTCCTTTTAAGTGCTGAAATACAACACTTAATGCATGTGGGGGTGTGCTCCCCCCTCATCTCTGACTCCCCCTCCTTTGACCTCTTGCAAGTGATAACCACCTGTGGCAGTGGTGATAGATGTGTCTGGTCTGTGTCTGGTCGTGAAGGATGCACCCAGTGGATGAGGAGTAGACAGATAACAAGGGCTATTGTGGAATGTGCCCATATAAGCACAGTGGTCAGTATGCAAATATGACTATGAGCCAATTATCTTACCCCCATAAATAGTGAGTAGCCCAAGAGCCCTTTGAGCTCTCCTGCACGGCAGCGGGCTGCACACCAGGATGTCCCCTTGAGCAGGGACGCCTCTCAAGGTTACTCCTCAAGGTTGAGAGATTCCTTACCATGACAGATTCTCGGTAAGTGATTAACAGCATGCTAACTTGGAAATCTTAGCTAAGTGACATAAAGGATTAATTGCGCATATATAATCCTTTAGACATAAACTGTTGACCAAGTCTGGGACTAAGATTCGATCCAGCCGCAGCTAGACTCATCTCTGAGGGAGTTTAGAAAGAAAGGGGATCTTTTCTGAACCTGATGACTCAACGGGAGGGTCTCCCTGACAGTCTTGTCTGACCCTGTCCTCTATGCAGTAAAGAACAAAGCGTACCTTGCCATAGAATCTCATAAACTATTGTCGCAGTTACCACTGAACTTTGATAACTCACTGTTTTACACCAATAAACCATATTATTTTTGCCTCCTTCTCACTCCATCTGTGACAATGCACTGTGCACAAATACTTCAAAAGTAATTTGTTGAAAGCCAAGTGACATCTATTCCAGAGCTTTATATGCATTTTTGCAGTGTTGTATCATATGTATCTATATAGACACGTACTCATATGTTGAAAACTTAGACAACAGCATTTTTATTATGAATATGAATTCTCTTAAAATTCTCAAGTGTAATTAATTAGACTAAACATAAGGAAGAAATTCTTTACAATGAGGGTGGTGAAACACTGGAACGGGTTGCCCAGAGAGGTGGTGGAGGCCCCATCCCTGGAAACATTCAAGGCCAGGTTGGACAGGGCTCTGAGCAACCTGATCT
>NW_009260028.1:3618771-3635721 GCF_000687185.1 Egretta garzetta | reverse complement strand
ATTCTATGATTCTATGATTCTATGATTCTATAAGTGAAACTTTGCAATTTGTGTGGTAACCTCAGGAAACTAATTATAGCACTTTTTTTCTGCACTGAAAAGCTAACCTTTAGAAAAAAGGTATGACTTCTATAAAGATCAGGAACTAGTATGTTTTCCTTTCTTATTCAGAATTCCCATTAAAGTCAATACCAATAAAAAAAAATGTGAATAGACAAAAAAGGTGATTAAAATAGAAAGCAGAAGCAAATAGAACAACTGTGTTGTTACTACTCAGCATGAAGTAGCTTGCACTTCTTCAAGCTCTTTTGTAACATCTTAGACTTATCAAATTACTAAAAAATAATCTTACATTTAACTTACAAAAGCTCAAGCAGATATACTAACAAAGACTGTAATCAATTTTAGCAATGCTAAGTTATGCTCATGAATCCTTAATAGCATATATTTTCAAAACACAACAACAAATTATTTGTTTTTTTTTTCTGATTCTACCGGTAGCATAATTCTGCGATATTCCTGGTGTGCTGTTGTTTCACTAGTGTGGAGTTCTCCTTTGGAAGACATGCCAATGTAATGAAAACTGAAATACCTCATTACTGTTCCTTTGCTTTGGTACATTGTTGAAGACATACAGTGCAATGCTGCAGGGTGTCTTGTGTCTTACCTGAATGGTGCCTGCACCACATGGTCTACACAGTCCACGGTGAAGACATGGTGAAGGGGTGACAGCTACCCCAAAACACTGCCCAGACACATGAGTCCACAACTAAATAGATCTACTTAACTCTGGGTAGATTCCTTTGGTATTAGCAAGAAAAAGAAGAAGCAACAGGCAAACACAATGTAACTGCTATTAGCTTCGCACTTCTGCAGCACATATGGGGTGGGAGAGCACACAGTGACAGGGTAACAACTGCTAATTGGCCGTAGATATAGAAAAATTCATGAGATCCCAGAGGTTCTAGCCTGTACATATCGGACAGTGGTGCCACACAGCCTGTATCAGCTTGGCAAACTTCAGCATGCTGGATTGGGCAGGAGATGAGCAGCTCAAAGTGCCTGTTGACCTTAAAACTTCAAGGACATCTGGCCTATGAGCCAGGGTAGCTTGCCTGGTACTTTTTTCTTGAGAGACCAAGTGGATGTAGATCCTGAGTGCTATTTTCACTGCTTGTCTTTCTGAGAAGCACAGAATAGTTGTTTGGTATCTTATTGCCTAATATATTGAATATTTGCTTTTATTCTGATGATTCTACTTCTATTTTATGTTGCATTATAGCAGAAATTTTCACCATTTTGAAATAACTAAATTTGTGCAGGTCTAAGCAGCTTACACATGAAAATTGTCCCACTAATACTGGTATTAAATGATGAGTCATTATCACTCATTAGTTTAATCACTCTAATAGTTTAATATTTTCTTTAAATGAAATTCAGTTTAGTTATACACCACTTCTCAAGTTTCCTGCTTTTGTTGACAAACGCAGGTAGTTCAGTTTCAAGTTGTGGAATAGGACCTAGGATCAGGGCCTCTAGCATCACTACCTCATTCTTCATCTAAGCAATAACCTCAAACTACCACTTTCCATTACTTCCAGTGTCCAGAAAGAAAGCACAGAGCAGCTTCTGTATGAAGAAGGAATCATTTGAGGTACTCACGAGTTGTTCTCACCTCATCTGAAACGAGGAAAAGTTTGATCCTGATAGCAGGACTACACTGATGACCAAGGTCTTGCCAGCACAGAATCCTTGATGTCTTCCAAAGATAAATTTGTTCAGTCAGTTGACACATGCAGGAGCACTATATAGTGTCATGTAATACCTATTTAGATGATTCTTCACAGGCCATTGATGCCTACTGTTACTGGATAGGATTGTCCATCTGAGAAAGGACTGGAGAATATCCTGATTGATGGCTTCTCTTCTCTAATATGTCTGTGAAGCAGCCCTTGCCTCTGCTCAGTGTGTCATTTGGATGAAACTGCAGTTATGAATGTCGCTCCTGACTTCTTCCTCTGCAGCCCTATTTCCTCTCTCTTGAAGGAGGTCTTTAGTGCTTGTCCCTGTCTGCTTACCTTTTGCCTTAGTTATCATCACACTGCATAGACTCCTGAGTTCCTGATCTTCAGACTTCAGGAAAATTCATGATCTCTGAAAATATTTTTTTTCTCTCGAATCTTGACTGACCATAATGTAGGGTTCCTCTGGTTCCTGACTTCATACCCTCCTTAGATTCAAGCAAATGTTTATGTTCAGCTGAGACCCAGTGAACCAGTACCTCAGCATGAGACCAGGCCAGTGGATGTATGCAGGAAAGACTCCACGGTCCCCAGCAACTTTTCTTGTGCCAGCCATTTTCAAGAAGTTACCTGTACAGCTTAAAGAAAACCTGTTGGGTTTTTTTGTTTGTTTGTTTGTTCTTTTTCAGTTGTTTGGGATTTCTTGATAGACATTGTTTTTCATACAGACCCACACATTCCAAGCAGTTTAGCAGGCTTTGGACTACCTCATCTGTACAGGACTCCAAGAACCACATGGTGGCAGAATCAAGCCTATCTTATCAAAAGATCAATACAAGATTTCTTATTTCCATAGATTGATTGATGTCTTTAGTCCTAGTTTGATTCTGCTTGACTCCTGTCTTACCTATTTAGATTATTCTGGGTTGTTATTAGCTATGTGACTTCAAGTATTTGTGCCCTGAAAAAAACCTACACAGTATTCTCTGAGGCCACTATACATTGCTGTCAAAGAAATAATTGATAGTGACAGTCCAGAAAAACAAAAGTTACCCATCCTTTGTTGATAGAGAAAAATGTTAACAGATACATTTTATAATATGAGACACTGGATGCCAGGAATACAAGGGGAATTTTTTATATTTGCTTTAAAGTCATTTAAATTGGCAAATAATTAAAAGTGGAAAAAATATATTTTAAAATATATAAATACCTGACAGATACACAGACAGTCCCTGTTTGAAAAGTTGGTCTTTTTATTTCTGTATATCTTGATCATGTTTCAAAAGTGCTACTCCTTTGAGTTAATACTCCTGTTTACCATGGCCTCTTTTTTATGCCAACAGCAAATCACCATGAATATCAGACAAAAATTTTATATTCTGCCACAGCAAGATTAGAAATTAAAAAATATACTTCATGTATTCTTTTTGTGGTATGTTGCATCTTTTATCTTGATATAAAAAAGGAATGAGAGTTACAGTGTTTAAGTATTTGCAATATTTTGTAGTTACAAAATATCTTAGGTGTGCCCCAACATAAGATGAACCTTAAAAACCATTTATAGTAATTCTGTACATATCATCCTTTAAACAAAATCTTCCTGGTGATTGCTTCAGTTTTCACATCAAAGTCATCTATACTCTGCGCACTACAGATTGGAAATCTTGCATTCAAGTAATGTTCTTGCTTACTTGAGTTATGTTGCTTAATTACTCCTAATGTAATGACCCTTTGATTCCAGATTCCTGGTTGATGAACTTAACTTTAATGTAAGTAAACCCTGACCAGAGTATTTATTATATTGAACCATTAAAAACAGTTAGCTCTTCCTTTGAGCTTCAAAAGCCGTTTGGCTTTAATTATTTTTCCAAATATTTTTATACATGGAAAATAATACATAAATTATACATAATGTGTATGTAATTGTATACACAGTATATAAAATATGCTGTATATACATTATAAACTGCATTATTAGATATTAATTTCTCATAAGTTAAGATCTAATGCTTTCCGCTTCCTTCTCAACCTCAATTCCTCCAACACAAATACACCTAGAATATTGTATGGGAGACGGTATCAGTATATTTAGAATTAAGTTATTTATACACTCATAATATATAATCATAGTATCATTTATGTTGGAAAAGACCTTTAAGATTATCAAGTCCAACCATAAACCTAACACTGCCAAGTCGACAACTAAACCATGTCCCTAAGCACCTCATCTATCCTTCCTTTAAATACCTCCAGGGATGGTGACACAACCACTTCCCTGGGCAGCCCATTCCAATGCTTGACAACCCTTTCAGTGAAGACTTTTTCTCTAGACCCTTCAACAGCTTTGTTGCCCTTCCTTGGGTGCGCCAGCATATATTTGTGTATACTTTATACACATACAAATAAATACAATTATATATAAACTGATATACGCTACTGATATATTTGGCCAATAGTTCTTTGGAGAGCTAGAAGAGAACACCATGATTATATGCTCTGATATCTTTAATCAACTCTATTAGATATTTTGTATATCAAAATTATAAACTCCAGTGAGCTTTAGCAATTTTAACGGGGTGTGTCCAAAAGTAATACAAATGATGAGAAAATGTTCTCTATCCTTAGCTAAGTCATTCCCCTTGTCAATTTCTATCCTTCTTGAATAACTACATCTTATTCCTAGACAGATTTTTTTTTTAGCAAAAAATTCCAAATATTTATTCTCAGTATAGTCACATTTTTTTTCCTAAGTAGAACACAGTGCCTCTCCTTTGGGCACTGAATTGATAAGAGGACCAAATTGCCAGGAGAGTGGGAATCACTTAAATATCTTTAAAAATTGGAGATACTCATATTAACTGGATTTAACTAGGAAACTTTAGGAGGTATGGGGGAAAGGAATGGACTTCTTCTGAGGCAGAGTTAGACAGTATTTCTGAAGAAGAAATCACACGGCATGAGGACATGAGAAAGAGCTCACTGAATCATGAAATCCCTATTAGTCTTATTTTTTATGAAAGACTAGTCCATGCAAGATTCATTAAAGAAGCAGTTAAAAAGCTGTTCCAGGCAGAATTAGATTGCGGGTTTCTGAACACGTGCAAATCCTGTCCCATTTATAGATGTGCATCTAGGCTAATTACTGGAGACTTCATCAAACTTTTGCTCACATCAGTGGCAAATCTACTTAGTTTAGAAGAAATACAGGCCTGGCTTATTTGGAGGAAGAACTGCTGTGGAAAGCATGACAAAGCCATGGAGATTCATCAAAGGACAGAATATCTACTACAAGTATTTATGAAGCAAACCATCAAGATGCATTTGCTAAGCAATTATTGACTTATTCACTCAGAATTCAGGATAAAGTGCTTTATAAATTGAAAGGAAAATGCTTTTACTTTTGCTAATCTCCTTCAGTGGAAGCCACTGAGCTTTGCCATTGACTTTCCATAACAGCAAAACCCATCTCTCTAAGCATCTCTGATGCTTAACGTTGCAAACATGTAAATTAATGAATAAGCATTTACAAAAGCCTTCAGTTACTAAGTGCATTCATCAAAATGCTGAATTCCCTTTGACTGACAGGTATGTACCCAGAAAAAATGACCGCCTTATTAAGCATTAGAGTATTTAATTAATTACTTTTGCAAAGGTTTCAAAATGAAGTGCAAAGTGCACTATACTATTAAAACAAGCATAAGAGCAACCATGTTGGGTTTAATGAGTTTAAAAGGCATTTTGTGAAGATGCAGGCAGTCATTCATAATACCAAATCTAGAGAAAATCAACTTAATGGATTTAATGACCTGTGAATAAATTGCAAAGGAAAGAAAGCTTGTAAGATTTGTCATACCTAATTCTGTTTTTAAAATATCTTTTATTTTCAGATTCTGTATTGAAGATGTTACCACTTACATGATGGGGGTTTTTTCCAAGGAGGATTTCACCATTTTGTGCCTCTAATACCCAAGGAACAGAGGACTTTAAACTTTTATATCTAAGTGTGTGCTATCATCTTGCTTAGGCTTTGGGGTTGATGCAGCTCCTAATTCTTGATGGAACAGTAGCAAAATGAGCATTGGAGCCCCTGCTGAGCAAGTTAAAGGTATCTGAAATTTTAAGTAGCTATGAAAAGTGATTGCAAGTTTAAAGCCTGCTGTTTTCTCTTAAAATGCTGCAATAATGTGTAAATTAAGGTGCATAAGAAAGGGATAACTCTTAAGAAGCAGCTTGGGTTCTCTGTATATGGAGATTAATTGCTAAGTCATATTAGATAATTTTATATGGGAGAGAGAAGGGGAGAGAGAGACCAAAGGAGATGTCAATTATTTTATAGTGTTAACTCATTACAGGGTGATTTTGGCTATAATTTCTTATCTGATGGAAATGTACATCTCATTGTTAAATAGTACACATAAGAGTAAAACCAGTGATATACAGAGCTGCTTTCTATGCTTTCCTACAAGAAGCACACAGAGGATTGCATTAGAAGGCATCTGAGTCTTAAACTGGTCACTTCCATTCATTGCTTTGAAAGACCTGAGGGAATAGAAATATAAGCTGAGTAAGGGTTTTGGCTTTACTAGTTGCTTATAAGGATAGTCTGGAGGATTGGGATTTTCCAGCCCTGTTTGACTAACTGACAAATAAAAACCCTCAAACTCTCCACAAAAAAATGTAATCTAGTATTTTTTATTTCTTTATTTACATAGAGGTAACTTTTTTCAGTCACAGGTTATATTGATGTTGGCTCTCTCTGTCACTAAGTTACTGTGGTCTATGAAGATTTGATCTAAGACTTTTCAGAATTCTGTGTAGCTATGTAAATTGGAGCAGAAACAATTCTTCAGCAAAGATATTGATTTAACTGCTTTCCTTTCACTTTGATATGGTTCATTGTTATTATCCTACTGCTGTATGATGTGGACTCCTGAGACTCATTTTGTACAGCAGGTAAGCAAATGCATAAGTGCAAGTGGTTTCCCTGAGTTCTATTTAAAAAAAAAATAAAATAAAAGGATTAATTTTAATCTGTTCATATGCATTATATGCATATTAACTATAGCAACTACATCTGTTTTAAGGTTGATGTACTACACTTATATGTAGATATTACATTATATTGCTCACTAAAGCTCCTATGAAGTCAAAGTATAAAAGCTCCCAATGCTATGTTTTATAGGTTACTATGGTTTGGCTGTCTTTGAGTGCACACAGAGTTCTGACAACAATGCCATGCTGCCAAACCAGACATGTGAGATGTATACAGACAAAGCAAAAATGAGTAACATGGAAAGACACAGAAATGTGCTTGGTAAGATTTTAGTTGACTATGTTGTGTTTAAAGTGAAAGATTTTGTTAGGGTATATTCAAGGGTTCAGAAACCTAAACTGTCATGTAAGGATTTATTTCCAAGACTGTATTTTAAGTTTTTTAAGAGAAACAAAAGGCACATAACTGGGAAATAAGGCTGTAACAAACATGGGTGAAATCATAATACGTTGAACCCAATGACAGAACTCTCACTAACTTCCCTATTATAAAAATTTTAAGCTTTAAGTTTGACCACAAAAGGGAGGAAGGTATTAGGAATGTCTTTTCAAGCTTCCTTTGAATTCAAAATTTTAAAAGTCTCAAATTATACTTTTTAATAGGTTAGTATCTGTTGCAAGTATATTAAAAGTGAGTTGTATGTGAGCAAATGGCAGAACTGCTCTCATTTTTCTATCCAAGCCTTATCATAACTTTCTTTCATGGAGAAATTTTGTCTTTTACTTAGTTATCTTGTTGAAAAAATGTCAGAATTACTGCAAGATTGTGTACAAGCAGGTCACAGATGTGATTTACATAGAGGACACCTATGTTGGTCAGAATTATCTTTTGTTCTTTTCCTATCAGAAAAAAAACAAAACAACAAGCCACTTAATAATGTTCAGAGGAACACTGTGAAACAAAAAAAAGGAATAAATATAAAATGGAGACCTGATATCCAGAAGGAGAAAGTAACTTATGTGGTATTGCAGTTTTCTAAACCTGAGATTTCAGTTGTCATTCCTGACTTCCTAACTCATATGTGGATAAACAAGTGTTACCAAAACTAGGTAAGTGTTTGAAAGAGGTAACAGAAGGAAGAAATACGATAAAATATAGAGGAGGTAGAGTAAAAATACCTCTCATCTCTCCCTAATAAAAAAGCACCACAACCCAGGACTGAATAAAATGAGGAAAAGAGAATCAAAATGTGATTGAAATGTCAGATAAGAAATTAGAAATAGGAAAGTTGCAGAACGCGTATATATTATATATTTGTTCATTTTTGTTTCATTCTCATTAAGGATTTGATTTCAAGAATGTAATTTATCCTCATTTTATTTTCTCCTTGTCATCATTTTTTCTTCCTTTTTTCCTGTCTTGAATCTTTTACAGAATTATTATGATATTCCCCATTTTGGGAATCTGTATGCATAAAGCAATCTCTACAGCTAAGGCAGCTGCATTGGAACCTTTTCAAGAGGCTGATGCAAAGCTTTTAGATTACTCAGGTGGGGTTTTAATCAGATGTTCAAATTTAAAATCAATGATAGGAATTAGAACCTGGAAGGCATGCCTTTAAGTCCTATCCTATAGTCTTACTTCTTTTTCATATCTTTATAATAATAACATATTATTATTATAATTAATAATAATAAAAATACATTTCATAAGAGCGCATACATCAGATATTCATAATATGATGTATATTCAGTACTGTTAAAGCATAGTAATAATTAGCATAACTAAAGACTTAAACTAGATAGAAGTATAAGGATTTTTAAGGATACTATATAATTGATTCTGGTAAGGTCCATTTATCCAAATACCTTATCTAAGTCTTCTTTTGGACAATCATAACTATTGTGTTTATTATCTATTCCTATTAAGTTTTAATTGAAATCTAAAAAGGAAGTTATCAAAGAAATTGCTAGTGTTCTTTTGGTGGTTTTGTTTCTGTGATTTTTCTTCCTATACAATAAAAAAAATTGGCGTGATGACAGTGTAATATCTTATTTTTCTTTAGTCAAGCTGATTATGTTAAAATGTAATTTTTTTCATTAATAGATTTTCACATTTCATTGAACAGCTAGTTGTATTGATGAAAACAAATACAATTTGATTCCTCTCTCAAACAAACCTGAAGAAAAGTACCAATATTTTCACAAATATCCGTTACCTTTAAAGGCTTTCTTTAATTGACAGTCAGTCTTGTACATTTTCTTAAATGGGTTACTATGGCTGAAAATGCCTGTGAGGTACTCCAACATTAGTCTGATATGATAGTTAAAATATTGAAAAATAAAACTTTAAAAATGAGATTAGCAAAGGAAATTTTTTGGAAAAAATATTTTGCAATTTTTTTGTTTTTTTTAAATCTATTACAGATTCTTATCCATACTTAATAGAGGAAATATCCCAGTTGCGATTAAAAGAAAAGTGTCCAGGAGGCAAAATGGAAATTCTGATTCATGGATAACTATGTCTAGAGAATCTTCCTCAAACATTTATGTGTGTCTGTGCTAGGTAAGGGTTAAACAACACTCTGAGCCACTCCACTAAGGAGAACATAGGTTTTAAATTCTTGCTGTAATCAGTGTTTCTTGTTAATCTGCCCCTGCTTCATCTTCTTCCTATTCTCCACCGGGAATACCAATGTTTTTGTTTGGTTCTTCCAGACCTTCCATTTTTCCAAGAATATTTGTATAAGTCTATGGTTAATGTATCATGGCCTCAGAACCACATGTTAACAGTGATTTAATTGCTTTTCAAACAGGGACTGATTCTTGTGCAGACATTTGGTCCAGCTCCATGCTTCTCTAAATTTTACTGATCCCCATCTGGTAGAACCACAGGAGTAACTGTAAAATGTTTAGGGATGGTTCTTTGAGAGCTGATGGAAAATTCACCTCTGTCAGAGAATACAAGAAAGGGAGAAAATAATTACAGCAAATGAAATGAATGAGAATTGAAAGGGGTCCTTGCCAGACACTAAACTGAGTAAATAAAAATGAAAAAAATAAAGATAAGTTTTTACGATCTCATTTTATTTTGCAGTATATTTTTAACTATGTATTTAAACATGCAACACATAGGTTATTTGAAGAAGTAGTTTAAGAAGCTCTAAAAGGAAAAAAATGTCATTAAGATAGTTTGTTTAAAAGTTAGGAGATATTTAAATGTGTAAGTGTTTAGGTAAGACAAGTAAGAGGGAAAGAAATCAGATTTAGCCCAAATCTAAATACAATCATTCAGTCTATAAATTTGGTTTAGGGTAGTTGATTATAAAGGTGCAAGTAGATAAGACTGATAGAATCAGTAGCTAAAATGAATTTTCTGGTGTTTTGAATGATAATTCTGAAAAACATCAGTCTCCAAAAGAATGCAAAATATTCTGTCAAATATTTACTTGTCAGGCATGTGTTGCAATAGGGAACATGGGCCCTTCAACAGCTGAGAACAGTCTGTGGATCTAATTGCCATCTGGCAAAATTTCCAACATAGCAATAAATATTTAGATCCTTGCCTCTCAAGCAGAGTATGTCTAAAAACAGGTGAATGACTGTGAATCAAGGTACAGGTGATTGTAGAGGTTCCCCTTGACTGCACTCGAAGGGTGTTGTTGCTAAATGCAAGGCAGGGGGAGAGACGTGCAGAAATCTTTCGGAATGGAGCTAGTTTATTTGGTGGCAGGTGTGTGTTTCCTATTTACTGGGTACAGTTAACTTAATTTTTTAAACTGACAAGACATATTTAGAGATGTTACATCTGAGTGACTGCCACACATTGTTCTGACTGACAATAGGGTTGGTAGTATCAATTAACACTGAACAACACAGCTCTCCATCCTTGGCTTTTTGTTGACTTCATACAATACTAGGTGAACTCAAGCTCTCTCAGGGTAATAACAATTACTGTTCTCTCTATGTAAGATAACAGTGCCCTTGAGTTCTGGGATGAATGAGACCTAATTAACCTCTACTCATTGTTTCTTTGTCTTCTCTCAAGTATCCATCTGTGTGACTAAAACTTCATTAGTTTATACCTTTCTGTATAATAGTAAAACTTAGTTTGGGTAGCACGTTACTGGACCTTCTGACATTTATGTGCCTCTCACAGGCAAGATGAATTTAGATGGAGTTTCTCATACCTCTGTTTTCCCTAAAATGCCTTCTAAAGACTGAGCTGCCAACTGTTAAAAAGAAAAATTAAAGAGAGTGTCCCTAGCTTCTGCTTACAGCTTGGCTGCTCTTACACTGCCCATGGCAGTGAGTATGATGAGGAAATAATTGTTTAATTTATTTGCTTGTGTATGCAGCTTCTGGGTGATGGTGCACATCTGGCCATGGTACTTTTCTTATGTCATTTCTACAAAGAACACAACACAGCCTTCCCAGGTATGACAGAAGATAACTGTGATCACTAAGATGCATTTGTCATCTTCAGCCACTTCAAGTATAAAGTCATAGCACAGTCTAGTACAGCTATAGGACAAGCAATTAACATCAATTAACATGTAGTGATACATACATTTTTTAAGTGGTAGCTCTTCTACAGGTATATGTTGCAGCACACTACTTGGTGAAGTGCTGAAGCTGAATCTAGTATCATGTCATGTTACCTGTGTGATTCACTTGGACCATGCGCTCAAAGAAGGTGAGGAATAGACAGGAAATTTCTGGCATATTAGCCAAATGAAAACTTTCTCCTGCAACTTCTGGCTCATGGAGAAGTACCTTTAAAGACATAGTAGCTATGCTTTGTGATTCCTAACGTATGACAGCTCCTCAAACTTAGGAACCCATTATTTTACTGTATAACCTGTACCTGTCCCTGCCAAAAGACATGCATATCTAACATGGATGATAATCCTAGCTGGAAATGGGTGTGTTGACTGAAGGTGCAACACATGAAACTATTGATGACAACAGTAGTGAATGCCAAAAATTATTGTGAGTTTGGTGTCACTCTTTGAAAGAGTTGTTGGCAGGGGCCATGGGTGGAGACTGCAAGATGTAACAGAACACTATGCCTTTCCTTGGAAGACTCTCCTGTGTGTGTCTTGGAGTGGAAAATAGTAGACTCTTGTTGGTATCCTCTTGTCCAAATATTGAACTAAGATCACTGAATGGGTTTGTAGTATATTGCCACAGTCAGTGATTGTAACTCAAAAGGATTGCCTGCAGCATCCTCAATTTGAACCAACACTGGTCCCAAGATGCCTGGCAGCATAAAGAAGATTGTCTGCCTCCTAAAGCTGCTACAAAGTGTCATGGTTTAACCCCAGCTGGCAACTAAACACCATGCAGCTACTCACCCACTCTCCCTCTGCCCCAGTGGGATGGAGGAGAGAATTGGGGAAAGAAAAAAGTGATATTCATGGGTTGAGATAAAGACAGTTTTAGAGGACAGTAAAAGAAGGGATAATAATCAAGATCATAATGATAAAAGAATATACAAAACAAGTGATGCACAATACAATTGCTTACTACATGATGACCAATGCCCAACCCATTCCCGAGCAGTAATCGCTGCTCCCTGTCCAACTCCCCCCAGCTTTATATACTGAGCATGATGTCATTTGGTCTGGAATAGCCCTTTGGTCAGTTGGGGTCAGCTGTCCTGGCTGTGCCCCCTCCCAGTTTCTTGTGTACCTGGCAGAGCTGAGAGCTGAGAAGTCTTTGACTGGTGTAAGCACTACTTAGAAACAACTAAAACATCAGGGTGTTATCAACATTATTCTCATACTAAATCCAAACCACAGTACTTTGCCAGCTACTAGGAAGAAAATTAACACTATCCCAGCTGAAACCAGGACACAAGGTGATTGCGTCTCTGAGAAATGCTCGGTCCTTTAATGGGACAACTGCTTCTGTATGGCAATCTGCTCAGAGACATAAGCTGCTCCTCTCTCGTACTGCCTCTGCACTGAGATCTGGAACACATCTGCTGGGAAAAAAGGACTTTAAAAATAAAAGATAAGAACAAGTTGGGAAGTGAAGAAGGGCTTGTGAAAGGTCACAAGTAGATTCCAATTGTTTAGGAAATCTGAGAGAAGGTAATAGGCAAAGATGAACAAGTAGGTGATTGGAATTACAGAGTAATAGAGGTTTGTAAGGATCTGAGAGTTGCATACAAAGGGAGGATGCAACACTTGTACACTTTTGTAATATGAACCACCTGGAGGATTGGGGATCTCCTAAGGTTCACAGGGACAGCTGGTGATAAATGGATGATGTGGGCGTACTCGGCACATGCTGAGGGGTTTTCTGGAATCCATACAGAAAGTTTCTTCCAAAAGAAATTTAGATCAAATGCACCAAAACCACGTTGAGACCAAAGAAACAACAGAAAGCCATCAAAAGTCATAAGGGATTTCTCATCAAAAACAATTATTACTCTGAGTAAAGCTGCTAAGATATGTGTACTCTGAAAGAAATAGAGACATGGAAGGAGAGCCCACAAAATAAATTGGAAATTTTGTTTGAGTTTAGAGTTCTAAAATAATTAGCTAAATTTTGAACTTATCTAAGTGTCCAGCCATTAATTTAACAGGAACTAATCCATATTAAAACCAAAATAAAATTAGGAAAACATCAAATATGGTGACTACTGTGTGAAATTAGAGAAGTAGCATGATCCAACATGGAGTTAAAAAGGCCCTAATACAATAATTCCTCTTTGAATTACAGATGTTTTCAAGGTGGGAAAGGAGATAAGGTTTTATGATTTGCATAAGAAAAGTTTATCTTCAAGACAAAAATAAAGGGAAATGAAAATATTATAGACTGTTTATTATATTTCAAGAATTATGCCCCTTTCTGTCTTCAAGACATGCCACCAGCATTTTTGATTAACCAGCAAAAAATTTTCCAACTTCTGAAACAAATATCTTCCATGAGAGATAAAACTTGATTCCAAATACTCATTCTCTTTTTGTCTCTTCATATATATGGGTGAAAATGTATTTCTTTGCTAACTAGCAAGTAAGACATGAAACTAATTAGCTTCCAGCTAAAGTGAATAATTAAGAAACCTTGGTGACAATTAGTAACAATTGGTCGTAATGAATAATTCTCCAGCTGTATTTCTTACTAATTAAACTTCATGAACAGAATATTAATATATAGCTGAAATAATGTTCATGTTGCAACTACATAAGAAGACCTGTATTCTCACTCGTATTAAGGTAATTTATCTGATATGCAATAGCTATTTTCAGTTTATATTGGCATACATGTGAAGTATTCAATACGGCTGTTAAAAAAGGTGAGGTACAAAAATATCAGCATATGAATAGTATACATCAGTGCTGGCATGCAAAGATGGAGTTCTACTTTCCACTTAGTAATGCTACCACAGTCCAAATATGCTACTTTCAGTCTGATTTTCTTTCAGCCTTTGCAGAATTCGAGGGTAGTCAGATTGTGGAGATGGGTTGGGGGAGGTGTGTGGGAGAGAGATCCTATTACTTTGTTCCTGGAGAAACATCATATTTCTTTATTCAGTAGTATCTTGATTCAGCAAAATATCTGACCATCTGTAAGAGGCATATGTAGTCCCTGAAGGCAGAATTCCCTATTTTTTGGCTTTCTACTCTGATTTGGATTCATAAAAACTAACAGTTCTCTGCTGGGATATGGGGAAGCCAAGCAGTATTCAGGTCTTAAATTTTCCCACCCTCCAGAGGAAAAAACCACATGAAGTAATAGTTCACCAAATGAGCTGATATGTGATCTTTGGAAATATTAGCTTGGTCCTAAGAGTTGAAGGAAGGAGGCACAAACAGGCTGAAGAATGAAGGTGACCTTACTGGCCTGCCTCCTACTCAGCTGTTACTATTAATTCATGGGCATGGGACTTCACATTGCAATTCTGAAACAAGTCTTAAATTGAGTCTTGAATTATTTTAGATTTAGGCACTCCTTCCACCTAACCCATGCTTTAGTTTCCAGAGTTTTATATTGGAATTGTTTCTGGATCTGTGTAGCTGGCTGGGTTACAATTGTTGCCACTAATCTGATCCTAATATAGTTTACTGTGCACCTATCAGGGAGGAGAATTTTATAACTGGTTGCACATAAAAAATGTGCATATTACATTTTTCACAGGTTGACAAGATTTTAATTACCTTTTGAGTAATGTTAATGTCCATCAAATAAACATAAATTTCCTGAATTACTTTAAAAAACAACCCCTTGGAATTGTTGAAGCCTTTGTAAGAATGTCAAGAGTACTCTACTGAATCTTAGGATAGCACCTGTTTTCAGAAGGGATGACAGGAAAGAGTCACACAGTTAATGGGTACACTTGAAGTCATGAATTTATGTGGAAAAGCAAGTCAGCAAAAAGACAGCTAGAATTCAATGGCTACCGATTTTATTCTGTTTATTCAAAGGAAATCATAGAATCATAGAATATTTTGGGTTGGAAGGCACCCCTAGAGGTCATCTAGTCCAACCACCCTGCAGTGAGCAGGGACACCACTAACTAGGTCAGGTTGCTCAGAGCCCCATCCAACCTGGTCTTGAATGTTTCCAGGGATGGGGCCTCCACCACCTCTCTGGGCAACCCATTCCAGTGTTTCACTACCCTCATTGTAAAGAGTTTCTTCCTTATATCTACTCTAATGATCTTATTCTGTTCCCTTCAGGGCAGGGATGAACTGTGAAGTACAGCTGTTTAGAAATCCTTTCTTAAAAAGTAATGCTGTATAAGGTAAATGTACTTAAAAAGAACAAACAGAAAACTGAGCAGATTACTTTGTTTCTCTCCATCCCTGGAAGAAAGAAGAAAGAAAAAAAAAAAAAAAAAAAAAAAAAAAAAAAGAAAAGAAAAGTTAAAAGACAGTTTTATTAGACTGTAAGTTCACTGACTTACCTTGTTTGAACAGTACTTCCTTCGTACACAATAGTACTGCTGTCACTTACTTCCTGCTCTCATTTATACTGGAGACAATAGTAGGTCCTATTCCTTCTAGAGCTGGTTATCTACAGAGGTCTTGGATTTTCTTGGGAGAAGGGTTGGCAAAAAATATGTTTAATGCTGAAACTTCACTGTTCTCTCCCACTCTCATCACAGCTGTAGAATTTCTATTGAGTCATTCTCTCTTCTGCATTCCAGAATTTATTATGCTGTCAACAAAACAACATATAACCTATATGAGTAAGAGTTAGGCCAGAAATTAATATTTTGTAATTATAAATGTGAAGAAAAGATGGATTTTGATCTAAGATATAGGAATGACAATCTGGTTTCATTTCTTACTCCAGAATTATAGACATAGTAATTAGGACCACATACATGTAGATATTTAGCACCAAATTCTGCAGATAGACACTGAGGCTTCAATCCTCAAGGATACTTAAATCCCACCTGAAGTTAGATGTAAGCATTTAGAAGTTTTTGAAGGCCTAGGCCATATTTATATAGAAATGAACGGAAATTTCTTTGTATTCCCTCCTGAAATATCTTGTATCTTAACAAAGAGCACCTTTGGCTTCCTAAAGATTCTTAAAATCTCATAAGTTTTAACTCAGCTTCTTTCTGAAAAAATAAGGCAATGGTCCTTTGATCCATCGCTGTACTTCCAGCCTATCAATTAGGATGTAGCTTCATATTGCACAAGTCCATAGGCTTTTTTTTTTCTAGTGGGGTTTATATTGGATTAACAATAATAATTCTGAATTTTGTCATGTACAAAGTTAGACAATTGTATGGTAAAAAGATGTATTCTTAATAATACAAAAACATGAGAAATGCAAAGTGGTACCAAAGCTGCAAAATGGTACTTGTTCAGTACTGAAATATGCATGTGGATGTCTGTGCCATATTTGTTTGTCAGTATTGCTGTGGCAAACACAAATTGCTTGTTACAAGGCTGCCCTGGTGCACCCCCGCTGACCTGCTCCTACCTGGCGGGTAGGATTGGCCCTGTAATAATACAAAAACATGAGAAATGCAAAGTGGTACCAAAGCTGCAAAATGGTACTTGTTCAGTACTGAAATATGCATGTGGATGTCTGTGCCATATTTGTTTGTCAGTATTGCTGTGGCAAACACAAATTGCTTGTTACAAGGCTGCCCTGGTGCACCCCCGCTGACCTGCTCCTACCTGGCGGGTAGGATTGGCCCTGGCTGCCCTGACATAGAAGGAGCCACTGGCTTTTTTTG
>NW_009260028.1:3615169-3618448 GCF_000687185.1 Egretta garzetta | reverse complement strand
GGGTGGCGCCCGGGCCCCCCTGACAAAGAGGGACCCACTGGCTTCTATGGCCCCTTGGCTTTTTTTTTTTTTTTCTGCTTTTCTTGCTTCAACTTAGAAAGGGATGGCAGGCAGGTAGTAAATTAGCTTCTTTCTTGGAGCACTAGGAAACTTGTGTGGCTGAGCAGCTGCAATATAAATTTTTCCACTGCTCGCTTTTTTGGCTATCACAAGCACTTCCATCCATGTTCTCTCTTATGCATAAAGTGGATTTATTAGGCAAGGACACTACTCCTCAATTCCTGATGTCTGCAGCAATCATATCTGTAATAAACTGTTAACTGAAAGTAGCTAGGCATTTCCACCACTTATTTCTCTAAATCTGTTATAAGCTTTTATATCCATGGTAATATGCAGTAAGATTTCCAGCTATCTCCGTTCTCTATTTTCAGTTCCTGCAGAAACGCTCCATCAATATGTTCCACCGCTTGCAGTGTTTCATTTATTCACTTTGCAGTTTCTTAGGCATACCTTCCTATGTTCTTACAGTATGCAGAGCAATTATTAATCTCAGTAGGAACTCCGAGTCTACTGTAATTTTCATAATAGATACTAGCTTGATAGTTCCTTCATACTGCATTGCACTTGCTGGGGTGGAGGGTGGGGGAGGGGTGGCAGGAAGCTTTTTTAAAGTTTCTTCAGTTAGAGGGAAAAAAATACCATCAGTGGACAGAGTTTAAGCCCCAGTCCCATAATAGTCTCTCTGGAATACCAATAATAAAATTACAAATTGACAATGAGCTTGTATTAAAGTCTGCACACTTCATTCCTGAGATGATAAACTGGTTACAACTCTGGTGAAACATACATGGTTCATTTTCATTAGCTTACCTAGCAGGCACTAAACAGAAACCTAGATAAAAGGACTACAGGCAACTGAGAAGAAACTGAACAAATGTCCTTAAACCATATTATTCTCAAATCTGTTTGGGATTGCACCAAAAGTCTGAATGCACTCAGTGCACCTGAGTTCACTACATGGTGATCGAGAAACAATAACTCCACATGCTGCCACAATAGCACATTACTTTGCTTCTTTGAATCATATTAATGAAAAATATATGCTCTCAGTTTCTTCCTAGTCAATTGATTACACAATTGGCTTCATGGTCAGAGTGGTGGTAGTCTTTGCATAGAGTTGAGAATGGGTCAAAGTAATATTTTAAAACGTAAGAAAATCAATGCTGATTTAGTAAATTCTGCTAGAATTTCTGCAGAGCTTCACCTGCAAAGAAGCAACCAAGTTTTAGATTAGTTAATTTGTGTGTGATCATAATAATTTCGAACACAGAAATGTGCAGGCACAAAAAAAAGCCAAAGTTACTAGATTACAGCACAACATCTAGACCAATGAAAAGCTGAAGGTATAAAAATTATTGCTCACATAGCCTCATTTCTGTCATAATAGTCACTCTTATTCTTGAGAACTACCTATGTGACAAAATGGAGGGACCGCGTTGGACAAAAAATCATTGTTTTTTTGATGGGCTGTATGCTTATTAATTATTACCAGATTAAAAAATTGAAGTAATATTGTTCTTCAGTAAAATGGTTAAGAATGGCCTTCATATAATATATCAAAACAAACATAAGCGTTACACTACCTGAGAAAAATATACCTGAGAGTGCCTTAAAGCTATTGCCATAAACAGAATAACAGAGGCAATACTATTGTTCTTTAGTTGTGCCAATAATTTGCACTCCAGTTTACTAATATCAGTATGAAATGTCATCTTGTTTTTCTGATAGTAAGTTAATGTAATTCAGCTGAATGTTGTAGAGAGCTACATTTGCTTTACGCATTTTACCACAAACCATGTCAACGGTGATTCTCAAAATAAATACAACCCTTCCTCTTGAGGGTATGCTCAAAGGCAGACTCCCATCTATAAGCTGAGTTTTAGTTGGTGTCACCATGCTTTCATTGCTGAGACATTCAGTAAGTAATTCGTGCTTATGGTGCTTAGCAGGTTATCCATATCATTTCTTCTAAAGCAGTACCACCATGACTGTATCAACTGGCTAATGTGAAGACCTCATGCAGCTCATGTCTGATACTGCAAGAGCATGGGCTTCACAGGAGACTTGGGAAATTTAGAACACTTATTTGGGAAAGAAACTTAATGTCTAGGTTGAGCATGGTAGGTATAGTGCATGTTGTTTTCACCCTACTGTCCTCTTACACCTGAAGGTGGAAGTTTCCTCTTCACTTTCTAGGTATGACTCCAATTAACTAATTATGATCATAGGTTCATACACGTATCCAGAGATAGACTTGGAGCCTTAAATAATTTTTACTTCCCTTTTTATATTCTCCTTTAAGCTGTCATCACTGTTACTCTAAAATATTTGAAGCGATATGTATAATTTCACAGTATTGGGAGGTTCTGTTTTAGAAAAAAATGCATTTGGGAAAATTAACCTCAAACCCTTCACACTCTATCAGTATTCAAGCAAGAGAAATATTATGCCAGGTGTTTTATTGCTGCTTTCTTTTTTTTTTTTAATTTTCCTAGTGTCGAACAAAAGACACAGGTCAGTAGTTTCAAGAAAAATGCATCATCGATGTGTTCCACAAATTATATTGTAAACCTTGTGTCAAAAGGGAACATGGAATAAGAGTCTCCTGTCCTCTTAGTGACTGTAGATTTGCTAAGGCTGTGGAAGAGAAAGAGAGAAGGAAACTACTTGAGACAGATCCCGCCAGAACAAGGCTCTGCTGAAGGAAAGGCTTAGGAGAACAGGCTTAAAACCAGGACCCCTGCAGGGCCTGAGGATGAATGAGAGTTGGGGAGATAAGGAGACTAAGACTACAACTGGCAGTCTCAGCCCCCCAAAAAGTGGAGTTGGAAAACAAAAGGAAGTGGGAAAGTGGAATATTCAGAGCATTAAAATTAGATGAGAGAAGCCAGGAGGAAAGGAAGGCCAGTTTTGACAAGAAATAGGTGTGGAAGGAGGACTGAGTTTGCCCTCTCAAAGCACTGAGTAAACACTGAAGTTTGCATAAAGATTTGAGGTAGGAAGGATGAAGCCCAGGGGCATGGAGGACAGAAGCCAGGGAAGGAGAGGCTTAGGGTAAACTGGATGCAACAAACAAATTTTTTTCTTCTGAGAGGCAAAAGGTGCTAGAACAGAAAGGCAAGTGTGAGAGACAGACTGCAGAGACAGCAGGAGAGGCAGCCGCTGGGGCCCAGCCTCCTCTCCCCCACCTCTCCCGCCGGCCCGGCCGGGGGGCCCAGG
>NW_009260028.1:3606781-3614836 GCF_000687185.1 Egretta garzetta | reverse complement strand
TCCTCCCCCCCACCTCTCCGGCAGGCCAGGCAGTGGTCCCAGGGGAAGGCAGGGTCCCTCAGGCTGGTGGGCACACCTGGCTTCAGGCAGCTGCAAGGGAGCAGGTGGGGAGAGGTCTTCCCTGGGGCTGCCAGCACGATGGCTGCTGCCAGCTCCAGCCTTGCTCCCCAGCTCAGCCATGCCACAGCCCTTGAATGCCAGCAAGTACAGTTCTTTGAGCCGAATAAAACCAGAAAAAAAAGTTGTTCAAATGGTGATATTGACACAACAACGTCATTGCTTGCTAGCCTTCCAGTACCATTTCATTCTTCCAGCTCCTCTCCATTTTCTTCCTTTCTCCTCTCCTCTCCCCAGAGAATTGGGTGATTAGGCTGTGTGCTAAGCATTAAGGAACAATGTTGTTTGTTTGCAGTTCTTATTATTTACTTAAAAATAATCATACTAATAATACGCTTGTGGGAGAGAGAATTGGGAAGTTGGAATGATGAGAAGTGAATTTTGGGGCCTGGGGAAAGCAGAATGGGTGAAATCCAAGGTGGAAGACCTGGGCCCCAAATGAACAACTGGTGGTTAAGGAAATCACATTAGTACCCTTACTTGGCTGTTGGTGCAGAGTCAGGAACGGATTTATAACAATACAATAGAATTACTATACGATTATATTTTTTTCCATAAGATATCTCTGCCATCCCTCTGCAGACAATAATATTTTTAAGATGCTTAAAAAGTATACACAGTTGCCATTTCTAGTTAACATGGTTACTGCTTAAAACACGGCTCAGTCTCCTCTTTCTTCATTTGGTTGTTTTCTTGATTTTGTTTTTGTTTTCTTGACTTTGTTTCTGTTACTAAAAACAAAGAAAGGCAACAAGGCTGGTGAAGGCTCTAGAGCACGTCTTATGAAGAGCAGCTGAGGGAACCGGGGTTGTTTAGCCTGGAGAAAAGGAGGCTGAGGGGAGACCTTATCCCCCTCTACAACTGGCTGAAAGGAGGCTGTAGCCAGGTGGGGGTCATTCTCTTCCCCCAGGTAACAAGTGATATGAACAGGAGCAAATGGCCTCAAGTTGCACCAGGGCAGGTTTGGATTGGGTATGAGGAAAAATTTCTTTACTAAAAGGTTTGTCAAGCATTGGAATGGGCTGCCAAGGGAAGTGGTTGAGTCCCCATCCCTGGAGGTATTTAAAGGACATGTAGATGTGGAGTTTAGGGATGTGGTTTAGTTGTGGACTTGGCAGTGTTAGGTTAATGGTTGGACTCGATGATCTTAAAAGTCCTTCCCAGCCTAAATGGTTCTATGGTTCTCCGTTTCTATACTGAAGTGGCCAGAAGTCGGCAATATATGCTACTACTTGGTTTTGCTTAGGAAACTTTGTGTCTTGATTTCCATTTAAAAATTTTAATCCCCAGTTAAAAGTAGTGGCTGCCTCTTCATTATTGTTCCTGAGACATACAGCTGTGAAAAGAAAAAAAAAACCAAAATATCCTTTAATAACTAAAGATTAGATTCCACAGAAATCAAGAGTTAAACACTTAAAGTCAAAATGACACTGTAGCTTGACCACAGAACTATTATAAAATTCATGGTCAAATGATTCAGATTCAACAAGGATATAAGGATATTTCAAAATTAAAAGGTTAATTTCCCAGAGTTTCATATAAGCTAGAAAAATGTAAGGAGTAATTAGCAAAGTTTGCCATGAATCATGTTCTCTGGTATGTTAATATTTTGATTAATTCAGGACATGACTCATAGCTAGATTCAGTAAATCATGTATAGGAAAATGAAAAATCAGTGGGTTATAATTAGCTGGTATTCAAGAGAGTTCAGAATTCTGCAGAAGTTCTAAGACTATCAGAATAGAGACTTTTCAGGGTCCTCAAATTCTCTCCAGTTCAGCTATTAGGTACCCAACAAAATTAGGGAGAAATCTAGATTAACATATGAGGAAACGCATCAGGAACCTGCACTTAACAGAAAACTTATAATGGGACATGAAGTAAGGATAACATCATGGCATAACATATTCTCCAGACTTCCCTTATTGTTAGCTTAGCCAGTAAATAGAGCTGCAATAGCTGCATTTTGATCACAAGTAGCTGAAAATTAGAAAAGTCAGTGCACTTTTTCTCTGTTATGTAAATGTATAGACTTTGTCTACGTAACATAGCCAAATACAATTAGAACTACTTGTCCCTTGATTACAAAAAACACAGAATGAAATCCTGGCTGTATGAAAGTCAGTAGGACTTGCAATTATCTTGCAAAGCTGTGAAATATTACAGAGCTAGTCTATGACAGTTCAGCTATGATGCTGATACCACAACTTTTCATTGCATTTATCCTGTTTGGAAAACAGTAAACTAATATGTGAATATTGCTGATACCACAACTTTTCATTGCATTTATCCTCTGTTTGGAAAACAGTAAATGTGAAATGAACTTAAGTTAGACGTCATGACCGTATAGGGCTCCTATTTTAAATACTAAGAGCTGTTAGCATCACACAGTGAATTTCCTAGTACAGAAAAGGTCAACAAATCTATTTTCAAATTGATGTGAAAATTTTTTGTAGAAACCTTCACATTTTCTATACTCCTGAACATATGTGCACACTGAGGTGTTTTTCAGAAGTTTCTGCCTTAATTTAGGGGTTTTTCTTTTTCTGGTCTAGGGTTCAGTAAGTCTGGCTTTCCCAGGCAATTTTCAGGTGCTTCCATCTTTTTGTCACCAAGAGATTGAAATTTGCAGAAGGTAAATTGAGAGTCCTTTCTGAGAACTGCCCTCAACAGACAGCCTTACCTGTCTTTCTCAAACTTCCCTGTGTCCTTCTTTTCAGCTTTTTATACTTCCCCTCTTTAGGAAGGACAAACACCCTAGAAACTTTTAACAGTCAAGTATTATTTGACAATTATTTCAGCCTAAAATACCTAAAAGTAGGGTAACTAAGGCAAGGAAAATTGAGAAGAACCACAAATAAACAGTAATCTCTAGGGGGTATACAATTTATATACAAACGCCAGTTAAAATAATTTTGTGTGTCTTTCAAGATTAGGGAAAAAATTATGAAAAGAATTATTACTCACAACGTGACTGAAGTGGTTTGCTCTATGGTATTGAACGTTACTTCATGGTAAAACAATACATCAAGAAAGAGCCAATTTAATTGAACTTAGATGTGCAAAGGGATGGCACAATATAATTTTTTGTCAGTAATCAATGAATTATTTACTGTCTTGAAATTATTTGGTCCTGGTAAATCTGTCTGTGTCTTCCACACTGAATTTATAGCTAAAATACTGAACCTGGTCTTTCTCTGGAAGTGTGTCAAGTGCAAATATATTTTTTTATTTAAAAATATTTACTATTTGTATTAAAATCCTAGCTATGGGACAAGCTGCATGAATTCTCCTAGTAGCAGAAGTGCCTTGAAAAACAACTGAAAAAAAAAAAAAGTAGTAAAATTTTACTTCAAAGCTGCATGAATTCTCCTAGTAGCAGAAGTGCCCTGAAAAAAGTAGTTAAAATTTTACTTCCGTTGCTTCAAATTTAAAACCAGTGTTCTGAAAAACTGGGTTCTGAACCACAGTTAAATTGCTTTTGGAATTTCAGTATGTCCAGAAGCAAATTCCTACATGGCCTCACTGGACTTTTACTCAGCTCAAACCTCAAGAAAATTCATAACTGTCACAGCTGAGAAAAACATGCATTTTTAATTGAATATTCCCCAGTGTTTGAATGACATAGATGTTAGGCTATGGTTTTTCTACTGTGATATATTAATTAACATCCTGGGTGTGCATGCATGACTCTTTGGAAAGGCTTCAATAAACTATTCAGGTTATTTCACATCCCCATAAATTTGCATCAAACCACATACTTTTATCTGTGATTTAAGTTACAATACCCAACATTTGAATAAGCATCTAAAGTTTCTTAAAAGTATATGTATGCACATGTGTGTACATATGCAAACATATGCACACATACATTGATGTATCTTTCTATCTATATACATAGTACAGGTAGTATCTCTTCTTTAACCACTTTCTTCCTGTCTAAGTGATAGCTTCAAGGGAAAAATAAAACAACACACACACACACACACCATGAACTAGAATACATATTTTAAACAAGATTAAGGCTAAAAAGTACACTTTTTCATATAATACTTTAAATCACTGGGTTGGGGTTTCATCTGCCTCATTAAGGAAAGGCAATATAGCAGCTCCTCAGTTGTATAGCTGAGATTAAATTAATGGACATATGCTGATATAAACCTGAAAATCTGGCCTAATACCTGTATAATAGCTTTAACAGATTGTAAAATATCACACATAAAAATACCACCAGTCTAGGGTCAAAAAATTATAGACTTACAGCAGCTTTATCCAGTCATGGATATAGACGGCAAGAGCAAAAAATACGAGTTTAAATAGTAAACCACACCTTTATTTAACCTATACAAATATTCTGAGAGAACTGAAAATATAGGTATCAGTAAATGAGAAAGATCTCGAGGGTGGTGACCTGAGAAAGCATCAGTTTCATTCCCAAGCTGACTTCCTGCATAACGTTGAACAACTTGGTTTTGTCTCTCTGATCTCCATGAGCACGAATGCTTTGCATTTACTAAACCCAGAAACATCAGCTGACTTTGTAACGGCAGGAGGCCTTCTTATCTCGTTCTTGGTTGAGTATACTGCACAACTACTCTAATCAGAGATTCCTGATCTAAGCATAACATAATGTTGCAGAAGGTAAAATAATAGAATAATTTAGGTTAGAGAGGATCTTTAGAAATAATCTGTTTTATCCACCACCCCTAAACAGGGCCATTTTGAATACTGTTCACATTTCCACATTAGATCAGGTTGCTTAGGGCAACAGATGACTTTTGAGTAACTCCAAGGATGGAGTTCCTACTGTCTCTTTGGGCACCTATTCAACTGGTTGATTCTCACTGTGAAGATTTTTTCCTTCTATTTAATAAGAATTTCCCTTGCTGCAACATGGGTCCAATGTCACTTGTCCTATCACTCTGAACTTCCGGAAGAGTCTGGCTCCATTTTACTACAGCCCCTCACCAGGCAACTGAGGACATCTATCTGATCCCCTTTTAGCCTTCTGCAGGCTGAACAAGCCCACGTCTGTCAGGCTTTTCTTCTATGTCATGTGATCCAGCCCTATAACTATTTTAATGGCTTTCCACTACACAGTACTCTAGACACAGTCCTGTGTCAGAGAAGAATAATCACTTCTCTCATTCTGCCAGTTCTTTTTCTGCTGATGTATCCCAGTATCCTGTTTGCCCTCATCACTGCAAGTGTGTACTGCTAATGCAAATTTAATCCATTGTCTCAAGATCTACAGGCTTTGTCTGCAAAGCAGCTCCCCAAGCAGCAAGTCCCCACCTTGAATTGTCATTGCATGGGGTTATTCTTCCAGGTGGTGGACTTTGTGTTTGTGTTTGTTGGACTTCGTAAGGTTCCTGAAGAGCCCAGCTCCAAGCTGTCAAAATTTCTCTGAATGGTAGATTTACCCTTTACTGTATTCCACTTCCTTAAGTTTAGTGTTTGTTTCTGAGGCTTCATTCTATCTCATTGTCCAGGACATTAGTAGAGATATTAAACAGTATTGACAGCAACATGAACCTTTAAGGGGTGCTACAAGTAATGAGCTGCCAACTGGACTTTAAAGAAATGACCACTAGTTCTACAGCCCAGTGGTCCAGTCTATTTTCTGCTTAGAATTTTGAAAGCCTTGCTTAGTTCAAGGTAAATTACATCCATTGCTATCCTCTCATGTGCAGAACTAGTCATTTCACCACAAAAGGTAGTCATGTTGGTTAGACCCAGTATGCCCTAGGTGATTACATGTGGGCTATTTCCAATCACCTTCTTGTCTGCCATTTGTCTAGTTGCTGTTTCCAGGAGCATTTGGTCCTTAATCTTTCTGAAAACTGAGGTTAGGTTGTGGTTTGCCAGACCCTCATTCTTGTCTTTTGAAGATGGGCACATTTATCTTTTCTAGTCATTAGGCACTTCCCTCAGCCACTAGGACTTATCAAAGATAAAAGAAATTGGTGTTGCAATGAAATCAGCCAGCTCTCTCTACATCCCTGTACACATTCGAGGCAGTTCTGTGAACTTGTGTCTCTGAATTGCTTAAGTGGTTCTTACCTTGACCATCCTCTATCATGGGCAGCACTTCATTCACCCAGATTCTGCCACTAGCCACAGACTGTAGCAGCTTTAGAGAAGACCCTGCTGCTAAATAGCAATGCAAAGGAAGTGCTGAGTACTTTCAGCCTTTTCCATGTCCTTTGTCACTGGGTTGCTCTCTTGTCTGGTAATAGACCCTTCCCTGTCCTTCCTTTTGCTGCTTCAATCTGCAGAAGGTTTTCTTGTTGATTTTTCCCATCTGTAGACCAGTAAATATGACTTTAGTCATAGGCTTTGTGTTGGCCTGATAGTACAGGGTCTCAGAACTTGTGTAAATTGAGTTCTGAACAAGGGAAAGTTAGTAAGATACCTAAGGAATCATCATGCACCATGAAAATGGGAGGTAGAATGCTATCTCACAAGTTTTATCATACTGCTGTAACCATGTGACAACTGCAAATATAGATTATATACATTATTTTGTTTAAATATTTGATTACCTTATTACTATTACAGGGAACTTAAAGATCACCTTGGTAAAAGCTTCTTGTGTCCCAGAAGCTGGCTCTTCTTTTCTTGAGTAGCTTTCCATTTATTTGGGGCACACTGGTAATATTGAGAAGTCTCTTTTACCTGGAACATGATCTGCAAGTTAATACATGTGCATTTTCTCCATCAAATTTTGGCAGATGTGAATAACATTAGTGCAGTCTAGAAATAATGTCAGTGATAAAGTTATGTAGCAATATGTGTTAAATACATCATAGATGAAGGTTCTTTTTATAAGTACTACTTTAAATACTTAAAACCCTTTTGGAGTTTGATGTATGTCACTGCAAGTTTTCTTGAAGCTTTGCTTTCTTTTTTCAGATGGATACATCTTTCTGCCAAACTTCTGATCTATTTTTAGAGTAGTGAATATGGTTGTTTCTAGTGACAGATATACAGTTATATAAGATGTTTATCCATGAATTTCTAAACATACTCTGTTATCCATGTAAGAGTGCTGTAATCCTGCAGAAAGATTGCAGGGAGGTGAGAAAAAGTAATCACATTTACCTTCTAGAGAGTCTAAATGATTCTTTTAGGCCAAAGAGGCAGATCAGAGAGAAAGAAAAAGTGACAATAAGCATAGTGTTAGTGTTGCATATACTGTAGAGGTCCAGTAAGAATGAAATTATCATAGGTTGCATCTACAACTTCACTGGGGTCTCAGATGCAGGAGGATTTGATGGTGAAACTTGAACTCACACCAATGTGCTGTTGAAATACCCTTCAGGTACATAGCCAGAGTCAGAAACTCTTCATTTAGTGCAATGGATTTTGTCATAATGTGACAAAACTTCTTATGCTAAGACAGCTTCTTCTAGGTTTGTGATGTCTCTGCAACCTTTGATTGAATGTAGTGACAACCACAGCTTTGAGATGAATCTGCCAAAAACATTGTCTTATGCTGATTGACATTAAGAAGACTAAAGAGCTTTTAACTTTAAAGGAAACATGTTTTCTTAGAATATAGGCTATAATATTTAGCTAGTTATAGAGATAAAACTCAAAGAGAAAGTTAAAACTGGGTCAGTTCATTCTGACTAGACCATAAAAGAAATTAAGAAGTCTATATAAGATTCTTGTCCTGTGCATTGTGTCCTTGCGGAAAAGTCCTGGTTTCTAACCTTGGCTTCATTCAAGTCAGAGCCTCTTAGAGCTGTTGCAAACCCTTTTCCATTTCCTCTGGTTCATGAGAAGCTTTTCTTCCCGTAGCGCCAGAGGCTTGGTTGTTGGTCTCCTTCCCTGTTTGTTTCAAAAGTTTCTTCATCCTCAGATGCACTATAGACTACCAGCTCCCTCCTGCAGATCTCATTTACCTGCCACACCCTTTGTTCTCTCCAAAAT
>NW_009260028.1:3592405-3606563 GCF_000687185.1 Egretta garzetta | reverse complement strand
AGCCGCGAGCAGTCTCCCCGCAACCGACTGACCGACTATCCCCCCCCCAAGCATGACGTTCTATGGTATGGAATAGCCCTTTGGTCAGTTTGGGTTAGCTGTCCTAGCTGTGCTGTACTCCCAGCTTGTTATGCACCTGGCCGAGCAGGAGAAGCTCAAAAAGTCCTTGAGTAGTCTGAGCACTACTTGGCAACAGCTGAAAACATCAGTGTGTTATCAACATTCTTCTGGTACTAAATCCAAAACACAGCACTGTGCTAGCTACTATGAAGAAAATTAACTCTATCCCAGCCGAAACCAGGACATTTTCTTTGAGCAGGATCAAATTAGTCTGAAAGGCAGGAGAAATCTCCCTTTCTCCTGCAAGTTTCACCTGGTGCCACCAGTCTGTTGGCAGAAAAACTACCACATAGAGTGAGAAAACACAAATAGAGCTGACGTTGATTGCCATGATGGTCATCTCTGAGTGAGGAAGGGAGTGGAACAAATTGCTACAAGAAGCAACATAAGCATCTTAGTGAATAACTACCTAGTATTCACCAGTGTGCTCTGTCTGCAACTGCACACGTGGCAGGTAATGGAACTGTTGAGTAGCAAAAGGTTTGGCAGAACTTGTGTAGTAATAGATTTTAGTGTAAATGTAGATAATAACAATTTGTTGAATTCTTTTTTTGTATTTCTGCTGATTGAGTGGGACATCAGTGGAGACCCACTGATGGTGAAAATAGGCAGGAAAATAGGCTTATATTTCTGTATCTGAGCTGCTTCATTTGTAAATACTTGCAGGTGGGAAGAGCAGAATGGAGACCACTAAATACATATAATATTTTTCCTGTAATTCATCACTGTTCCTCTTTTTCATTTTCTATGGTAATTTGCTTCTGAAAAGGCTGTGCTAGGTGTTCAGTAACATCTAAGGGACATTTGACATCTCCTTTTTTTCCCTTTTTTTGTTTTCTCTTTTGTTATTCAAAAGTTGCATATGGTAACTAAAGAGAAAATGGTACACTGTTTTTTGACATTTCTCATGAAAGGAAAGAATGGGTTGTTGCAGTAAAAGATGGGTGAATATAAACAAAGTGAATCTGTAGTGGGAAATCAATTATCCATTCATTGCATAATGGAGAGGCAAGGTTATTCTTTTAAGTGCATCTTTTTAACAGTAAACACATTTTAAAAAATGAAATATTTGACAAATTTTTTTTGAGCTACTTTTATAGATATAATGGAAGTGATATTAAGAGTTTTACCATATTCATTGCTGCTGATGTTGTTTAACATATAATTATCACAGAGTCAATGATTATGTTTATTATATTACAATTTAGTATTCCCATGTTATCTATATGGAATATTATCTATAGATATGCACTGTGAAACTGTGTCTTGTAATGGACAACTGTATATTTATGAAAAATGCAAAATTAGCCATTAGTCATTTTTTCCATGTCGCTTAAATCTAGAGTCAGGCAGCAGGTGTTCTTTAAGGAAGAAAAATAAATCTGTAGTGTAAAATGGAGTATAGGAAACATTACATACTGGTTTTATGTCAAGACTATGCAACATGAATTCACAGTGACAAATACTTCCTTACATGAAAAGTCCTAGTGACTTCAATGTGAACAGTCAGGTGAGTAAATGACCATGAACATGAGAGTTACACAAGGTACACTTCTGTGATTATATTGTTCAGCTTGAAAAAGGACAATAAGCTTTCACAAGCAACTAGCCCCTTGGCCAGAAATACAAAAGGTGTATTCAGATACATCAGTATGCAAAAGGGATAGTATCTTAAACCATGTATCATAAAAATTTTAGGAAGCATCTAATAGTTTTAACAAGACAATAAACTGCCTATGGATAAGGCATATAATGAGTCTAAAACTGTCATAATATTTGTAGGTATATAGATACACTAATTACATTTCAATGCCTAAAACAGTAGATGCAATTGTGGTTAATAACATGGCACAAAGTAGAGACTAGTTTGTCATGCAACTGTTCTGCAGCATGTGATCAGTTTCATATTCCAGTATTTTGATTACATTGTAATTTACAATAATAAAGGTGATATGTGTACAAGGTAAATTTTGGTTTAAAGTGAGGGCAATCAATTGGTAGTTGTCCTGGTTTCAGCTGGTCTAGAGTTAATTTTCTTCCTAGGATTTGGTATGGTGCTGTGTTTTGGATTTAGTACTAGAATAATGTTGATAATACACTGATGGTTTAGTTGTTGCTGGGTAGTACTCAGACTGGCCAAGGACTTCTCAGCTCTCAGCTCTGCCAGGTGCACCAGAATCTAGGAGGGGGCACAGCAGGGACAGCTGACTCCAACTGGCCAAAGGGCTATTCCAGACCATATGACATCATGCTCAGTATATAAGCTGGGGGAAGAAGAAGGCAGGGGGGGATGGATGTTGGGAGTGATGGCGTCTGTCTTCCCAAGTAACCATAATGCATGATGGAGCCCTGCTTTCCTGGGGATGGCTGAACACCTGCCTGCCCATGGGAAGTGGTGATTGAATTACTTGCTTTACTTTGCTTGTGTGTGCAGCTTTTGCTTTCCCTATTAAGCTTTCTTTATCTCAACCCACAAGTTTTCTCACTTTTACTTTTCTGCGCGCGGCTGCATGGTGCTTAGTTGCCAGCCGGAGTTAAACTTCAACAGTCCTTTTTGGCACCCAACATGAGGCTCAGAGGGTTTGAGATAATGACAGGTTTGATTGGAATGTGCTAGATCAAATTTATAGCTGCCCAGTGTGGGGCAGTAGTCTTACAGGTGAGAGATGCCAACATAAACATATTGAAAAATAAAATGGAATAAACCATATATACAAGTAATGAGAAAAATATTTCTTCTGTGCATGTAATCTTAAATGAAAAGAAGTTGTATATGAAACATAGTATATCAAAAAGAACTACAAGAAAACAAACTTTCCTCAGTTTGGGAGGTCTTTTATCAAAGTTACTAACTGCAAAGGTCACTAATAAAAGTACTGAAATACACTTTTTTTGAGAGATTGAACCAAGATTGTTGTCAGATACAATGCCAGGAAACGATGCACTTTGGTTTCTTCTTTCTCTCCTGAGAGAAATTCAAGAAGGCTTATTTCATCTAGGATACTTCTATATTTGCACTCAGTCTATATCAGTCATGATGACCGTGACTATGTTGTGAAATATTTTTTATTCTTCCCATGTTCCAGTCTTTAGAAATGTACTTATTTGTCTCTATAACTGTAAATGGAGACAGAGATAATTTAGTTTTAAATAAACATTCTGAAATAACAGTAAGGTTTAGAAACTGAAATTGTAATGACATAAGATTCCAAATCTAACAAGACAATTTATAGTACATAGGGGATTTCTGTACTATTCAGTAAAATTCTGGAAGCTGTTGAGCATCCTTAACATTCATTAAAGTAACTAGGATGTTTGAAGTATTCTCACTATTCTTTGGGAAATTATCATTGCAGGTTCAAATTATTAGTGCTAATTATTGCTTGTGAAGTGCTTTGGAATTCCAGATGAAGGTTGTTATGAGAAGGTAAGTGTTATAATTAAGATAGTGTGTAAAATATTTTCTTTGAAAATAAAAATTTTAGCTGTATTTGTCCCATTTTCGTTCCCTGGAGTATTTTCCAAATGTAATGGAAAGGAAACTTATGAGATTTGTTATAGTATTTTATCTTGTTAATTTTTTCCTTCTTCATTTTTGTTAGTCATTTATATCACTAGATTCTATTTTGTGTGGGTTGCTATGAAAACTTAAAAAAAATTTCAATGTAGAAGAAAACTTTCTAGATAAATTGTGAGGAACAGTACATGTCTAAGGTTTTGTTCATAGTTTTAAACAGAAGATTTTCTTTCAGATATTGAAGTGCAAGGTAATAGCCATCACATCCTAATCAGAGGCAAACCTCGGTCTGAAATGTGATGTTTAGAAAAAAATATCATCAGGAGATATTTGAAAAACATTTATATATTATGTTTCAGGTCGTTTCAGCTGGGATAGTTTTGTTTTGTTTTTTTTCCCTAGTAGCTGGTATAGTGCTGTGTTTTAGATTTAGTATGAGAATAATGTTGATAACACACTGCTGTTTTAGCTGTTGCTAAGTAGTGCCTAGACTAGTCAAAGACTTTTCAGCTTCTCATGCCCTGCCAACAAAAATTTGTGCTGGCAGAGCTAGGACAGCTGACCTGAACTGGCCGAAGGGGTATTCACTACCATATGACATCATGATCAGTAAATAAACTGGGGAGAGTTTGCTGGGGGACAGTGGTAGTGAAGCTCCCCTCCACCCCCAGGCCACTCTGAGATCTCAGGATAAGCCCTACTGTGCTGTTATTTTGGTCACAAGTGCAATGGCTTGGGCATCAGGCACTCTCTGGCCACACCTGGGCCATCTGCTGCCTGAATGGTACATCAGAACCACCCTGAGATCTCAGGATAAGCCATGTATGCTTTGGGAAAAGCCCCCCCATTGTGTTGTTACCTTGGTCGCAAGTGCAGCAGCTTGGGGCTGGGGTGGTCAGGCACCCCCTGGACACGCCTGAGCCCTCTGCTGCCTGAATTGTACACCAGAATGGCTCAGCACGAATTGTGGTCAGAAAGGAAAATAGTGACCAAAGCAAATCATCTCGAGATCCTATAAATAGTGATCCAAAAGGGAGACCCTGCTGTAAATTTTTGGGTGACCCTTGTCATTCTCGAATCTTTAAATAACTTGCTATTTTGTTTGTAACAAATACCATTGAATCACTCTGTTGAAGTGGCTGATACTTCAAATATATTAACAAATCCTAAATTGCTACTAACCCAAAGCTGTGTAAAAAAATATATTTGACAGTGATATAAAGGATTGATTGCAAACCTAACCATTGACCAAGTACGGGACTAGGATTAGATCCAGTTGCATCTAGACTCCTCTTTGAGGAAAGAATTTGGAAAACAAGGGGTCCTTTCTGAACCTCATGACTCAACAGGAGAGTCTCCCTGACAGTTTTATCTAAGGCTGTCCTCTATGAAGTAAATAATTGAGTATAACTTGCCATTGAATCTTATTAAACCACTGTCATGTTTACCATTGATATCAATAAAGCATATTTTTGCTGCTCCCTCACTCCATCCCTGGCAAATTGGTGTATTTGGCAGGGTCCTAAATCAATATTCATGACAAACTGGCATAGTTGACAGGGTTCTAAATCAGGATTTGTGACAGGGGCAGTAACTGCTGCTCGGGAACTGGCTGGGCATCGGTTGGCAGGGGGTAAGCAATTGCATTGCTCATCGCCTGTTTTGTATATTCTATTATTGTTGTTGTTATTACTATTATTATCCCTTCCTTTTCTGTCCTATTAAACTGTCTTTATCTCAATCCATGAATATTACTTTTTCCCCCCAATTCTCTCCCCCATCCCACTGCAGAGAGGGAGTGTGAGCAAATGGCTGTGTGGTGTTTAGCTGCCTGCTGGGTTAAACCACAACAGTATAGATTTTATTTGTGTCCAACAATATTGTGGCTCTTTTCCTGATTTTGAGTAGCAAATACTTTACCCTCACCCTGCAATATATTTAAATGGTTATAAGTGTGATCTTATGTAAGTTATTCTGGAGTTGCATTGCATTCCTGTTTGTAAATAAAATGTAAAAATTTAATAAATTATTATTTGCAATTGAGTTTGTATGTGTGTTTATTGTATAACTGTCATATTGTTGAAGGCTAACTCAGAAGTTTAGAATGGTTTGATAAACAATAATAAGAACATTTAATCATCTGTAATCAGAAAAATATGGTCAGAATTCTTAGAACAAGGGCATCCTGGAGCAAGTAGGCCTGGAAAAGACAACTAATCAAGACATTTTGAAAACATCCGAAACTTAGCAAGCAAGCCCAAGATCCATGCATCCTCAACTGAACTATCCTCATTATAATACTAAAAATCAAACCCTCAGGTCAAAGGACCCTTGCCCAGATGAAAACCCTTCCTTACAGAACATGTGTAGTACAAAAAAAAGGATTTTGTAGCTTTAAATAAATGTGGGAACCAGTAAGAAACAAAAGTGATTAAGTGTGATTGTGAAAATAACTGACAACTGTTGCTCTGAGTATATAATATACTGTTAACCGAGGTGTGCTAGCTTTCTGGAGCTACCACCTAGCACCAAGCTCAGTGCAGAAATGAAATAAATAAGTAATGTCCCTCCTGAGTGTGTGACAATTGACTTATTGCACACCAGGCCACAAATCTGTTTTTTGGACAACATCTCAAATGAGAGCAATGGCAATTTAGCCAGGCAATAAAATAAATTGCTCTCTGTAAGACATAAAAAAAGCATAAATCACTTCTCAGAAGTTTATTTCAAATAATTTAACTGATTTAATTAACCCCAAAGTAAACACACTAATTAGGTACTAGTGAAAGAAAAATTGGGACATGCTGGGAAAATTAAAAGAGCGGCAAAGAGTGATTGAATTATCTTTAATCTTGTATTTCAAGGGAATGATCATGAATAAATATTGTATTTATAATTTTTTAAAAATACTTTAAAGTAGCTGTAACTCCCAATAGAAAAGTTCATCTGGGTAATTATTTTGACTCCCTTCCTCTCCACAAGCTGCTCAAAATCCAGACAAAACAGAAAATAATAATTGACCAGTAATAAAATAGAAGTTGTACAATGAAACATCAATTCATGGAAAAGGCTTTGCACACCAAAAAAATTTGCAATGTTGCAAGCTTGTTGCATGACATCCATCAATACATTCTAGGAACTCCTGAGAATACAGACACAATTACTGATGGTCTCACATGCATCCAGTGCTGGTAAGCATGCACTTTTTAGCAATGAATTAAAGACTTTGTATCTTAACTTGTAGGGAGTCAAGAAATTATGAAGGAGAAGGTTTCAGGTCAGTACCATGCATATCAGCACCATTATCATCCCTGTTCACCCCATCACCATAACTTAATCATACTTTCACCTTAACTAGAGGATAATATTTCAAAATTATTTTCCTGCTTTGTATGAAGCTTAAATACCTAGCAAAGCAGACATATGGTTTAGTTTTCATGGTGATTGAGTTCAGAGTAAATAGTATTCCCAATAAACCTTTTTATTTGTAGGCAGTTCAACAAACTCTGAGTATGGACCTAACATGTATAAGAATTTCTTGTTGGAGAATAAACACTATTGGAGAATAAACACTATTGAACATTAAATTAGGGTTTATTTTTATATTCAGAAGTGCATGACATCTACTGAGTTAGATCCTCATAAGAATAATGTATTTCCACTAAACTTTCATTGAAGCATTGCTGATTTACTATGATCAATTATCTTTAGCATTTGAGTTTCTTTAATCCTTTGTTCAAGATAATTAAACAGAAAAATTACCTCATGACATTTTTTTTTTAATAATCTTTCAGTACAAAACTGAAATTACGGTAACAGGCAATTTGGGGAAAACATTCTTAGTAATACCTGTGGTAATCCTAATTTTTGTATGCTTTCTTTAAAGGTTTTTTTTTTTAAGGATAAAAACTCTAGCTGACCTCTCTGACAAGAGATGCATTGCCTGCATGGAGGTGCCATTTAATGCATATACATAAACAATAACATATTTTCTGAAGATCAGCCTTAATAGCCAAAGGAAAAATAAACAATATTAATTTGCCATCCACATGTTTTTCCCATATATTTTTATGTTCTATGAGATTAAAGTTTTAGACTGTGGATGTAGAAGCAGTAGAGTGGTATGATTTGTTTAATTTCATTCACTGCCTTTTTGTGTTGAGGAAAACCAAACCCAAACAAACTAAAACTACACCAAATAAAAAAGTAACTCTGGAGTTGCAGAGGTAAATAGTTTTTAGGTTAAATTAAATTAGTAAAATTGTATTTGAGTAAAAATATAAATAAAAGAAAAAAAAACAACGAGGAATGAAAATAAGGTGAAATAGCTTGCTATTTAGAGAAAATGTAGAAGGATGGTGCTTGAGTTCCTGCCCTTCCTTCAAGCCATGATAAAGGTAAAAGTTAAGTACTGTGGCAAAATTACTGCAGAAATGGAAAAAACTTTTAATGTTTAAAGACTGACTTTTTTGTCAATTTTAACTTCCATAGTGTAAAATAAACTTAATCTCAAGATTTCAGACAATGTTGAACTAACCAGGAACTGAGCAACAAAGTAATTTAGGAAAATGGCTTAGAAACCAGTTTCTTAAGCATATGACAAGGTGATTTCTTAAAGGAAGAAGAAGAGACTTTGTTAGAAACTTTTAAAAGTTAAAAATTAAATTTAAAGACTGTCAGGTTTACCAACTTGTTTCATGAATAGTCAGCTTCATTTCTAATTATCAAGTAATCATGACTGTTGTTACTTTCAAAAGTAAGAGAGAGAGAACAGAACACATTGTTTAGCTTAAAGGGTGAAATTCATCCTGTGCAGAGATGTGGCATAGAGAATATGAAAACCCTTAAATTTCATATAAGCACAGGTTTTTAAAAAACCTTGGTAGATCTTGCTTCAGCAGGTGCAACTGATCTCTGAAAAAATGTGTGTATCACTGCTTCCATGACCAGATCTGTATCTGAAACAGTCACCTTGATACAGGTATTTAATTTGTCAAAACACATACATGTATAAGCATCGAAAAGATGAAGGCAAGTAAATTGAAGTTCTTCACTGGATTTGGTTGATTTTACTATATATATTACATATATAGATTACAAACAGATCCAAATGTTGCAAGGGTTTTGTTGTTCTCCATGTCAGCTTATATTTTACCTAGCCTGACTTTCTTCCCCATAATGAAAAGAAAATGCAATACACAACTACCTTGGACCTTCCATGCACTAAAAAAGAACTCTGTAGTTTGTTTAAGAGCACCCACGTTTTAGATACGGCTGCTATATGTCATTTCAAGAAACAGCCATAGGGTAAACCAAGCATCAAATAGACTGTAAATCTTTTTCCTTTACACTGATATGCTACTTAGTGCAAGGTTGTATAGATGTCACAGGTTTTCTTTACTGAAATACTTTTGGAAAAACAGGTGTGACCCAATGCAGGTCTGCACAGCAAAGTGAATCAACAAGGATTGATTTGTCTGAAAATCCGTTGAATTCAGAGTAAAACCATTCATTGTGGTAGTAGTAGGATGTAGTATTCTCCTTTCCCCCTGCCCTCAACCCCCTTAAGCCCTTACCTCCTGAGAGACCCTTGCAAAACAATGTCAGGTTTCCAAGGACAAGTATTCAGAAGAGAGGAAACACCAGAGGAGTTGCATTATTATAAATATCATGTTTACATAGTCTCTTACTCAAAATGTCTTTCAGAACATGAAATAGATAGTCCTTATTGAATGAGTGATTTTATTCTTTTTTTTTTAGCTTGTCATTTTATATGGCTGCTTGCATAATGCTCCTGGATTTAGAAAGCCCTGCACGGAATAACGTTCTGTTATTTCCAAATGAGTTTCTTTCTAAGGTTGTTTTTTTGTTTCTTCTCAGGTCTTTATTAACTGGCATTAATATATTTATTTCCATAATAGGAAAAGTAGTATTGATTTTCTTGTGAAGGATAGATTAAGGTCAGAAAGTATCACTTTATTGGGATGACCATTTGAAAAGAGTGTGGTTGGATATTTCAAATAGCTCAGTATTTTATAGCATATGTTCAGAACACAATAATACTGTATTAGTGATGTGATCAGAAAATCTGAAAATCAGACTCTGTGCTATATCAACCTGGAAATCAGGAAAGAAGAAATAGAGTGCATGTTTATGATTCTTTGTTTTATCTTGTGAAGGGTCATCATCTTTAAAGGTTGTCACATGTACCAATTATACTGTACAGTCAGCTAGAATTCAAACACTGATGGGACATGTCTTTCCATTGTTCTCTGATCAATACTTTCAGAGTCCTTGTCACCTCCTGTTCTGGTTTCTCATCTTCCTTTTCCTATTTAAATTCATGTCCTTCTGCCTAACAACCCAATCCCTCTTCCACAGTGTTTAGCTTTTTCTTTATCACTTTGCATTTAAGTGAAGAACCTCTCTTTTCTGTGCTGTCTGGTGCAGGGAGTATTGAGAATCCAGAACAGATAGCTTCCTTGCTACATTTTCCAATATTTAACACCACGGATGCTCATGATTTGTAAAACTATCTTGGAAATGGCTTTAAATTTACTTAGGACTTTTCAGGATATATGGGAGAAGTTTATGACAGAAAAAAAAAAGGTAGAAAAGATTAATACTTGGCACTGCTCTGAAGAACTACAGGTAAATTCTGTTATGCTTGTCAACCTGTGTCTTGGTCTGCTTTCCCAAATACTTTTCTGCCTCAAAGGGGGGTGGATTTTTTAGCAGATGCATATTTTACTCTTTAGGATTAAGGTATGTTTCAAGAAAAATATGGAAGTGTAGACCAGCAGAAATGTTATGAAATTGATGCATTGCTAAACAGGAGAAAGGGATAGAGTGCAGTGCAAGAACACCCTTAAGTTTGTGCTGTGTAAACAAGCAAGCAAGCAAAGACATTTAAACAATTGCTTTATTCTGTCAGGATTTTATATTCGCAGGAAATGCCATATCAGGAATTCTTTACCTTTGTCAAAGGAATTACCAACATAAATTTGCATAGATTTCACAAGACTGATTTTTAATAACATTAGAAAATGCTTAGTTCTTATCTTATTTAAATGTTTAGTACAAATGAATTTGCATAACTCTTATATTAAGAAATAACACCCAGTTAAATAAAATTCATATCACTTATACATTTTTTCAAACCTAATTTGATTAGACAACATTACCAATGTCAGGTAAATAAAGCCAAAAATGTTATGAAACTTTCTCTTACAAAGAAGGACCAGATTCAGTCTGTCTTTTTCACATTATATAATTTATAATTCCTCAACTCATTCTTCTGCTTTTGGTGAGAATAAACACCAAATAAGTACTACATCTAAAAAGAGTGGAAAGAATCTTGCTGTAGCTAATTTATTTCATTCTTATCCAGGCCTTACAAAATATTAAGCAAAATTGGCATCCAGTCTAGTTGATGATGAAAAAATAGCTCATTTAATTCATTCTGAATTTATGAAATGCTATGGTCTATAAATGATGTTGTATCATTAGGTTAGCGTCTGCTCCGGGATTCATGGTATTTTGAAGAGGAATGATTAAGGACGTTATTAGTAAATCTACAAAGAACAGGACACACAGCATTTAAACATTACCCTATCATCTGTGCAACAAATGTTCAGCATCATTATGTTTCCACAATAGCAATTTGCTATTGCTCTGTGGGGTAAGCAATCAATACAGGGAGGCGATGCTTTTTATATCAATAGAAAGAGACTACAGCTTAGTCTGTTCCAGCCTTTGCAAAATCAATAAACATGTCTCTTTATATGGCAGACAATTAGTTTCAGTTGCAGATGAGAGTGACAAGGTATGGGCTATAATTGTTGATCCCTCTGTTTTTAAAATATCACTAAACTTTTTACTGAGCATTAAACATAAATATTGTTTATCAGTCCCTAATGCAGAGAGCTGCCTAGAATCTTAATTCTTTCACAGCAAAATAACATCCTCTAAAAATGACGTTGTCAGAGTTTTTATCAGAGTACACAAAGTGTGCTTAATACCTACCTGTATCTGTGTATTGAGAATAACTTTATTTTTAAAACACAGAATAAACAGATTTCAGATCACGCTCTGACCTCAGTAAGACAAAGTGCATATGAACAGTTCTGCAGAGAGTGGTTGCCATCAGAAATGGGTAATTTCCTCCTTCACGTTGGCAAGTTGTACTTACTAATGCACTGAAGCAGTAGAGCCCACCTATTCCTTTCCTCATTCTAGCTGTCCTCTAGTCAGTTCTAAGGAATCAGAAAGGAAAGTAATAGATCCATGAAGAGCTTATCAAAGCTATTGCCCATGAGTTATCACCCCCTGTAACCTTATAGAACAAACCCCAGCATTTTCCTGAGTTTTCATTTATAGCTGCCATTCCAATAATGGTTAACTGGTAAAACACTAAAAATAGAATTTAATCATCATAGGCAGCATAGTACTTTTCAGTCAGAAATATTCAATTGTGGATTTGAAAAAACAGGCAGCTAGATTACTTTTGTTTGCTTGTTTGCTTTATAGAATACTTAGTATTCAATACTTTTCTCAAGTCCTGGTATAAATGGGTCACCCAGACCTTATAAGTAGAAAAGTAATGGTGAATTCGGTAAAATTTGTGATCTCACCACTGTGTTCAGCTGACTTAATTAATGTCTTTTAAATCTCTAAAAGATGGTTAGTATGGAAATACAAAGTACTCTCTTGAAACAAAACTTCATTGTTAATAACTCTACCTTCTGTGTGAAGGAAAAAAAAAAAAGCAAGCACATCCAAGTACTTGCTTATGCAACTTTAATGTCAGATCCAATTAAATTAGTATTTACATTTTAAATACCATACTTAATGTTTAAATTTAATTTAATTAGAAACATAAGTCATGTTATAAGCAAGAACCTCAAAAGAATTGTTTTAAAAAATCACTATTTTTAAGAGAGAAAGGTCAGAAGTACAAACAAATTACTGACTGCATGTGTCCATATATGGGTCTGTTGCTTCTGATTTTCTAGAATAGTTTTGTCCTTAGACTCCTGACAACTATTTCACCTTATCAATGAGTAGTTAAACAATAACATTATGATAGTACAGCTTTCAACTAGATCTAGTTGAAGTTTTTGTGATTATTTTTCTAAATACACCATTTTAATTGCTTTTTAAACTAAGTTTTATCTTATCTTCCTAATATCTTTATCAACACTAAAGTAATTATCGTAACATTCTTTATCTGTTTTCCTTAGTCTTTTTTCTTTTTGCTTCTAACATTTTGCTATTTCTAATATCACACCCTCCACTCTTTTTTTTTGATTTTTTAAATGCTATTCAGTAATAACTGCTTGGGATGACATTCACTGAATATTAGTTCTCTTTTGACCTCTAACCACATTAATACTTAGTCTGTGGATCCTTGTGTATCATGAACTTATGAACAGAAGTCTTTTGCCTTGATGGTGTCTCAGTTTGCATACTGATCCAGCAGGTGCTGCATTCAGAGAGAGAAAAGGATTAAGTCCTCATAGACTCGGTTCCTTACAGCTACAGACAGAGCACTGGTTCTGTCCAACCCTTGAACTGGTCATAATTCATTAAGACATCTTTAATTCCTACCAGTTTCCCTGTAAAAGACTGAACAACCAGTGACTACAGGAGTCTAGGAAAAATGAAATACAGAGGAAGCCTACTGCTTTAATGGTACAAAACTAGTTGACGAATAAATGACACCTCACATCTCCTCCAGAAGCAATTTAGAAGAGTGCTCTTTACTGACTTTTAGCCTCTGGCTGTGAAACATCAAGAATCACAGAAGATTTAAAACATACTCATAGGTGTAATCTTTTGAGCTCTGGTAATAACCTAGCTATTCACTTCTTCTAACAAGTATTTCAAAGATCTGTCTAATTGATCAAGAACAGCTTTGCTTGGCATTGTATTTCTTCCTTTTTCTCCTTATGGTGAAGACGGGTTGGGCAGTACTGTTTTCATGTGTGCTTCTGTCACACTGTTGGATTGGTGGAGTCTTCAGACCGCAGTCCACATCCATTCAGCCAAGAATTGATATGCACCCCCCTTGCATTTCTCTTTTCTTTATTGTATAAGAAACCGCTTCAATAGGAGAAAGCATCCTTTCATTTAAAGGGCCATAGATGTGTTTCTCCTGTGCCACAAGGAAAAGGGGATTTACAATATTTATTCCAAAGAAAAAAGGAGGATGATAACCTATTTTGGAATTAATTAGCACACACACCCCCCAAATACTTTTGAAGATGTGTGCCTGTGTCTCTCTCTAAAAAAAAAGATGTTTGTATTGCTTGCATACTCCAAAGGGAAATTGAGAATAAAATCATTAGATGGTGAAAACTTCAGATGCTACTGTAGAGATGGATTGATGCCATGAATATGATAAGCTCTTCAGGACAAATTAGGGTATTATATAATTTTAATAGTCATAAAAACATGATTTTAAAATGAGTCATTTCAAAGTTTTCTAATTAGGTGGTTTTGTTTTATTCTATTTTGTTC
>NW_009260028.1:3561551-3592393 GCF_000687185.1 Egretta garzetta | reverse complement strand
CCCAAAGAGTAACTGATTAAAAAAAATATCTTGATATTTTTGTATATATTTAATAGGCCTAATCTCATTCTATAGATAAAGAACGTGAAGAGGTTGTTATGTCAGTAAGGCTTAGTCAGGCATAGAATCATAGAATTGTTTAGGTTGGAAAAGACCTGTAAGACCATCAAGTCCAACTGTTAGCCTAACCCTGACATTCCACCACTAAACCATGGCCCTAAGCACCACGTCCACCCGTCTTCTAAATACTTTCAGGGATGGGGACTTGACCACTTCCCTGGGCAGCCTGTTCCAATGCATAACAACCCTTTCGGTGAAGAAATTTTTCCTTATATCCAATCCTAACCTCCCCTGATGCAACTTGAAGCTGTTTCTTCTTGTCCTATCACTTGTTACTTGGGAAAAGAGACTGACACCCACCTCACTACAATCCTCTTTCAGGCAGTTACAGAGGGCGATAAGGTCTTCCCTCAGCCTCCTTTTCTCCAGGCTAAACAACCCCAGTTCCCTCAGCCACTCCTCATAAGACTTGTGCTCCAGACCCCTCACCAGCTTTGTTGCTCTCCTCTGGGCATGTTCCAGCAATGCAACACCTTTCCTGTAGTGAGGAGCTCAAAACCGAACACAGTATTCAAGGTGCGGCCTCACCAGTGCAGAGTACCAGGGGCACAATCACCTCCCTAGTCCTGCTGGCCACACTATTCCTGATATAAGCCAAGATGCCATTGACCTCCTTGGCCACCTGGGCACACTGCTGGATTACATTCAGATGGCTGTCCACCAACACCCCCAGGTCTTTTTCTTCCAGGCAGCTTTCCAGCCACTCTTCCCCAAGCCTGTAGCATTGCATGGGGTTGTTGTGACCCAAGTGCAGGACCCGGTACTGAGCCTTGTTAAACCTCATACAGTTGACGTTGACCCATCAATCCAGCCTGTCCGGATCCCTCTGTCTTCTTGGTGTCTTAAAGGTACTGGGGGTGCACTCAATCCCCTCATAGATAAAAGATATTAAACAGAAACAGCCCCAGTACTGAGCCCTGGGGAACATTACTTGTGACTGGCTGCCAGCTGGATTGAACTCAGTTCACCAACACTCTTTGGGCCAGGCCAGCCAGCCAGTTCTTTACATGGTGAAGAGTACGCCTGTCCAAGCCATGAGCAGCCAGTTTCTGCAAGAGAATGCTGTGGGAAACAGTGTCAAAATGGGATAAGGTATTCAAGGCACATGTCTTAAAATACTTTCAGACATGCAGTAGTCCAGAACTCCTGTTTGAGCTTATTGCCACTCCAATAAAACCGTCTGTTTCATTAATTCTGTGTTTCTTACCTAAAATAATTAGATTTTTTTTGTGCTACCAAAGTAGCTCAGAGCTGTCTGAACCCGCAACAGAATCAGCCCCAATCCTTTTTCCTATTTCATTATTTGCTACTATTGCTGTCTCAACCTGCAACAGAATCAAACCCAATTCTTTTTTGCGTTTTCATTATTTGCTACTTTATAATTTAAAATAGTACCAGCTGTGCACGTCACTTGAAAATGAAATGAACATGATCCAATTAAGTTTGCACTACTGGGTGAAAGAAAGCTAAACTGAAAGGTAGGTGTTAACTGCTATCTCCAGATTTCAGACTGCTACTACTTGATGCTTATGACCTAATTCTTTTATTGATGATACTAATTTAAAGTGAGTGACCGAGCATCCCACTGTGATCAGAAGAGTTGCACAGTATAATCGAATGTGCAGCTACTCAAGTGATTTTTACTCCAAAAGACAAGTTAAGGCAGCTACCATGCACTTTTAAACAATATCAGTCTTGATCTGCAGAGAGACAGTCTGCCAAAGTTTTAAATGTTTCTCTATGGAGTCTTTTTAAGCTGTGCTTTGATTAAAATAAACTACGTGTTCATAACAGTACTTGCTTAGATCTGGAAATATATCCCATTATATTAATTTAGATGTCTTTGTAATGTCACTTTTAGGAAAAACAGTCTGAAATTGTAAATGGGAATTTTTATAAAAGGTGTGTTTTAATTTTTGCTTTTTAAAATAACCTCAGGAAGATGGTAGCTTTTTCCTTTTTTGATTTGTTTAATGTGATGTAATTTTGTTTTTACAACTTGAGTCAGATCCCAATCAAATGATGGTGTCTCTCATTTTGAATCAATACAAACAAATAACAGGATATTAAAATATATGTCTAATTATAAGAACATGTTTAGTCCAATTAGACTTAATAGATGGATTACATATTTAAAGATAGGAATGTATTTTCTAGATTAGGACCAAGTTTTTAAAAATAAATATATTTTAAGAATGTGTGTCATTGTCCCTAACACTTCAGTCTCTCAGGTGCTGTGGAAGTTATATTAGAAGTGAGTCAGTTAAGAAAAGCCCTTAGGTGATTTCAGGTTTTCCACAAAAATAATTATCTTAAGAATACAACATATATATTGCTGGGTTTGTCAGGCTTGCTGACACAGGTGAGCTTTATTACAATGTATATGTGTTAAAAGGGAGTAGGGAACTACAGAAATGTCTGTGAGACTCTGAAGAAAATTAGAGAGCTTGAAATAGGTGATTTCACAGTGTCATTGGAAAAGATCTAAATAGCTGTGAGACATTACTGAAGCTTTTCAAGGGCCAATGGAAAGACATACAGGGTGAGAAACACTTACAGAACAAGAGGATTCAGGTGGTCTGGAGCACTGGAGCAATACCACTGAACTGGAGAGCTTTGCAGAGCTTTTTGAGGAGAGAATAAAAATAATTAACATTTTCCCCAAATTCCTTTAGGACCACCTATGGGAGGCCTATATGTTTCGTGTGGGATAACTGAAGGACAGAAGTCTTCAGTTACTGAAAGAGAAATGTGAAACTATTTCATGATGTTTCGAAGACTTGAAGAGCAGAATATTTTTGGAAATGTAAAAAATCCACTGAAAAAGAAAATTATTTCCCATGACTCATTGTTTAATGTTCTAAATGCTCTCAGTTTTTATCATTGTCCTGTATTTTATACCCAGTTTCTATTAGGCCAAGCTGATGCTTTCTGTTTGGTCTGAAATGTCTCTATAGTCTTCCCAAAGCCAAATCCTCTGTCTCCTGGGGACATTTTGAGAAAAGACTCATTGACATGCCCAGTTGTGGTCTTTCCAGCACTCTGCAGTGCACTTCCTAAAAAACCGGTTGGATGACTCAGCTCCTCCTAGCACTCCCTGATGAGCTTCATTAGCCAGTCAATACATACACTCTGAGGAAACGTGGCAAAGAACACTCACATCTCTCAGGCATACCAAATATCAGAATCTCACCTTCACACCAGCCAACACAGGCATCTGGGCCATCATATACTCCCGTAAATAAGAGCAGGATGTTTCATAAATCACCAGCATGCCAACACATTCCTCAGTCTTTTAGCTTCCAGAAACATAAGGTGCACTCACCTGAACTTTTTGTTCTCCTCTCTTCTACTAACAAGATACTAGAGTGCCTAAATCGTGTAGATATGTCAAAGCCTAAGACAATACCAATCAATTGCAGAAGACCTTATTGACACACATCACATCTTTGCACAAATCTGAAAAATGAGTAGAGAGAAGACCTTTGCCATTCTATCTTCTGAAAAGCAAAAAGAAGCCATTGGTTATCTGCACCATTTCCCAGAGTAGCCCTATCATATTTAGCTGCGATCTTCAAAGGAGAGATAAGATTGTGAAGTTTCTCTGGTCATATACAACCCTGACCATGTACTGGTGGAAGCAAACCATCCATGACAAGTAGATTGTGTATTTTCCCTTCATATCATTATTCATGTGATTACTATCTCCTACTTTTTTCTTATGTATTTTCAGAGTTTGTATTTCAAGAAGATGCTTGAAAAAGGTATCCTGGAACAACCCACTGCCTTTCAGCCATGAGGTGTTCTTCCCTCTCAGCCTCTTTCTAAGCTGCTTCCAGCCAGTAAGTACAAAATTTTGGACCTGTATCTCCAATAGTTTCCTGAGCTGCTGGCTGCTTTGTGATTCTCTTGCCCCTTGCTTATTACTGTTCTGCTGACGTCTGTACTAGACTTTATCATGTAGATGGAATGATTCAGATATTTTCCATGACATTTCTTTTCCATGGAAAGAAGATAGACAGATAATTAAAAATGGTCAAACTCATTTAAAAATAAAAAGAAATTAGAAAAAAAAAATTGTAAGTGCTGACACATTTTATGTTCCATACATCCAAACATCCTTATCTCCTTTAACTCCCCAGTGATTTCAGGAAATTGCTGAAATACTTCTCCATCTGCTTCTGAAATGCCTAAAGTTCATTTTTCACACTCTTTTCTACTTTCCTATTGTTCAAACAATGTTTTCTCCTCTCTCCTTTTAACGGAGGGCTGGAGGTTAGACTGAAATGCACCTTATATTTCATCTTGCTAATAGTCCAACCTGCACACTGTCAAGCAGCAGAGATGCACTCTGACAAATGTGTCCTTCCAAAATAGAACTGACCCTGGATAGAACTGCTAATTCCCTTTTTATATACTCGATAAGTCACAATGAAAAATCAATCCAATGTCATCATTGCATCATTAAAAAATGAGATACAATATCTCTGAAGTCTGAGGGAAAAGAAGAGGCTGAGGTTAAAATCACAAACTATAGCTATAATTTATGACTTAATTAAACTCTCCATTGATATCCTTATCTGACAATACCTTTTTTGCTCTTAAATTGTCACAGTGGGAATGAATCACAAGGGGTATGATTAACTGAATCTCAAGAGGCAGTAACCAATTAGATAGGAAATGGGAACAGATGTACTGAAGATTTCTAATGGTCTCAATTCCTTCTTTCTCTTTCAGCATCTTTGCAAGATGATGTCTATCTCAAAGCTGAAGAGAGTTTTGAGAAAAGGTCATTCAAGGAGCCTAATTACTGATTTTTTTTTCTGAAAATGAAAGAGTTATGACATAGATCATCATGCTTCCTTGTATGATTGGAATACTTGGTTTTGATAGCAAAGTCTTTGTCCTTTACAGAAAGAAAAAGGAGTACATATTATACAATAGTGCTACATACAGATTTGACACCTGCAGCATTGTGCTCTGGCAAAGGGGAAATCCTATACATACAAATTATCCAGATATGGATATTTTTACTAAAAAGGCCAATATAATATAATATAATATTTTATAAATATAAAGTGTATTTTATATTAAACATAAGAAAATATATTTAAATTGAGGTCATAACTGTTTTTAAGTCTTATTTTTCCTTTTTCTTGCACCCAAAAGAAATTATTAAAAATTGTCGGTTAAATAAAAAATTCCCTTTTTGCTAGTGATTTCTGCTTTTCATGGGCAAACAGACTCAGACATCTTGTTAATCTTAATATGACAGATAAATTAAGAAGTAAAATAATTGCCTAAATTAATTCTTAGTGGCTTAAAGAATATGAAATGAGAGAGTTCTTCATCCCAAATTCAAAATAGCTTATGTTGGGTCAGCTAACTTTGGTACTAAATTACTAGAAATTCAGCTCTAGCTTTGCATATTGTCTTAGTAATTTTTACTCATATATGTTTTGATTTAGGACTCATTTTTATCTGTGGAATACATTATACAAATGCAAAATATTAATACTGTAAATGTGGCAGCAATGCTTCTATGCTGATACAGAAATTTTAAAATGTATGTCCATTCTTGTCTTTGCTCTTACTGTTACGCTAGTTTAATATAGAATGCATTCCAGAATCCATGTCCTACAGAGAAAGGCCCTCCACCAAGTTAAGAACACTATGTGAGTTATGTCTGGAGAATACAGGCTTTTTGCATGAACTGGCCCCCAAATAGTAATTTTTAATCCAGTTGGGAATGGATTGAGTAGGATGCTGTCATAAATTTATCAAAGGCCTTACTTCCTAGAACCACTATACAAAAGTAACCGTTAGCCAAGACATGTTCTGATAACTACACTTCATTAACCAATGTATATTTCTTAGTATTAACTTCATGTTAACATTTTCTATTAATTACATAAAAAGAAAAATATATAAGGCTACTAGGGGTGGCTTTGTTGTGCATAAAAATTATATGGTTTAGTGTGGATCTCTTAGCAATATGCAGAAATGCAGAAAAAATATGTTGGCTAATTTTAAATATTGGACACTTTTTATGTTTTGAAATTTGACTTTATTATATTAGAGAAATAAATAAAAGCAAGTCAAAATACAGATCTGGCATGATTATATGAATCTCTAATATGAAAAAGACCATAGGCAGTCTTTTAGTCACATCTATTATCATCTTACACAACTCTTATAATATCTTATAAGATAAGATAAACTCTAACAATATCTTATAAGATTATTTTCATCTTGTTTTTCTGTTTTCTGGGTTTACATTTTAGGAAAAGAAGTGTCAAGCCTACAGTGGCCATTTTGTAACTGTGTTTCCTGGGCAGTATCTTCCAGCTCTTCCCCAGATATTGGTCTTTGACTGATTTCTTATCTGATCATGTTCTTTATTTGCAGAGGGAAAAACCCCAAATTTTAAAGGAGAAGACAAAGGCGTAGGTCTTATGTTTCTGAAATAAAGTTTCAGGGGGTTGAATGAGATAATTCACCAAAAGTCTCTCATGATTGAAGAGTTAAAGAATAGCAAGCAAGAATGTCTGAGCTGCAAATGGTCTCATGGAAGGGCATTACTTTATAGCAGCTGCTGGCTGAAATGGGGAGGAGGAGTACAAAATACTGGAAGAAGCCAATGCTCCAAAGCCATTCAGAACTTAAATCAGAGAGACTATTAAAAACATCACCAAGAGTTTTCCCTTTGCATGACCATGGAGCTTCATCCATCTGACCTTTTAATTTGCTATAAAACGTAACTGAAGGATTGTATATTTAACCCTGCTTTTTGGGCATTGCAGAATGTGTGAGAATTTACTGTGTTATTCAAAACATGTAAAGGGATCACAAGGGAATAAGATATTTCCATTTAATGCCATAAACAAGAACACACAAGAGAAATGCCTTCATTAGAAAGAAGTGAAAAGATTTTATCAACTTTTGATACACCTAACATAAATGCATGCAGAAGTTTACAAAAAACATCTCATTCCCAGGTCAACATTCCTTCAACTGGAAACAAAAGAAAGAAAACTTCCTTTTATTTCTTGGCTGGTACTATTGCTTAACAATTCAATGTACTGTTTCATTGGTAGGTTGTTACCAGTATTTGAAATGTAGCATTTTTATCTGTTTGTTTGCTTTGTTTCTTTTCTCTCTCTGGTCTTCCAACTCATTTAACCTTGTTTTCTTATTTTTCTCCCCCAAAAACATTTATGCCTGAATTCCCTTGTTCTTTTAAACTGTTTCAATACCTGTAAAATCCATCTGCCTCAGACCTTTCTCTGCTACATTAGAGAATGAAAATTAAAATAACTTAATGACTCACTGCCTGTAAAATTATTTTCATTTTATCACAAATTGTAGTACAGTCCCATAGAGCGTACAGCTTCAATGCAATCTCTGTGTTTTGTGCTCTGAATTTGGGATTTCAACTAAATTAAAGCCGCCCCTTTAGTCAGAAACTGCGTATTAATCTGCAGGAAGATTCATTTACAGAACATAATACACTGCTGATCACTTGGAAAATTCTGGTCCTTGGTCACTCTACCTCATGCCTGAAAAATGTAGATAAAAAAGTAGTACCTGGCTTAGAGGGCTTTTAAAATTAGTTTATTTAAGGGTTTTTTTGCTATTTTTTTCTATATACTCATTAAGAGTTGTTTGGTTATTACATTAGCAGGCTTTGGGAATCAACATGTAACTATAAATTTAGGAGCTACCTGTATTTAGGAGCAGACCAAAATAATGCTTTAATTCCATAAATTTTGGCAATATTAAATTAAATAATACATCAGTTTGAACAATGTGTGATAAATAAAAGCAGACTTTGTTTCAATACAAAGAATCACATTTAAATATCACTTGTGGTTTTTTCCCATTTCTGTTACAAAGAAAGCTGTACCAAAAAAAAAAATTACTCACTTATTACATACTGGAACAGTGAACTGCTCCTTCCTAATTTTCGGGTCTACCTTTAGAGACTACAGAATATTTCCTTACAATATGCATCATGTTGAAAGACAAGGTGACCAGAACCTCACAAATTACCCTTTTAGAAATTGAACAAGTGAGAACTAAACCATGGAATCAGCTCCAGTAATAGGTTTTTCAAAGTTGCTCCTCATTTTGTCCACCTCTACTTGGCAAGATTATTTTTACTGTTTCACTTATTACACTATAGAGGACAAAAAAACCTCATCCCAGATGTCTCTGGTTTTGCAAAGAAGTACTCAAATAGTTGTTTTAATTTAGAGTAAGATTGTTTTCTCCCATACACAAATTTCATTTCCTGATTCATTCTGCATGAAGCCAATCCATTCATTGCATAAATTGATCATACTGCATAATAAGGCAATAATTGTGTTTGACTATAGACGCTCAGATGAAAATTGTTTAATATTAAAGACTGATTTGTATCTGACTTTGCAATAAGATATTTTTTGTTTCAATTTACTGTACCTAAAATAGCCTTAATAACCCTTTTCCCCTTATTTCTTCAGTAAGATGAGGCCAGCTGTACTTTTCAATCTAATGATGCTGATCTGTATGTGAATCATTAATAAAAATTGCTGTTGGTGCAAGGATTACTTTTCATCTAGCTTTAGAAAATGGAGAAGAAGCATTTTCTCAGTTCCTACAGTTTCAGCTAAATAGGCCAATACAAATGAAACTTTAGAGTTTTGTACCATATGAATATGGTATTAATGACATTTAAATTATCTAAAGATTTTAGTCTGAACTTCAATTTGGATAGAAGCCTGATTATTTAGACATGCACTTCCTTCTGATGAGCAGAGCTACACAGATGAACAAGAAAAGAAATTTGTGAATACAAGAATTTTCAAAGGGTCCGTATTCTTATTGAGGAGTAGTAATATATAGGGCAAATATCAAATGGAAAGTGGAGAGATTTCTGTGGCAGCGTTGAACAGCAATGGTTTAGGACTCTGGAGGTTGGTGGAGAACTCTCCTTTGAAGACATTTGATGAAAAAAGCTGCTTTTAACTTAAATAAATACTAAAACAAGCAAACCAAACCAAACCCCCAAAAAATCAAAACAAACACAAAATTTTCTGAATTGGTGGCTGTGAGAAGTTTTAATTCTATTTTTAGTGTAACATTTCAAAGACCAGATCATAGAGCTGTAAAACAAAGGTACTCATAGTTTCTATGAAACCATTTTGGTAAGGACATTAGTATGAAGAGAGAGGGTAGAGATGATGAAAGCAGTGATATCCCAAAGGAATACAACTGAGATAGAAATATTTCAACAGCAGAAAAGGTCTCAAACAGAATCAGTAATCTTCAAGCTATGTTCAAGTTGAATAAAATTGTTGTCCGTTTAACCTGACTATATTAATTGATGAGATAATTTGAAACAAAAGGTGGTTACTACCTGGGGAGGAGAGGTGGATGACAAGAAAAGGTGATAAGCCCTCATGGAAAACAAAGAGAATGACAGGTAATTATCATCCACAGACCAACAAGAAGTTTGCTGGAAAGGTATGGAAAACTGTAACATGTTTAGATTCTCAGTGATACATTAGGGTACTTAGTCCTCAGGAGTCAAAGCTTTCATTTTGGCTTTCCACACAGATTTGTTTTTAACATAGGTACCTAGAGAACACAGCTGTTAGAACCTTCAAATATTCTCATTTGTCTCTGACTGGTTCTAATCTTCACGGGCATACAAGAAGGTCAAAGATAATCTTAAGCAGATGTGGAAATGAGATTTTCTACACTGTGGAGCCTTTTGAGATTCAACAAGTTATTTTCCTTATGTTTTTACCACTTTATTTTACTTCCTAGCTATTATAAAATTCCTTGAATAGAGAGACCTATTTAGGCAGTCTAGCAAGATGTTCTATTCTTGTTTTTATTAAGTTGGCATTTTTTTTCATGTTGTTGCCATGGTTTCCTTAACATTTTTCACTCTTCTGCAATCCTTGCTGATACTGTTCACAGCATATTCCTGAATTCTGCTCTAGTCAATGATATTCAAACAAGGTCACCAGCACACACAGTGTTGTTAATATTCACTTCATTCATTCAAATGCCTCATTTACAATGTTCTTGATTCTTTTGCAGATTGTTATACTTTATGCATCTGTGTTCAATAGTTACAGAGATAAAGTATGCAACCTTGACATACATCTCTCTTGATGTTACACTGTTTAGCAGCTTCACAATCTGTTTGCATTGCTGCTTTCTCCCCATGTACACATTTTTTTCATTAGCTGCATATTTCATTTCACCATTATGTATTCAAAAATATGTATTAATCTGACATATTGAGTTTTAACAAGTTTTTTCAAAATCAACAAAACATTAATGAGCTCTCCTTTGAACTTCTAATACTTACATATACAATAATTTTGTTTCTTATGTCTAATTCTATGTTGAATCCAGACATATATTATAATGCTTGTCTCAGTGTCTTGATAAATACATGTGCAGAGGAGTTTTAACAATACTTTTTTAGTAAATTTTATAGTTTGAAGTTGCTTATCATCTTTGGTGAAGGAATAAAGGCCAATTATTTTAATAAGTTTGTATATATGTTTTGTAAAATTTAAGGATGTTTGTAATTTACACTGAGGGAGTAAAATTTTTCAAGTTTTTAATAACATCCTGCCAACATATTCTTTTTGGGTTGGTACCATCTAGCTTTTGCCTAGATGCCATTTTGTAAGCACAAGAGCTTCACATCTGTAGCTTTATCTTCAGATTTATAAGCAACACAAAAATCATTCAGATATTGGCTATTTATATAATAGCCCTTCATTTCAGAAGTTGCACAGGCATAGAGTCCACATTTACGTCATTAAAGGAAGGGTTATAATTAGATATTTCAATATTTTTTATTTTAGTTTCCCCTTGTGCCTGCGCTGCTGTTGGATGTTATAAATTACTGATAATAGAGGACAGTCAGTGTGGACATTAAGAGTACAGGCAGCTTTAGGGTCAGAGTCACCTTCTGACATTGATCTCTCCAAATAATGCGTACTGCTTTTCTGGACAAAATGAGCTAGATGAGTGTGTTGGCACTTCACTTTAAATCAATGCATGCTAGATTAGCTACTTTAAACTAAATGATTTGGTGCCAGAGACAGTGTGCAGGTAGAAATGATCATTGCAGTCATTGCTTTATGTAACTGTTGTGAAACAGAATGTCTTGGGTCATGCTTGCAAGTTCCTAGAAGTATTTATTACATGAGCTGCAGTTTAGTTTGAGGACAGGCTATCTGAAGAAACAGGTATCTTTGGAAGGAGTAGTCTTCTGGGACCCAAAACTTACAGTGACTTTCCATGTTTCACTCTTCCACTGAGAATACTGTGTGCTTTTGTTCTGTTCTTTTCTATTTTCTCTGTTAGGCTTGAGCCACAAAGAATGAACTTTGCTTTTTTCCTAGGTGCAGCATTAAAGTGACAACACCAAAATAAGGATGTGAGTATAGTGCAGATTACACTGTTTTGAAACTGTACCTGAACTGTTCCAGCCTAGCAAGCTCAAGCCTCAGAAACAAGACATCTGGAGGTGACATTGAGCAGTTTCGCCCTATCTCACCAGGCTTTAAGACCTGCAGTGCAAATATACCCACATACTCTACTTTTGCTCACTACAAATGTCTCAGGTCTTAAAACTGGTCGAGGAAATAGTATTGGCAGATACTTGTATAAAAAGTAGAACCTAAAATTTGCACTCTGACTGCTTGGTTCTTGTAGCAGGCTGCTGGCTCCATGATGCAGAACACTGAAATTTCTTCAGAAAGTCAGCCCGATATTATTAAGGTATTGAGTTTATTTAGATGGTTTTGCTACTATGTTTTACATTGTTCTCAATGTGACATACCATGGAATTTAAGTATTGGCTTTATAAAATTTTACTATGAGAAAATAGAAAAAAAATTTAGAGGCTCACAAGGTCACAACAGTTGATTTTTCCTCCTATGTGTATAGAATGTAAAAAACACAAAAATATGTTTAGCAGACTAATTTGAATTTTGAGATTATTTTTCTTTGTGTGTACCTTCCATGTTTGTTTTTAGTGCGTGCATTAGCAAGAAAGGTCACTGTCAGATCACTGAAAGCAAGAACTTTGGCCAGTAGGCTGTTTGCACAGAACAGATACAGTATATGCTGCTTAAACATGTATGCCAGGACTCTATCAAAGCAACACTAATTCTGAATTACTCAAAAAATTGCTCAGAGAAATGGTCTGTTAAAATACTGGCATTTGTTATTTGCTAAAAATGGTTTAATAGTTTTCATCCATGTGGATTTCACTTGAGAACAAAAAAACTCTAGGTTTTATTTTCACTTCAGTGTAATATGAAGAAAAGCTAATAACTTTTTTTATCACCATGTGGAAAATCACCTTTGAATGTTTCAGCCTCTTCCTTCGTGGTAAGAGCTACATGGCATACTCACATATCAGTTGATAATGATGCAGGTGAATGGCTAGGGCATGACTGCAACAAGAATGTGAGGACTACTTCAAACAAGACCAGGGAGAGAGGAAATGGGTAGCTATCCCAGGAATTGCTCTGAGCCAGGGCCAAACAGATGAAAACAGGCCTGATCAGGTTTCTGCCACAGCTGCTATTGCTCCTACTGGGAAAAAAAAAAAAAAAAAAAACCAAACCAAAACAAACCACTGCAAGTACAGGGAAATGAGTACGGAAGGCAGGGGAGGACCAGTGATGAGTGTCACAGGTGAGACAACATAAATGAGAAACCAGAGTGGATCTGGATGCTAGAGCTTATTTAAGAACAAGGACAATGAGAGTTTTTACTCCGATTATTTCACACACCAGTCATTTGCTCCCCTGCAGCACTATGTTCCCTAGGTCTTGCCATCCCTTCACCACAGGGAGGTCACCGCTGGACCAGGAAGGTCTCCAGAAAATCGGGTCTGTTCTTTCTGTGCTGCTGTTCATCATACCCATCTTGAGTGTTGCCAGCCATGGTCCCCAGGCACCCCTTGGTTTTTGTCTCCATACAGCTCCCTGATTTTCAGGGTCTTCCTCCACTCCCAGGATCAAGCCAAGATCGCCAGCTTTTGAAGAACATCTTCTTTCCAAGACCACTTCTTATGGGAATCCTTCTTTTCAGTGCAAGTCCTTCTTTCCAAATCATTAATTCTCCTGTTTTCCCAATTTAAACAGTCTATATGCTGAAACACAACACATGATCAGCCTCTTAATTACTGGTTCTATCTTATGTTTCTTTATTAATTGGAGGATACAGGGCATGCCATGACAAAGTTTACAAACAGCCTATATGTGTTACTGCCAGCAAGTATTAGTAAGTCAGAAGGACAGTGCCAAAATAAATGGTGCTATGTTAGTGTTTGTGTTTGTTTTGAACCTAGTCCAATACTGTTGATTTAATATTAGAAACAGGTTGAAGGATGAGTAGCAGCATGACAAAAATGGTTGATGATACTAGATTATTAAGAACAGTCAGAAATAAAACAGGCTGAAAGAGTTGAAAAAGAATCTCAGTCAAAAAAATATCAGAAAATATTCAGTGTTGAAAACTGTAAATATGCATGGGAAACTGCAGTTCTAACTGTACATGCATTTTGATGGGCTTAAATGTTGCTTTTAGTCAGTCAGGTGAAAGATCTGGATCTGAACTTAGGAAAAGTCATCTCAGTATTCACCTGAGGTCAAAAAGGCAAATTGTACATCAGGAGTTATTAAGAATAAAGAAAAAAACAGATAATATCACTGTGTTACTAATACTTCTGACTTACTTTTTCTGACACACACACACATATGTGCATGAACATACACATTCCCAAGTTAAAAATAATCTTTAGAAAAAACCAGACATTTCTGGCACAGAGAACTATCTCTAGTCAATATATATTTTACTATTCTGTTTGAATGGTCACTGTTTTGTTACCCAGGTGAAGCAAAAAGGGCCTTGACTGAAATAGGACTTCTACCAGGACTAAAGTAGCTGGAGAATCACCTTTGGAGCTGTAGTTTGCCCCTACATAGAGGGGTGGGGGGAAAAAAATTAAATACAAAAAATAAATAAACTGGAGCCTCAGTAGGACCCATCCATCTTTTGTTTCCCTCATTCAGGAAATCTTCAATTTCTGGCACAGATTCTTGCCATTGTCTCTGTTTGGGCTTATCTGTCTTGCCTGTCTTCAGTTTTGCATAGTTCTTGTGCTTGGCCTCATTTATCTTCTTTACCATGTTTCCACTTGGCTACACCTGTTGCTTCAAATTCTGTGCTTCTCCCACCAGTTAAACGTAGTATTTTAAGATGCACAACTGTGGAGGTGGACCACAGTATAGATATTCTTAGAACAACCTATAACACCTAGAGGGTTTTTTTACTCACAATATCTGTCACTGTTTATTTATGGACTTTGCTAAATGGGTGACAATATCAGTAAACACTGTAATATTCTCTGATTCTCTCCCTATGACTTTTGAGAAGCAGATTCTGGATCAAGTATTTTTATTTTTTTTGTGAGCTCTCTCCCATTCCCATTCAAATATAGGCACTTCCCAATGATTAGTGTTACTGTAACTGGCATTTTAGTGAAACATTCATGAATTTTCTCTTTTTTCCTCAGAGTTTATGTTTTCTCCTTCACTAAGCAATGATAAACAACAATTTTGGAAAAGAACTTATATAACTTACTTTTAGATTTATACCTTACTTGAAAATAGTCCTATAAGAACTGTTAATGCAAGAAATGGAGTCTAAATAATAACTTTTCTAGGGCTCAATTCATTAAAAAATTTAATTTGTTTTAAATCCTGAGTTAAGGGGGCAGATACCTTCTCTGCTATACAACATTTGTATTACAATATTTTTCTGTGGAACTTGGTTTCCCATTTATAAAATAGTAAAAGTAGTTGATTACCTCATAGATATAAATATATATATGAGACCTGGTGGTCATCAAATATTACAGCAATGATGTTCTTTAAAGAACTGACTGAAGTACAAGTTAGTGTTTTCTGGATTGTATCATTAGGGTTTCAGAGCCATTATAGTATTTCTAAGTACTAGAATAAATTAAAAACAAATTAAGAAAGTGTTCTACAATGATATGGGAAAAGGAAGGTCAAGTGCCCATTTCTATAATGAGAAAAACAAAAATGAAGGTAACTACTAGTAGGATGATGATATTTTCCTTTCTGTGCTACCTTTCAATTCACTTTTAAGCACATGTTAAATGAAAATCAATCATATGTATGTGGGTAGGGAGACTAGACTCAAATATAGGGTGCACCTACACTTGTATGTGTGTGAATTTATAGATCTCAGATTGTACTCAAAAAAGACATTTTAGAAGTTGTCAGAAGAAATATACATGAAAATTTCATCAGCAGCTCAAGTTAGCATATGGCAGTCTGTCTGGCAAGTAAGTAATTTCCCATCATGATTCTGTGGCACATTAATAATATCCTTTCCTTTCCACTACAGCTAGTAATATTCAAAACTGCTAGTACAGGTTCATAATCATTAAGGTTTTGATAACAGTTAGCAAACGTACAGTGAGTATGGTGATAGATAAATAGCAAATCTGGTCTTTCCTCATCCACTTAATTAGCTTTCCCTTCACATGCCTTTTGCATAGTGTGCAGCACTATTTTGATTTTTGGGGGTATGTGTAATTTTTTGAGAGTGAAAAGGGTGTGATGTCTCAAAGTTATTTTTACATTGGAGATTCAACAGTAAAATAAATCTGCCAATGAGTTGTGATTTTCCCAGTGGGAAGTTGAGCCTGCTCTTTCCCAAGAAACTGCAGGCATATTGTGAGATTGGTGTGGTGTGGCACATGGTTTGCATTACTTATTGGCAGTCTTCCTGAGCAGGAATTGTTATGCGGTACCAAGATATAACCTGCTGTCTTTATGTGCTGCTTTTCAGTAAAGGTAATGGCTTTAGGGCATAAATTACCTCATACTTGATTTTTCTGATAAAACTCTGCTTCAAATCTAGCCTCGTGGAAGCAGCGACCAGCAGCTCTCACAGTGCACTCTTCTGCCAGCAGTCAAGGTGACAGGGTTTGAGATGTTATGGATTTCCTCATCTCCTGAGACTTCATCCCTGAATCATAGAATCATAGAATGGTTTGGGTTGGATGGGACCTTTAAAGGTCATCTAGTCTAACCCCCCTGCAATGAGCAGGGACATCTTCAACAAGATCAGGTTGCCCAGAGTCCCATCCAGCCTGACCTTGAATGTTTTCAGGGATGGGGCATCTACCACCTCTCTGGGCAACCTGTTCCCCTGTTTCACCACCCTCATCATAAAAAAATTTCTTCCCTAAATCTAGTCCAAATCAATTCTCTTTTAGTTTAAAAACATTACCCCTTGTCCCATCGCAACAGGCTCTGCTAAAAACTTTGTCCCCATCTTTCTTACAAGCCCTCTATAAGTACTGAAAGGATGCAATAAGGTCTCCCCACAGCCTTCTCTTCTCCAGGCTGAAGAAGCCCAACTCTCAGCCCATCCTCACAGGGGAGGTGTTCCATCTCTCTGATCATCTTCATGGCCCTCCTCAACTCACTCCAACAGGACTCCAGAGCTGGACACACAACTCCAGGTGGGGTCTCACAGGAACAGAGTAAAGGGGCAGAATCACCTCCTTCAAGCAGCTGGCTTCTTTTGATGCAGCCAAGGTTACAGTTGGCTTTCTGGACTGTGAGTGCACATTTCTGGTTTAAATCCAGCTTTTCACTCACCATTACCCCCAAGTCCTTCTCTGAAGGGCAGATCTCATTCCCTTCATCCCTCAGCTTGTGCTGATACTGGGGTTTGCCCTGACTCAGGTGTAGGACCTTGCACTTGGCCTTGTTGAACCTCATCAGGTTCATACAGGCCCACTTCTCAAGCTTGTCCCTCTGAAAGGTGGGATGCTTCAGGTGTGTCAACCACACCACTCAGCTTGGTGTCATCTGCAAATTTGCTGAGGGTACACTTGATCCCACTGTCTATGTCACTGATGAAGTTACTAACCAGCATTGATTGCAATATGGGCCCTTGAGGGACACCACTTGTCACCAGTCTCCATCTGGACGTTGAGCCATTGACCACTACCTTCTGGATGTGACCATCCAGCCAATTCCTCATCCACTGAATAGTCCATCCATCAAATCTGTACTTCTACAATTTAGAGAGAAGGATGTTGTGGGGGACCATGTCAGAGGCCTTACAGAAGTCCAAATAGGCAACATCTATAGCTCTTCCCTTGTCCACTGATAGAGTCATGCCATCACAGTGGGCCACTAGCATGGTCAGGCAAGTCTTGTCCTTGGTGAAGTCATGCTGGCTGTCTCAAATCAAATCTCTGTCCTACATATGCCTTAACTGCACAGATCTGTTCCATGATCTTCCCAGGCACAGAGGTGAGGCTGGCAGGTTGGTAGTTCCAAGGGCTCTCCTTTCTACCCCTTTTAAAAATGAGTGCAATGTTTCCCTTTTTCCAGTCCCCAGTGACTTCACCTGACTGCCATGATATTTTGAATATCAGGGAAAGTGGCTTGGCAACTACTTCAGCCAATTCCCTCAGGACTCTGGGACGCATCTCGTCAGGTCCCATAGACTTATGTATGTTCAGGTTCCTCAGGTGCTCACAAACCTAGTCTTCTCTTACAGTGGGAGGGACTTTGCTCCCCCAGTTCCCATCTTGCAGTCCACCCACTCAAGAAGTGTGGGAAGAGAGGTTGCCAATGAAGACTGAGGCAAAAAATTTGCTGAGTACCTCTGCCTTTTCCTCATCCATAGTTACCAGTTTGCTAATTGTGTTCATCAGGCAGAGTATGTTTTCTTTGACCTTCCTTTTCTGGCTGACATACCTATAGAAGCTCTTCTCATTATTCTTTGTGTCTCCTGCCAAGTTCAGCTCCAGCCATGCCTTGGCCTTCCTGATCCCATCCCTACACAGCCAGGCAACGTAATACACAACCTCTTCACAGGATACCTTCCTCTGCATTTCCTTCTTGCCCTTTAGTTTGACCAGCAGGTCTCAACTTAGACATGCTCGTCTCTTGCCTTCCTTTCCTGATTTCTTACACCTGGGGATCAAGAACTCTTGTACTCTATGGAAAGAATCCTTAAATATCTGCCAGCTCTGTTCTGCTCTCTTGTCCCTGAGGATGGTTTCCCAGGGAGTCCTATTGACTAATTACTTGAAGAGCTGGGATTTTGCTTTCCTAAAATTCAGGGTCCTGACTTTACTCTTTGCCTGACCCACATCCCTCAGGACTGCGAACTCCACCAGTGCATGATCACTGTAGCCCAGGCTGACTCCAATCTTGATGTCTTGATTAGCTCACTTGTGTCAGTGACCATCAGGTCCAGTATCACATCCCTTCTGGTGGGGCTATTAACTGTTTTAAGAAGTTATCCTCTATGAACTCCAAGAGTTCCCTGGATTGCTTACAGCTCACTGTGCTACTGTTCCAGCAGATTTTGGGGTGGTTGAAATCCCCCAGCAGAACGAGAACCTGTGAGCGCAATGCCTGTTGTAGCTGGAGTAAGAAGGCTTCGTCAATAGGCTTCCCTTGATCTGGCAGCCTGTAGTAAACACCAAATGACAAGGTTCTGTTTGTTGTCTTGGTCTTTAATTCTTACCCATAAGCTTTCAACATGGTCATGGCTATTCTTCAGAGACAGATCTTCATAATCTATCAATTTCTTGACATAGAAGGCAACCCCTCTGTCCCTCCTTCCTCACTTGTCCCTTCTGAATAGCTTGTAGCCATCAATAGCCTCACTCCAATGATGGGATTCGTCCCATCAAGCTTCAGTAATGGCAACTAGGTCGTAGCTTTCTAGCAGCATGGTGGCTTCCAACTACTCTTGTTTGTTGCCCATCTTGCATGCATTGGTATAGAGGCACTTCAACTGGGCTGTTAGCCCTGTCACCTTAATTCTTTCAAGATATTTCACTGGTGTTCCCTTGTCAGCTCATATTACCTCAGGAGCCCCTGGCTTATCTCCATAAGACTTCAGGTGTGCTCCAGTATACCCGGCATGTCTCAGAGCAACAGGCTGAGTGCCCTCACTAGCTCCCAGTCCCTCTAACCTTGGCGTGTCATCCCATGGCTTGTCATGAACAATCCTGATATTATCCTTCTTCCCCTGACACTATCGCCCTCCCCCTTCATGTCTAGTTTAAAGCTGTGACAATCAGATCTGCTAGCTCATGAGCAAAGATCCTCTTGCCTCTTTGAGAAAGGTGAATCATATCTGATGCCAGCAGGCCTGGTACTATGTAGATCATCCCACTATCAAAGAATCCCTAAAATTCTAGTGGTGACACCAACCATGGAGCCATGTATTAGTAGACTGGGTCCATCTGTTTCTTCCAGTATTGCTGCCTGCAACTGGAAGGATAGAAGAAAAAATTACCTGTGCTCTGGATTCTCTTACCAACCATTCCAAAGCCCTGAAGTCCCTTTTATTGCCCTTGGACTACGTGTTGCAGTTTTAACCCCACCCACATGGAAGGGCAATAACGAGTAATAGTCCAAGGACCATACCAGCTAGGGAGTTTCCTAGTGATGTCCTTAACCTAGGCCCCAGGGAGGCAGCAGACTTCCCTAAGCGGAGGGTCTGTCAGGCATATTGGAGCCTCTCTTCCCCTCAGAAAGGGAGTCTCCTATAACTATAACTCATCTTTTCTTCCTTGTGAAGGTGGTCTTGACATGGTGGGTAGGCCTTTCTGACCTTGATAATACCTCTGGTGTGGATGGACCATGATCGACATCATCTGTTGACTGACATTCCACATCCAGAGCTTTATACCTGTTGTACAGAGGCACCTGGAAAGGCAAGGTGGGCAAGGAGAGTGTTTGCCTGTCACCCTGAGTGTAGACTTGCCTCCATTGATGTCCTTTTTTTACACTACTGCCTTCAGCTTGGTGGGGGGAGGACACAGGATCCCCTTGATCTTGTGGTTTTTTCTGGTGGATGTTCCTGTTTCTGCCTCAGGGAGGGCAGAGCATGGTTCCACCAGTTTCTCAGACTCCCTGATGCTCCTTAACCTTTCTACTTCCTCTCGTAGCCCTGCCACCAGGCTGAGCAGATCGTCCACTTGGTCACACCTCTCACAGCATTTCTCACTACTGCCATCCATTACCAGCGAAAGGCTCTGGCATGACCTACAGCCTAAGGCCTGGATGGCTGCATGTTTTCATGCAACCTCTGTCTAATTAGCCACACCAGTTCTAGTGAGCGCAGAGGACATAGCTTTCTGCCAGGTGGATACTATAGCTTAGCTCTTTCTGGGAGGGTGATGAGCACCAATTGAATCCACTTTTTAAGTTAGTAAGGTGACAATGTTCCTGTGTGCCCTTCTCCCCAAACTGCTGCACAAACTGGCACACTACACCCTAGCTGACGTGCTACACCCCTTTTGCCCGCTCTGGTCACAGTACTCCTGGTCACTATTTTTCCCTAGGTTGCTTTTCATAGGTGTGAATATGCAGAGTGGGGCAGAATTTTCTTTCTGCTGCCCTTGTTTCCTCTCATTCTATTGGGTTTTGTAAGAATTAGAGATGGTGCTAGTTCTTAGTCTCTACCAAGTCATGCTATAATTATCCTGAGTTTAAAAAAAAAAAAAACAACTTTTAAAAATATACATTTATATAAATTAATTGGATTTTCACAAGTATTATGATTACCCATACTTTTTTTTTAAAGTGTTAGGTTTAAAGTTAAAGGTTTTAAATAGAGTGTAGTTTTCATGATGAAACATTTGCATCTTCCCTTCTTAATCATTAAACAGACACAGACCTTCTTTCTAAGTTTCATCCCAGTTGCTAGACTATTAATTAATATCTTTGTAGTAGACCTATTCAAACTAAAGGACTTTGGATTTACACAAATGTTTGGAAAAAGCTGTAAATTACAGTCTTTAGTAAATAAAACCAGTTTTATTTAACAACAGTAATTTATGAATAAAGTGATTATAACAGCTTTCTTTGCCATGTTTGTTTTTTCCAATTTACTGTTCAACAATTCTTTCAATTCTTCAGATCTGCCTGTAAAAGCTTCTCCATGTGACTAATTCTGTTTTGGAGGACAAGACTCGGACAACATGATAGGTCTTTTTGAATCAAGCATTCTCAGCTAGTTTCAATTTTTATAACACTGACAGTGGATTTTTTTTTCTAATTTATGCATCTCTTTACAATTCCACTTCAAAACAAAGATTAAACAGTGATGTGGCAGTCAGATGAATAGATATGCCTTTAATTTTATAAAGGGGAACATAAGACAGTAAAATAAAACTTTTAATAAATGACCTTTTAAGACTTTTTCTAAGTGTACTTGTACCAATATCACATTTTCCCCCAATTTTTCAATTTAATTGCATTTGCTTTGACTGTGTTTACACCTTTGTCTCTGCTTGCTGCAAATAATGAGCAAATAAGTTCACTGACATGAATGCTAATATAAAATTTATTTTACCTGTGCATTGCCAAATATTTGTAGGAATAAACTATCATTCATATACAACATTATTCACAGATGAAATCTCGTTATAAGATTTTGGTTCATTAAATAAAATAAATAGATTTTATGACTGTGTTCAATCAAAACAGCTGGGCTTACAAAATACAAATGCTTAAAATTAGTTGCACTTTAAAAGCTACTGATCAGGAGTTTGTGCACACAATTTGTCAGACGACAAGGTAATGGCTCACATGTGAACTGGAGACCCAAATTAGTTTGTTTTTTCTTTTAATGAAATTCAACCATGAAGTAAGTGTTTATTTACAAGAAGCATATAAACAGAATTAGACTATAATAATTTGTCATGAATTATTTGCCAACTTATGACTTATATGTTGGGTCACAGTTTCAGTAGGAAACAGTGGCTCATTATTTACATAGTAACTGTGGTAGGTCTAAAGAACAGCCTGTTATGCTGTGCCATGCATGAAAAAAAAACCCAAATTCAAAACATACAAAAAAATAGATTGTGTCACCATATTTTGCAAACCTGTTATACTTAAAAATTTTCTTAAAGCTCTGGCTTTAAGAATTAGACTATTAAATGAAAACTTTCATTTATTTAAAGAAAAAATAATGGTTTTGTTGCAAGAATAAAGTTCAGGACATGATATAAACCCAAGAAAATGAACAAATTTAAAATCTTATTTTCTGAACCTGTAGATAAATATATCTTGACAAATGGTTCATCCCTGATCTGGTCATTTGTTTTAAATATAATCTTTACTCAGAAGCTTAATCCACCTCACTATTTAGGACCTACTAACATGAGTAAAAGTTATTTGGTATGTTCCTTATTATTACAACTGTTTTTAAGAAAAAAAAAATCAGCTTGAAGCCTTTAATCAAAGTATAGCAAAGGTCATTCTTTGCTTTAACAAGTGCAGTGTATGTGTGTGTGTCTTTATTTTAAGGAGATTCCTTTAAAGAACTCTTCATAGTGGTGTAATAAGCTTCTGTTCATGGGCACTGAGCCTAAATCTTGATGATTATTCCAATTGAATGACAAGCATTTTCCTAGATCAAGATAAAACACAGAAGTTGGCACAGTAATGACTGACAATATGGTCACTTTATATGGTGTTAACCATCCTGGTTTCTGTAACATTCTTTTTATGAGAAGTGGATAAACAGGGAAAAAACAATGAGGAAGAGAACAGGATTTATTCAGAATTATTTGTGACACTGAATGTCTGCAGAAAGCAGAGGAAGAAGCAGAGCTACTTAAATATAGCTGCAAAAATAAGGTTGGCTAAGAAAATTTACTTGCTATCCAAAGATATTGTCCAGGACAGCTGCTGTCCTGATAAAAACCACGAAAAGATATTTGCTCCAGGTATCTGGCACCACATATGTATATCTAAGCCTGGCAATTGGTAACAAGGTTTCACTTAGTCTGTAGGATGAATGGCTTAATTAGTTCTGTGTAATTAATGCTTGATAGTTAGTAGTTAATCAATCGTTTAATTAATTAGCTTACAACAGCAACTCTTTGAGCCTGAAAACCTTCACACCTTTAATTGCAAGAAAGGTGGTGTAGAGTCAAAGCCAGACGTGTCAGGGACAACTCTGCAGCTGTAAGGAACAAGCCTTGCCTTTGCAATGGCCACTGATCTCACCCAGTTTGTCCCTGCGGGTGATGCTGCTGTTCAGCTGTGAGAGCACTACTGAAGGCTGTGAAAGATAAGGAAGACTGAAAAAGTTCATGTCCATAGCTGCTTGGTAACTTGGGGGCCATATTTCCACTTCAGAACATGATGGGTTACAACTTCCAGGAATTAAAAACTGAGTTAAGGTTTTCATCCTGGTGGATTTTCATCTGGGTGGAATTTTGGTCATCAAAGTAATTTCTGTGAAAAAAAAATAAAAAATAAAAAATAAAAATAAAAAAAACCCCAGCCAGTTATTGCTCCTTAATTCTCAGCCCTCACTTACTGTGGAGCCAGCTCTGCAATAAGTTATTCTAATTTATTCTAGCTGTTTTCCTTCCCTGAAGGCTGACAATAGCTGATGCAGTAAACTCCAGTGGAACCATATGCTGTCAAACCATGAATTTCTTCATGAAATTGGCTTCTTTTAGCCAGAGTCTGTTTTGGGGAGGGAGGATGGGGGGAGGGGAAGTCCTGTTTTGACACTTTCACTTTGAAACTTCCTGAAGGCAAATGTAATTACTTTGTCTGAAAAATGAGGGTTTGGGCTTCTCTTAATCTGAAGTTGTAAAAAAACCTTTTAGCTTTCTGAATAAATGTGAGTTAAAAGATAGTAAATATTGTCAGTCCCCTCCTCCACAATCATTTATTGTAACTCTTTTTCCAGCATAAGCATGACAGAACAACTGTGAAAGCTTTGGACACAATTAATTTTTGTCTCATTTAACGGGTCCATTAACTGATATCAAATGATTCTGCAGCTAATGGTATCAAAGCACAAGCTTTTTCTGTTGTTCTGCCTCTAGTTTAAATTGACTCTATCTGCATTCCTGTTAAAATTTAGTTTCAGTGATCTTTCCTGCACTTAAAGAGAAAGTACGGCACAGCTGAATGCATGGGAAAGAGGCAGGTAGTGAGACAATTAAGTTACTTCCAAAATGAAAAAAATCTATTCGTTTAACTTAAATGGGAATAGCTAGGTCAGCTGTACTGGAGGGATTTATCATTCTCCTAGAAATCATTTATTATTGGAATTTTTTATTCACACTGCGTAAGAATGATGTTAAATACTAATTTCTTAAAATGTCCTTCTTCATAAAAAATGAGGGAGCAGTAGTTAAGAAGGTTAAGTAATTATGATGAAATATATAAACTATTAATAATGAGCTATATAAACTATTAGATCTAAACTCAGAATGAACTCTCAGAATGAATAAGTCAATAAAAACAGCAGATTGCACTTTCTGAATTCATAGTTTAGGAGATAGAGAAGCTTTAGCAAAAGCCAAATTAAGCCCTTTGAAACACACCATGCTGGAAGAAAAGTAAGAAAGAGGTCCATTGCAGTCTGAAATCCTAACGCTTATTTTCCTTCCATCTTCTGCCTTTTCTTCCTCTCTTCACAGAAGGATTTCCATATGTAAAATATTTTGCCTTTAAGAATAATCTGAAGTTACAGTTCATCTTAACAGTTACATTCATATTGCAATTTCCACAAATAGTAACTAAAAATCCCAAACCCTGCAGTTGGAGACATTGCTGCAAGAGACCTTCCTACTCCCAGATGTTAATTTAGACATAATCCAGCCTGTCTGTGGGTTTGATTCATTCTTTATGCATGTTCCCTTATGTAATTCAGTTTGCTAGATGAGAAGTCTTCTTAAGATTCCACACAGCTTCTTGTGTATGATATCATGCTTGTGTTGCTGGTGAGACAGCCATGGTAGTAAGCAACTGGCACCCAGATCATTAGCATGGGTTGCTGTTTTGGCTAGTGCCAGTAGCTTGGCTGGTAGCATGCACAAAAGTCTTTGATTTTTACTGCTGTAGTTACAAATAGAGATATAAATATACTATTATATATATTTCATATTCTTTTCATACTATATGAAAAAGATTGTTATAAGTAAAGTTACAAATAAGTCTTCAGTCTGAACAAAGCATTTGATAAAATCTTTGCAGACAGGCTGCTTAAAGAAAAAGTCAGAGGATAGACTTAGGTCCTGGTTAGGGTCTTTGTCATCAAGAAGGTCCCCAAAAGCTTCTGTGAAAATCTCTTTAAGGTGATTGTTGATGACATGTTGAGGAGGATCCTGACCTAAAGCAGAATGTTAGAGCTTTCATGGCTGAAAATGGACAGAAGGAAGTTTGGGGGTTGGTTTTGGTTTTGGGAGGGAGTGTTGGGGTGGCTTTTTTGTTGTGGTTGTTTTTTTAAAACAGGTCCTTACTTGGTCATTTTAAGCGTATTTTTTAGAGCAGCTCTTGATTTTGAGTTAATAATAAAGGAATCTGTATTTGCATTTAATAATGATGGAATTTTCTGCCTACAGAGACTGCACTAAGTCAAATATTGTAGATCTGCTGGCCTGCAACCTATTCTTTGCTAATGATTGTATACAGACTGTACACACTCGAGGATTTTCAATACATTACTATTTTGATCCTGCTGCTAAGCGGTTTGGCCCCAACATCAGCTTAAAAAACAGAGGTCTGGGTCCAGCCATATCCTAATGGAAAACTGGTTGAGCCAGTTGGTTTTGTTGACAGTGCAGCATTGGTTATTCTGCCCTTGTGGCAGCACGCCATCTCAGAGTGTCATGATTGATGATGAAGTCCCATGGAGCAAAGGAAAAGCTTGAACAGCTTTGCGGAAGATTAAAACAGCCTTTCAAGAAGGAAATAAGCATCTGAATCCAAACCAAAGTAAATGTGCACTATGCAGTTGTAATCCCTGTTCTCTTGTGCGGCTGAAAAATAAGACAATTTAGAGCTGTTCCAGTAAGGATTTTGGCCTGTTACACACACACACTCTTGTTCCCACATGGTACAATCTTTCAGAAGAACCAGTGTAGTCATAGTTAAATATTCAGCATTCAAGCAACACTCTTACAGGATCAGTTATATTAGACTGGCATCTGATGCATATGTCAAAACAGAGTGCCTAAAACTATTTCAAGAGGTGGTAGAAATGAGTTTGATTTCCAGGAGGCAGGCCAATGAATGCTTAAAAAAATGTGTCCGGTAAATCATAAAGTAACTGGTGTTAGTTCTACAATGTGGGAAACTGCTATTATGGTCCACGTTATCCATTTCACACATGAGATCCAAGCACCTTCAAGTGTTGTTACCCATTTCTATCTCTACAGAAGGGATAGAGGGTATGTTATGTCTAAAAGGGAAAACATGTAGTGATTCTGTTTTGGACACAATTTTAAGGTATGGTTTTATCTTCGCAGGAAGTTTTGGATTGTGCCTCAGGAAGTGTTCCCTATTTTGGAGCAATAATGGTATTCTGTATCACTATTCAATGTCTATATGGCTTTTAGAGCACTTACGGATTAACATTTAAAGAGAGACAATTTTTCAACCTTAAGTATAACAGAATGTAACTATCTTATAACCAAAAGTTTCAGAAGTTTCCCTCCAAAGGTCCATGTGTTACCCCATGAAAGACATAGATGGTAAAACCCAAAATATCAAAATTATGTTTGCAAGATAAATCATTCCTAAGAACAGTGATGGGCTAAGAGTCATTCATCAGTATAGAAAATTCTAAGCCCTCTCTTGGGCCTCTGCTCTATTTATCACATTTTGTTAAACCAGACAGCTTTGCTAGTGATGCATTCTTTGACAGACATGGTTCCTGTCAGACATGAGTACTGATCTACCCTTTTCTTTTATATGAGAGCAATGTTCTAGCTCTTTGCCCATTTTCAGAAAAAGCTTAACAAAGAACTGAGAAAAGTATAGATTATTGCCTACCAGCATTTATTCAGTAGTGAAATTTCCTTTTTATGAGCTCAATTTTTCACTATTTATTATAGATTATTATTTATTTTCCTAATATCTTAATTCTTATCTTCCTGTTCCATTTATCATTTTGTACTTCATCATTGTTTTCATAACTAATTTAGATAACACTCTTTTGCAAAGCTTTTCTGTGGAATACAAGTACATTACCTGTACCTTAAGTCCATTACTTTCAATTGTTTAGACAGTAGCTGCTACATCAGCAGAAGATTTTTTGAGTTTCTTTCAGTGTTTCCTACAAGTTCAGTATTACTCAAATAAAATAAGTCTTTTATGAAAAATTATTGCTGTAACATCAAATACTTTAATTTCCTTAAAGGCCCAGCTGACATCCCCTTGTGGATTTTCTTGGAATTAAGAGGTATTCGCAGACATATGCATTCTGATGGAACACACTGTTCACTTTGCAGAATGAGAAGAAAGCTATCAGCATCTGAGTGTCTCCTAAATACCTGTATTCATTTAATATAGCCATATCTGTATCTTGCTAAAACCAAATGAGTGTCAGAAACATGGTAATGAGTAGAAGAGATACTTTGTTGATAAGCAGAAGAAAAGTTTTATCCAGGCAAAGGAAAAAAACCCCAACATATTTACACTCAAATGTGTATACCTACAATATGCATATGCACACTCACATGTATATATAATAAGCAGATTTTATGTGTGTGGGTACACAGAAAGAGAAGTACACAATACATATATGTATAGAGATGCATATACGTGTTTCTAATCTCATTTTCTATGGGAGAGAAAAGAATTGCTAACATGAGATTAGATCATTCAGATTTATTCTAAAGATATAGACTATGTCCCTGTGAAATGACAGTTGACAGGAAATAATAGGGTGATATTTTGATTCTGCAACCTGAAATGAGCTAAAAAATTATATCTCTTTGGTAAAAGCTAAAATTTCTTTGGGAAAAAAACTACTTCAGAGTTTCCAAAATTAAAGCAAGCTACATGGAATCTGACTGTAGAGAAGCAAAATAAATCTCAGCAAATGCGTAACAAAACCATGAGTTAGGGAGGAAAAAAAAATTGAAGACTTTTATCCAAATCACAATTCAAAATAGCCATATCCTTAAAACTATGAGTTGTATTAATTAGGACATGCAAAAATTTCTTTAAACTGTAGTTGCATGTTACAATTGCTCTCCAATGTGGAAAATTCCTGTGCAGAGAAACTAAGAAACAGGACTATATAGGCACTGCTATTAATGCCTGTATGATATATTTGACCGGAAATTAATCCTGATCCCTGAACACAGAAAATGTCGTGAAGATAATCTCCTATTAAAAGCATAAGATATTGGTTTTTTTCTTAGCATGGATCCTTATCTCACAAACACATCTGAAGACATTTCTTTCATTTAAGAAGACTGTTAAAAAAACTGGAAGAAGAAACTAGTACAGCACTCTCAAAATATTTGTTAGATAAGTTCTATTTGAAGTAAATGTCTGGGATTTTAATTTAGCAAAATTACTACTTTAAAAGAAACAAGTCTTGAAACCATATATTCCAACTTCCTTGAAGTCTTAGATGATTAAACATAACACAGGATTGGTTCAGTCATTTCTTCACCTAAGATATATATATGTTTCAGTTTTCCTTTTCTGTGCCCACCAAAAAGGAAAGAAGTGGTTAGTTTATATTAATGTTCCTCTTCCTCTGCTTTTGTTGCTGCATTGGCTAACACTGAACAAATGAAACAGGCCTTAATAACACAATTTAAAGTCTCATCAAATTTTACATTATATAGAGTCAACTGAAACTATGTTTTTGGAAGCAAAGCAGTAATAATAATAATGAAAAAGGCAGTAAAATTCTTGTTAGTGTAACATGTTTCATTCACATTTAACTTTGGGCAAACCAAATATAGTCACAGTATTCTTCAGATATTGCATTTGTTTTCTTAGTACTTCATGTAAACTATCACTCTGATGTAATCTCACCTGCCGCACTTACTGCACATGCATTAAAACTCTTTCAACCATTATTTCAGATTACTTTAAAATTTAGATTTCCAGTAAAGTGTTTCTATTACCAGCTATCAAAAGCTGTAATCTCAGTCTATGCAAAGAACTTGTGCAGCTGAAGGTTCATTCTGACTTCTCTGTCCTACTCCCAGGCACAGTCAGGGACGGACACATGCTGAAATGAATAATCCTTCTGGCTCATTATGGGCACCCATATGATCTTGTGCAGACGTAACTCTTCTTTTACTTCTACCCTTTGCTTCCAGCCTTGCACAGGTTTTTTGCTCCCTTTGCTCTTGGCATTCTCTTCATTATCAGTCTTCATACCTGTTTTATATTTTTTTTCTTGAAGTATTTAATTTAATGTATAAGAAAGACCTTGAAAATATAAATTTGCAATTTTAAATTTGCTCATAAAGTATTCCTCAAAATCACTTTGAGACCAAGAGACTAGCAGAAGACTTTCAGACTCTATCTAAAGGTGAAAAGGAACATTGAAATAGTTCCTTCCACCTGGCAAGTTTAATTTGCATATTTATCACTTGGTTTCAATATAATTTTATAAACTGTTCACTTTTTTTGTATCATAAGCCTTCCTAGGAGGATTTCTTTATAACCTTCTCTTAGGAACAACAGCGACAATGATATGTAGCTCAACGTGCATGGGAAGGTTCAGTGAGCACACTTAAGGGAAAAAAAAGTGTACCAAAGGTTCTCCTTTGAGTCACTTAATAACTCCTTTCAAAAGGACCCCTACTTCTTATAATCATGTGCATTTTAAAAGTTTAATTTATGATAACATAATTAATTAATACTATGGAGAGAAAGTTGGACGTCCTATTCAAGTGGTCCCTTGGTTGCATTAGATAGTCCAATGTGGACAAAGATGGATTGGAAATTCCTAATGGTCTTGCTCAGTCCAACAAATTATAACCTAGGTTGTTGAAATTCGTTGAATGGTCTCAGGTACCACTGAAAATCACAATGTGAATGGGAATCTAGAGCAGATACCTGCTCACTGCATTCAATAGTTATGAATGTCAGATGCTGACTTTATTGTAGGGGTACTGTGACTGGAAAGTGAAGTCTTCATTTAAACTATAGAAAACACTCAGGATAATACAAGGTTTAGGATTTTACAAATATGTCCATAGGGAAATACCCAACTTTCAGGTAGCATATGTTCTAAGTGTTGTAAGAATTTTTTTTTTACTTTATAGGATTTTTTCCATTGGTAAATAACACTGAAAAATGTTTCAAACAATTATATTTTGAGTATACACCTGGATAAGAGCTGCAGATTTGTACCAGACAACTGACTAAAATACCAATGCACACAAATGGATTTTTGTGATAAGATGATATTTAACCATGTAACTTCAGCAGTAGCTCAGCAAAGACAGAGGATGTAATGGAAAGCAAACAGACCTCAAATTTTAAAGCTTTGGAAAAGAAATGCATGAGGTTAGCGCTTGGCATCATTGAGTAAACCAGAATATTGGCAGTAGGTTATCCCTGTTATAATCCTGCATTACACAAATTTCACAACCGTATTGAAATATGTAGTCCTTCATTTACTTTCTAGTGTTATTTTATGCCTTTGGGGGTGTAGTGAGGTGTAAAGTTTACTTAAGACTGTAAGGCCTCATACTGAAACAATCAGAAAGTTCTATCATTTGAGCTGCAGCACTATAGGTATACAATATTTCTTTAATTTTGGCCAAAAAAAAAAGTGTGTGGGGGATACTCTGTCGTTGAGATTTAATTTTTTTT
>NW_009260028.1:3552158-3561523 GCF_000687185.1 Egretta garzetta | reverse complement strand
CCGATATCAGGATACAAAATTGAATGATAACACTCCAGAGTGCTGGCATCATGGCTCAGGCAAAGCCTGAATCCACACTGCCAGTATGAGCTCTGCAAGGCAGAACTGTGGTGTCTCAGAACCCAAGAGCTGCTTCCCGAGGCTAGAGGGCACAGCAAGAGCAGGACATGCCGGGGAGAGGGCTACTCTGTGCTAGCACTTCAGAAGTTTTATGGTGTTGCCTGTGTTATCATAAGGAAGTGTGATTAAAATTAGGGGACATGGAATAGCTAGCAGGGAAATGTAGTACCAATAAAAAATATTTTCTACTAAGTATAACTTTTTTTTTTTAACTACTCTGGTGAATATGTGATGATTGACTCTGGCTGGATGCCAAGTGCCCACCAAAGCCACTCTATCACTCCCCTCCTCAGCTGGACAGGGGAGAGAATATATAATCAAAGGCTTGTGGGTCAAGATAAGGACAGGGAGAGATCATTCACTAGTTACCATGATGGGCAAAACAGATTCAACTTGGTGAAATTAGTTTAATTTATTACCAATCACATCACAAAGTAGGAGACGATAAAAAATCCCTGAATCTTAAAAAAACGTTCCCCCACTGCTCCCTTCTTCCCAGGCTCAACTTCACACTGGATTTTCTCTACCTCCTCCTCCCCACCAAGCAGCACAGGGGGATTCAAAATTGGCATTGTAGTCAGTTCATCACACATTGTCCCTGCCGCTCCTTCCTCCTCCGGGGGAGGACTCCTCACACTCTTCCCTGCTCCAGTGTGTGGTCCCTCCCATAGGAGACAGTCCTCCACGAACTGCTCCAACATGAGTCCTTCCCACGGGCTGCAGTTTTTCACAAACTGCTCCAGCATGGGTCCCTCCTTTCCACAGGGTGCAGCCCTTCAGGAACAGACTGCTCCAGTGTGGGTCCTTCATGGGGTCACCAGCCCTGCCAGCAAACCTGCTCCAGTATGGGCTCCTCTCTCCACAGGTCCACAGGTCCTGCCAGGACCCTGCTCCAGCATGGGCTTCCTATGGGGTCACTGCCTCCTTCAGGCATCCACCTACTCTGGTTAGGGGTCCTCCCCAGGCTGTAGGTGGATATCTGCTCCATTGTGGGCATCCATGGTCTGCAGGTGGAGAGCCTGCCTCACCATGGGCTGCACCACAGGCTGCAGGGGAATCCCTGCTCTGGCGCATGGAACACCTCTTCTCCCTCCTTCCTCAGTGACCTTGGTGTCTGCAGGGCTGTTTTCTCTCACATTCTCTCACTTCTCTCTTTCTCCAGGTACTGTTCCCCAGCAGATTTTTTTTTCCCTTCTTAAATGTGTTATCACAGAGGTGCTACCACTATCTCTGATGGGCTTGGCCTTGGCCAGACGTGGGTCCACCTTGGAGCCAGCTGGCATTGGCTCTATCAGACACAGGGAAAGCTTCTAGTGGCTTCTCACAGAAGCCACCCCTGTAGCAAGCCTCTCTACCAAAACCTTGCCATGCAAACCCAATACAGAATATTATGTAGTATAACAAGATGTCTGTGTGATAGGACGAACTGCTGGTGACAGGTCGTAACTGTGTATATAAACATTTATGTTCCTGTGTCAAGGCAGGGAGATAATTGTCAGTTAAATCCACTGGAAAAATCATTAATTATGATATAATTATATTAATGATTTTCTTTGAAAATAAAATTGGTTTTAAACCTTTTAAAAATAATGTTGACTTTACAAACATTTTTACTTTAAAGCTTTAAAAATCAGTATTTTTTTGTTCTGCTTTCTCCCTCTCCTCTCTGCTTCCCCTGCATTATCTCCTGCTCCTTCTCCTTCATCTTGCAAGAAAGATGAGATGATGGAGCCTGTCTTGTGTTTCTACGAGGGAGAAAGTTAAGAATAGCACAATAATGCCACTCAAATAAGAACAACGTCATAAGAGCACCACCATGTACCCTTTTTAAGGCATTACAAAGAACCTGTAGCTTGGTTTTTTTGGAAAATAGTAGACAAAGGTGAACTGGTGATCATAATTTAACTAAGGCTAACATTAAAGTCTTTATGAATGAACTTGCAGCATAGAGCAGAACAGAGCAATAAAATCAAATTAATGCTGATATATTATGCTGCAATTTTGTGTGATCCATTTGCATTTCAGTGGAAAACTGGAAATAGGCATTCTGATGGATGCAGTTAGATAAATTACAAATAAACACATATTTTTGTCTAAGGATTTCCTTTTGACAGCAAATTCTTTTTCTGCTTGAAAAAACAATACAAATGAAACAACACAAGGTTACTCCAGTAAAGGGGTATAGCAGATATTTCAGAGCTTGGTGATGATAACTCAATGTTAAAATATAACATTTGGATATGAGATAAATAACTATGCACATAAGAGAGGGATGAGCTGGAGATTTTTGCTTTTCTGCTTTTTTTAACCTACTCATTACAAATTACTGCTGTAGCACCTTGGATGTGCAAAGCACAACAGTGAAACCCGCTGTCCATCCCTAACAGAAGTCAAGTCTCATGTAGAAAAATGGGTGTGAAACATGAAGTATTTGTTTTCCACATGAATAAAGATAAGTGTTTCTATCACTCTGGAAGTCATTAAATCAAACAGGACCTACACTTATTCCCCATAGCTCTTGCTCAGTGATTCTCAGTGAATCACCCCCTAGGACAGCAGTTTTATGTAGCACTCTCAAGAATTTCCTTGCTAGAATGGCATATGCACTTCCAAAAAGCAGAGAAACCCTCTCTTTATTCAGAGGTGTCAATGTAACTTATGTTTAAGAGAAGGACACTTGTGCTCATTTATTCATTCCAACTAACCTCAGTGAAAGCAGGATTTTGGCAGACCAGAAACAAATGAAAATTCAGGCTGTCTTATACAGCATTGCAAACCAGGTATAGTATAAGAATACTGTCTATAGTTGCCTCAGACTTTCACATTAATCAGCCTTCCTCTGTCAGGCTTTGTTGTCAGTCCCATTTTTTGCCAACTGAAGCAAAACCTCACATATTAAATGTGGTTAGCAGACTGCCCTTTGATAAGGAAAAGTCCTAGGTCAATGAGAACCTTATTGTATGCTGTGGGAAACCTAAGAAGACACCCTCTTGATTTATGTTAAGTGATTTTATACTTACTGCTATTTTTAATAAAATGAGCATTGCTTCCACATTATAGATGTTTTACAGCAGGGTGCTATGCAAACCTACCTTTCACGGCCTTTGGACTGAGATTAAAATCTTGGTAACTGGGCATTCATGTGACACGTAATTATGAGAACCAGTTCTCCACTGTATTTTTAGAATAGGGTTTAGTCATATATATGTATGTGTACATTTATGTATTTATGTAAATATACAAATTAAATTTTTATATGTATAAATAATTTTTACATATCAGCTGAGCTGTATGTTTCAGTTGCTCTGCTATGTCAACTCTTTACAAAACTTGAAATGAAAATAACTTTATGATTTACATTTTTTGAGTAAAACATGACTTGAAACCATGTCCCTAGAAGTTAATATTATTCTTTGACTCTATCCTTAAAAGTGCATTTAGCAGAATGCAATAATTTTGTTGTGTTTTAAATTAATCTCATGTATATGCTAACATTTTCAACTGCTGGAGAAAACCTCCATTATGTGAGACTATGAAAGAGAGAATAACAAAGTAATATACTTTTTATTTTCTGGCAGAAATCATTGCCTTTTAAGAGTCATAGAGGAGTTCAGTTTGGAAAGAATCTCTGGAGGTCAACTTCTCTTATCTTCTGCACAAGGCAGGGCAGGCTTGAACAATTGCATTGTGCCCCAGGTTTCTGCATCGTTCAAGGTCACTAGCATGCCAGAGGCAGCCAATGAAACCAGAGCAGGGCACCTACTGCGGCATGTTACCACCCTCATGGTGCCAAAGCTATCAGTCATATGCAGTTTTAAGTGACATATCTGGGCTCCTTCGCACACCATCTAGTTCCTTTGCTCATCCAGTTTGAAGTTTTCCTGATCGCTCCCTTCATGTTAGTTAAGTGGGAAGCCAAATGTGAGCCTGCTCCTCCTCCTGCATGCACCATAAGATCAGTTATTTCGAAGGCAACTTCTCATTGAGAAAGAAAGAAAGAAAGAGAGAAAGAGAGAGAGAGAGAGAGAGAGAAGGAAGGAAAGAAAGAAGGAAAGAAAGAGAGAGAAAGAGAGAGAAAGAGAGAAAGACAGACATCTTGTTCATTTGGAATGGGAAAGATTTTTTCAGATAACTTGTCTCCTTTTGGACAGACTTTTCCACTAGATGGATGTGAATAACTTCTGTAACGTTTTTGTTGCTGGGCAACAGCCTAGGAGATATAAAAAGATGAGCCAATAAAAGCAAAGTTATAGTAGAAGCCAAACCAAAATTTGCATATTCCTTGTATAGTTCTTAAAAAATACAGTGTAATTATGCAAATCTTCCTCATTCTGTTGGTTAAAATGTTTGTCAACCAATCAGAGTTAATGTGAGGAAGACAAAATATCCATATTGCATTTTTGCAAAGAATGATTATTTCAGTCAGAGTGCAGGGATCCCCTTTGTATAGCTCTGTTCCAACTCTGCCTGGAGCTGGAAATTATCCTTCAGCTGTTTTCTCCTTGCGGCAGGGACATATGCTTGTGCCTGCCAGAGGGGAAAGCCCTTCCTCAGGCTTGGCATCAAGGCCCAACATAAGGCATTCACTAAAATCTGCACTCCTCAGAAACATCTTGTAATACAAGCCATAAGATGCACTGGGATTGCCACCTTTTTTGGCTCCATTGCCTCTGTAGAAATGGCGCATCTTAACCTTGTTCACGTCACTTGATCTGCACCAGGAAGACTTACTGTAAATAAAGACGGTACTTCTAAGCAAGTCAGGACTTATTATGGGAGTAGGTTACAGGTGTTGAAGAAAAACTACCCTGGTCAAGCAGAAAAGCTGGATCCCCTTCAAGTGATTTGGACTGTTTTACACAGTGTCCACCAGCCCTATATTTGAAATGTCTAAAGACAGACCAGCAGCTGAACATAGGCCTGCAAGATACAACTCATGCAAGCATGCTTTCTTGTCACCATTGGGCAACAGGTATATCCCTTCCACTGGCAGTGCCAGTGAATGCAACACCAATCTGCCAGACTGGACAAGAAATTGTAGAGCCTCCATGAGCTGATTTTAAAATGCTGTTAACTTCCTAGCAGCATTTGTTTATATTTTTTAGGTTAATTAATAAGGAGATATTTAATTTCTCAAGCTTTTTTCCCTCAAATAATATTTGAAAAGCTACATCAATGTCATCTTTACGAAATCTCACCCAGTTTTGCCACAACAGAGTTCCCCTAGTAAAAAGTCTTTCACTGTACAGAATTAAAACCTGATCGTTATTAAAAACAAAGGATTCAATCAGGCACCTCTCTTCCTAGCATTAGAAAAGATTATTGATTCCTGTCATTTTCTATTTGGGATGTTGGTTTGTTGAATTGTACACACATAGTCCATATGATTAAATTTTCACTGGCAGAAAATGAACTGAGCTTTCACTAAGAGAACACGTTTGGGCTAATGTGAAACTTCCTGTTTAGCTGTTATATATTTAGTATATATTTCTTAATCACCCTCATCTTTCTCTTTCTATCCTTTACGGCAATGTTTGAAAAAAATGCACACCCTGGCATTTTACCTCTCCACCTTCTTCACAGAATGTCCCTTACTGACACAATTGTTTTATGAGATTTTAAAACCAGTACCAAATCACAATAACCAATTTATTTTTCCACCTTCCATATACAGTTTCACTTCTCCAGTCAATGCCAATAACCAATTTATTTTTCCACCTTCCATATACTGGAAGTATATGGAATATACTTCCAGTTTCACTTCTCCAGTCAATGTGTGTTTGCTGCCATTTTGGTCATTCCAGTAAATGTCCATAATTTAGAATGCTTGGGTTTTGCACAGTGGCATTAATATAGACATAGAGAGAATAACTCTACAGGATGAAATGCTGAAGTTCAGACAAAAGCAGAACAGCAACTGGCAACTGCACCTCCTAAACGAAGTGAAGAGAAGATTATGTTGCCAGAGCATAATCTTTGGGCAACATTACTGATAAAAGGAGAAACTTTTAATATGTTATACTGAGTGCTGATTAGGCATGTACACTTGGAAGAGAAAATAACTAGAAGACTAATTTGAACCAGACACTGAGGCTGTTTCTGTGACTGAAGGCAGTGCACAAAAATGAAAAGAGCGATGTGCTAGTTTTGGTTGGGATAGAGTTAATTTTCTTTATAGTACCTAGTATGTTGCTGTGTTTTGGATTTGTGCTGAAAACAGCATTGATAACACAGGGATGTTTTCTTTATTGCTGAGCTGTGCTTACACAGCGTCAAGGCCTTTCCTGCTCTTCACACCATCCCACCAGCAAGGGGGCTGGGGCACAAGAAGCTGGGAGGAGACACAGCCTGGACTGCTGACCCCACTGACCAAAGGGCTATTCCATACCATACAACGTCATGCTCAGTATATAAGCCGGGGGAAGAAGGAGGGAGGAGGGGACATTTGGAGTGATGATATTTGTCTTCCCAAGTAACAGTCGCATGTGATAGAGCCCTGCTTTCCTGGAGATGGTTGAACACCTGCCTGCCCATGGGAAGTAGGGAATGAATTCCTCGTTTCACTTTACTTGTGTGTGTGGCTTTTGCTTTCCCTATTAAACTGTCTTTATCTCAACCCATGAGTTTTCTTGCTTTTACTCTTCTGATTCTCTCCCCCATCCCACTGTGGGGGGAGTGAGTGAGCGGCTGTGTGGTGCTTAGTTGCTGTCTGGGATTAAACCACAACAAGTGAGTAGACCTGTGAGATATGACTTGGAACCTGGGTTTGCTTCTTGGGTCAGGCATAGTGTGCTTGCATTGCAGTACTCAGAATTCAGGAGGCAAAGGGTTTTTAACGCGGTAAAGTTGGAGTTCAAAGTGTAAATTAAAGTCTAGTACTGCACCGAAATGCAGCTAAGAAGCCTGGGTGAGCATAGATATTACCCAGTGCTTTGGGTAGTTTTTCTTCATGTTAGTAGCAATGATTTTCTGGTACAGAGAATTTTAAAACAGGTGAGTAGATTATTTTGATCACTAACTCAGGGTGTTAATTAAACTGACTGCATGTATAATAAATAAATAGCCCAATGTTCATAAAAATTTTATGTCAAAATTTAAGGACATTTTTTACTCAGACTGCAGTTTCATTGTATCCATTGCTGCTTAGATGAAGAAGTTGCAAAAACTACCTCATTAGCAAGGTCCCAGTATTATATATCATGTCTCACTAGGTCTTGCAGCAATTTTCTGGTATAAGTTGTTATACTTATTTTAGACATGTACAAGACTGCTAGTGGCTACAGTATTGTGTTCTCTGGGATCCCTTCATTCAGTTGTACAAATTCCCTGTTCATCAAGAAACGGCATCCAGTATCTTGATTCCTCAGCTGAAGGAGATCAGCCTTGGAAATCTGGTAAGAACTGAAAAAGGAAATAGTGAAAGGTCAGCTTCTTCTTTGATCTGTGGTCTCAGATTCATTTTATATTGTCAGCAATGCAGCCGAGATGGGCTGGGTGTTATAGCATATGGCTGGAACATGTTATCAAAACAGTTGAATCACACATTTACATGATTCCATGAACTTCAGTGGCAGTATGATTATACTTGAGGAAATAAAACACAAAAATGGGTTCACAGAAGGTGGCATTTATCTATGGACAGAGGATTTGACATCAAGCTGTATTGTGTTAAAAAGGTGTTTTGGTGGCAGTCTGACCAGGCACATGTGATATAATATGGAAACTTTATACACTGTATTGCTGATGGTAGGATCTGAAAAAGAATCGAGCAGACTTTAACAACAGTCAATGTCCAGAAACGTCTCAAGCAGGCTTGAAGAGCCAGATTTGGAGAAAGAGGGCAGGGACCTCTGGTTCTTAGGGGATAAGGTAACCTTTCCTCTTACATTTTATGACTCCTAAATCAACCAAAGAATTTGGAGTCCTATTGACATGAGATTGTATGATAAGATGCATGCATCCAAACACACAACATGTCTGCATATAGATCTAGTTATGAATCAAAATATTATTATGACTACTATTAAATACAGTTACTTTAACATGTGTCATCTTTTCAGCCATGTCACTGCTGAGTGACATTCACTTGTTCACAGCTTACTACTAGGATACTTAGCCAGAATGACAGGCTCTGGATTAGCTTCTGAGATAAATATAGAGTTTAACTACTAAAACATCTCACAAAATTCTAGGTGGGATTTGTCTTTAAAAAGTTGAGATAAAATAGCATGCAGCACAAATGATATATTGCCTGATGGAAATTTTCAAAATCTAGCAGTAAACCAGCTGTCAGATTCTGTTTTAAACTGCAGGGTTTATTCTCTTGCTCTAGAGACTTAAGGTTTTACATAACTTTTATCTCATCTAATGTCAGTCTAGTATGAGCTAGACTCCAGTAATTTTAGTGGTAAATTCTCTTAGCTTGCAAGTATTTTTCAGGGTTTGTGTGTTAGTCCATTTGTAGGGTTGTGCTTAATATGCACCATAATAAACTTCAGTTTATGTATCTTTCAGTCATGCTGGGAATGTATAAATAGGCAAAGGAAATATAACTCACTGAAAACCACATTCTGCTTAATGTCAACAACTGCTTAGTAGGCTCCTTTATGAGCTTATTTAAATCATGTATTGCAAGGTACAACTGAATTTTTCTGTGAGCTAAGTGGAACTGTCTAATTACTCTTCCTAAGTGAGTGCAACAGAACTCCTTGGCATTCTTCAGAGTGCTTTTTCTTTGCAGCATTTGCATTAGAGTTGCCATGGACAGCAGTGTATGCTTGCTACCAGTAGTTAATCATCTTAATATTTTTAAGCCTCCCCTTAAACAGCAACTGATTCTATACAAGCAGCTCCACTCTTAATGGGTTAGAGTTTAAGGGTAAGCTACCAGGCAGTTTTGAAACAGAAAGTAAAATAACTTGTACCTTCTGCTAACTGTGAATATTCTGCTGCCTTGGTATTTAGTTGGCCCATTTTCCTAAATATCTCATGTTGATTGTAATCACTCATCTTAATTTTTCCCATATGTATAGAATAAGAAGAGAAGAATTTAAACTGCAGATGCTCCTCCGCATTGTTTTATGACACCTAGTATAAAGATTGGAAAGCTTCTCAAAAAGGCACGTGTAGTCTGTACAATCATAGAATCATAGAATGTTTTGGGTTGGAAGGGACCCCTAGAGGTCATCTAGTCCAACCCCCCTGCAGTGAGCAGGGACACCACTAACTAGATCAGGCTGCTCAGA
>NW_009260028.1:3509552-3551990 GCF_000687185.1 Egretta garzetta | reverse complement strand
CTCACCTTACACACATGTTCTGTATATACATGTGTATACACACGTATACACTCCAATGTATTTTATATGTCCATCAAAAAGTAGATGTTCAGGTAACATAAACTAGTCCTTAAAAACCATAAGTAAGTCTATTTCATGTAAATGAAGGCCATTAGTTGTAATGGCCTTAATGTTTTACACTGTCTGAAGTACTGTCCATCATTTAAGCAGTGAATTTATTTATAAGAAATGACAAATGGGATTTTTTCATGGAATTTGAGAATGACATAAGAATGTGTAATCTTTTTTACTAAATATTTTTCAAAATATTTTAAAACAGGTGTTCTTTTTCAAACTGTTTTTATGTATTAAAGAAAAAAAAGGACACAATGTTTCTAACAATTTTTACTTTTCTAATACTTTTTAATTACTTGTGCTTTACCTTTCACCTACTAATTTTTAGGGGAAAAAGAAAAACAACCAACAAACCCTGTTAGACAAAGGGATCTTTAGAGAATGTAAATAGAAATAAGGGAAAAGAAAGACTCACCTCAGTCTTTTGCAAGAATTTCAGAACTTCAGAATTTCACTTAAAAAATAAATCCTCTTTCAAAAAAGGTGAAAGGTTTCACTTCTGCATCATGAAAACTGTTTTTCCATCTTCAACCAACAGTATTTAACATGTTCACAAAAATCAATACTGTAAGCCTGCACTGACAAGAAGCTGTGAGGATGTTCTTTTTCTTCAGTTTTAATGCTGTATTATACTGAGCACTTTTACTTTAAAAAATCTTTAAGGAATATGCTTAAATCTAAGATTCTGGTTTCAGTCACAGTAATGAAGCGGTATTCATTGATATTATAGCAGCATTTACTGAGGCACACAACCAGTGCCATGATGTCAGCAAACACTTCACTGCTATAACTGAAATAAGTAACACTGCTTTACATACTTAAATTTAAGCATGTGCTTTAGTCAGAAAGTCCAGCACCTGGGCATCATCTCTTGGTCCCCTCTGCTTGCTGCCTGCAAAATGTAAACCTGTAGTCCTGTAGCATGGCATTGCCATTGCTAGGAACAGGCCATAAGCAGTGTACTGAGTTTGCAAGGCCTCAGGACTGAAGTATGTCTGTACTGCTCTGTATTAACTTTTCTTGACCTGCATGCACCTTCATTTTTCTTGGTTTAGCTGTGACAGCAGTTTCTCTATATGGCCAGGTGTCCATGGCTAGATTGGCTTGCTTTTGTTTATATTTGTGTAATACAAGCACAGTTTTAAATAGATAGCAGCAACAAGCAGTTACTCTGTGCAGAATAAGATATTTACGACTAAGACAAAGACACAGTGTAGAGAAACATAGCCCTGGTACAACAGCAGAGGACTTGTCAAGTGGTGCAGAGAACACTGTGCAGAGGTGCACAGGCGTAGGATGGTCAGAGATGGCATGCAGGGTGGATCTGGAGACCCCACGTCCATACACAGCTCCCCCATGATCCCTCACAAAAATGCAGACCTGGACAAAGACAACACAGAAATAGTATTTAACATATATAAAAGGCACTGTATATGGTATACCCAGATGAAACATGGAACTGCAGACCAGTGAAGAAGCAGAAAGGTATAAAGTATGTTACCAAACATAAAAAATAACCCAAAGTGAATCCTGGACCAAGGAAGAAGCAGTGATCAACTTCAGCATCATAATCCTGCCAGAGAAGGACTCCAGATGATGAAGACTCTGTGTAACACACACCCCCTCTCAGCACCAACATGAACCCCCCCAACCTTAGGACCCAGAGGATCAGTGGGAGGGTGAGCATAGCTCCAGGAGAAGAAGTAGAAATCGACATGCATATAACAATCTTAACTGCATTATTTTTTTCTTTCTTTTTTCTGTAACAATTATATCTAGAATCATAATTCTTGAATTATACTATTAAGATTTCCATCATACTACCAATAAATTCTTTACTTTATATACCTATTTTTATATATATAAAGTGTGTTTCCTCTTTGCATATAAACAAAATTTTGAGCATGACAACAATGAAGTATTGGACTGTTTGTAGGAAAACTTGGAATTACCAGAACAAAAATTAGTGCTTTGCTGGACTGAAGGCAGCACATTCTGTGAGGCAGAATTCTCTCTTTAAAAGATAAATAACCTCAGGGCTATGTCAGCAAGCAAAATTCCTATTGATCTATTGTTTTCCTCAGGTGAAGATAACACTTAAAAGAACGCTCTCAAACCAAATTTGCATTGCGAACTTCTGCTGGAACAGTTTGTTGATCTGGAGTATGTGATGAAGTATGATTAACAACCAAATTAATAACACCAGGAAATAAAATACTGATACAGGATATACTGGAACAACTTTTTAACTTTTTTTAATTTTTAAATACAGGATGCCAGTTAAGCCCTTTTCACATAGAGGAACGTCTGTATATTGGATCCTGAAGATGATTTATCTTCTCCCTAGACCCTCCTGAGTGACAAGCTTCTCTGCTTATCCTATCAAAATGTTCACAAGCATCAAACTACTCCATTCTGATACCTGTAATAGTCTTAGGTCCTACATCCTCCTTGGACTCTGCAAATCATCCTATCTCCTGCTTCTCCAAATGTGAGAAATAGGGGTATTTGTAAGCCCTTGGTACATCAACAACATCATTCCCTTTCAGGTTCCAGTTTCCATCTTCCACAGTTCTTTAGTTTTTCCATGTTTTTTGTTTGCTCTTTCTCCTCATGTATTTATTTTATTCCCACTTCATTGTCTTATTTCTTTTTCTCTCACCTTCAGGATGAAACCTTTTCCTACTCCTAACTTCTGTTAGTCCTGTTTTGGTTTTTTTTTTCTGTTGGCAGACCTCTACAATTTTGCAGTTGCCTGTGCAGTTCTGCTCTTTCCTGTTCCATCATATCATTAAAAATTCTCCATGTTCAGACAGACCCACTCTGAAGTGTTATTCCAGAAACATCTGATGTGATTGCAACCTAAACATTTTCCTAACTCATGGATTATCAAGGCAGATCAAATTTCCTAGCTTTTGTAAGACCTATTCATGAAATTATAGAATCATAGAATCATTTAGGTTGAAAAAGACGTGTAAGATCATCAAGTCCAACCATAAACCTAATGCTGCCAAGTCCACCATTAAACCATGTCCCTAAATGCCACATCTACACATCTTTTCAATACCTGGGCAGCCCGTTACAATGATTGACAACCCTATCAGTGAAGAAATTTTTCCTCATATCCAATCTAAACCTCCCCTGGTGCAACTTGAAGCTGTTTCTTCTTGTCCTATCACTTGTTACTTGGGAAAAGAGACTGACACCCACCTCACTACAATCCCCTTTCAGGCAGTTACAGAGGGCAATAAGGTCTTCCCTCAGCCTCCTTTTCTCCAGACTAAACAACCCCAGTTCCCTCAGCCACTCCTCATAAGACTTGTGCTCCAGACCCCTCACCAGCTTTGTTGCTCTCCTCTGGACATGTTCCAGCAATGCAACACCTTTCCTGTAGTGAGGGGCTCAAAACCGAACACAGTATTCAAGGCGTGGCCTCACCAGTGCAGAGTACAGGGGCACAATCACCTCCCTAGTCCTGCTGGCCACACTATTCCTGATATAAGCCAAGATGCCATTGGCTCTCCTGGCCACCTGGGCACCCTGCTGGCTCATATTCAGCCAGCTGTCAACCAGTACCCCCAGATCTTTTTCCACCAGGCAGCTTTCCAGACACTCTTTGCCAAGCCTGTAGCGCTGCATGGCGTTGTTGTGACCCAAGTGCAGGACCCGGCACTGAGCCTTGTTGAAACTCATATAATTGGCCTCAGCCCATCGATCCAGCTTGTCCAGATCCCTCTGTAGAGACACTCTACTAATGATTAACTATATCAAATACTCAGATGGCAAATAAAAGAGATGATATCTTGTAATTATGTAGTATACTACATACATAATCTACTAAAGCCCATGGGTTACTGTTCTTTCCTCACACCCCTTAACTTCAGTAAACCTTACATGGGTCTAAATAAGAGGAATAAGGATCTTGTAGCAAACACATGTTCACCTTGAGGGTGTTGTGAGGGCACAGCTCACTTTTATTGCTGTGAGTGGCCTAGCCTGGTACCTGGACCCATGCCCCTGCCTATGGTCCCAGGAACCCCAGTCAGGTTCAAGATCTGCAGGCCTGGCTTCTTGCAGGCTGGTTTCTAGTGGGTGGATCTCAGGCCCCAGTTGTAGCCATGTCCCCAGCCTGCTTTCTACTGCCTCTGGCGGATCTCCCCCGGTCAGGCTCCAGCCATGGTCTGCCCCTTGTGGTGCCCAGGTCTGCCCAGGGACCCACTGCCTCCCACAGCTCTGCCCACTAGAAGGGCTAGAAGGTGAGGGCAGGGCCCTGCCTGAGCCCGGGTGAACCCTGCCCACACTGGTGTCAGACCCATCCTGCCGTGCTCCTTGGCAAATATTTCTGGTCAGGGCATCTGTTAATAGGAAACACCACATTCTCCTTTTGTTGTGGTCCAGCCTTCTCAGTCACTCCTGTCTTTTTTCCTCTTCTTGTCTTTGATCAGATTAATGGGTGTGGGGGGGAAAAGTGTACTTTTGAGTGTGAATTCTAGTATTGCTCTTAAAATACTTGGAGAGTATGTGGATCATACACATAGGATCACACACATAGGAGCACCTCTCCTATGAGGACAGGCTGAGGGAGTTGGGCTTGTTCAGCCTGGAGAAGAGAAGGCTGTGGGGAGACCTGATTGCGACCTTTCAGTGCCTAAAGGGGGCCTACAGGAAAGATGGGGAAAATCTTTTTAATAGGGCCAGCAGTGACAAGACAAGGGGTAATGGTTTTAAACTAAACCAGGGTAGGTTTAGACTAGATATAAGGAAGAAATTCTTTACAATGAGGGTGGTGAAACCCTGGAACAGGTTGCCCAGAGAAGTAGTGGAGGCCCCATCCCTGGAAACATTCAAGGCCAGGTTGGGTGGGGCTCTGAGCAGCCTGATCTAGTTAGTGGTGTCCCTGCTCTTTCGGGGGGGTTGGACTAGATGACGTCTAGGGGTCCCTTCCAACCCAAAACATTCTATGATTCTATGATTCTATGATTCTATGATTCTATGATCCCCAGCTGAAATCAAGATGGGGCATAGCTCAATTTTCTCTGCTGTTTACCTCACAAATTAATATTTTATAGACAATGTTTTTTAGTGAAGCAAATCTCCAGTTATGGAGGAGATAATAACATTGTGGTAGGGTTTTTTCATAAAAAATGAAGAAAGTTTAAGTTATATAACTTGTATTTCTTCCTAACTTATTCCTAATATAAAACAGATTTTTTAAATGTGATACAAATTAAATGTTCATCTAATGTTTGTAAATATTATTCCTGGAATGGATCAATGTTTACTTTGGTTTTAATTACTGAAAAATCAAGTGTTAACTGGAATGTTTTAATCCAGGCTTGCTTCAAGGATCTGTGACTTCAAACTCTCAGCCTTTTAAACTTACTGCAAGATTTTCTGTACTGGTTGCGATGTACAGGCTCTTCTCCATGAGGTTTAGAATGTAACAAAATATTTTAAGATCGAGAACAAGAGGAGAGAGGATTTTATAATGCAAACCGGCATGAGAGCAAGTAAGCATCTACTGATATATGATGAAAAGGAGCCCCAAAGGTAAACACATCTTCATATAAATTGTAGTCCAAGTACTCTGAGTTCCTTAATTTAGGGCTTCTCTGCCAGTGAGATTTCAGGACTTTTTGTCCACAGAAAATCCAGATCTTTTTTCTTGATTTTGGTGTGTAGTTTGTTAGAGTTTATTTGGTTGTTGGGGGTAAGAGGGTGTCTAGATTTCAAAGACCGATGGTATTTTTAATCCACATAAAAATCTTTCCAAATTACCTGAACTTTATCCCTTCCAAAATTGTAAGTCTGGACAACTCTAGGGAACCACTTTGCTCCTGAACATTCACTTACATTGTTGTACCTTTGCAAAATGGTGAAAAGGCTAGAAATAACCTTCCTCTACCACAAATTATCAATCTCAGCTACAGAAAAACTTCCCACAGAGCAGATACCTTGGTCACTCAGTCTTAGTAAGATTGTTGTATGGGTTTGGTTTTTTTTTTATTTATTCCACTTCAATAGAAAGCTTAAATTTTGGTGAGGAGGGATGTGTAATTCCAATATTTATGCAAAACATTGCATGATTTCTTTGAGGTTAATAGTAAGAAGATTAACCATGATGATAAAAGGTCCTGCTAATGATGCAAGGTAGTATCCTGTTATGAGGTTTCACCATTTCAGACTCTTTTGATGCTTAAGTACCAAACAAACTAAACTAATTTGAAGATAGTTGTGGACTGTGCCTTGGGTGTGGACTTGGGAGGTGGTAAACAGTCTAGAACTTGGAGAACTTCTACATGGGCCATCTTTGGAGTTGGTAATTCTGCTGCTTGCTGGCCAGAATCACTGGGACTGCAAAACAGCTCTTGCCATAAGAAGAAATGTGATGTAGTGCTAATTAAATGAATGAATGAAACATGCTATTCTAAGTTATCTAGCTATAAAATAAAAATAGCACAGCAGTATTCTCTTCCTTTCTCTTCTGTCATGGCACCATATTATCAACACCTAATTACTTCCAAATAGAGAGACTATGAAGTATTATGCCAAAAAAGCTGACAGATAAATACTCAGGTTTTATCTGTTATTTCTATTACAGTTGAGTATTTTTTTCCTGCCATTAATATGTTCTGTGAATTTGTCGAGTGTTCTCTTTATTGGTGATTCTATCACTTCTGCTTACAAAGGACAACCTGCCATTTTCTCAAAGAACAGAGACTTGGACCATTAGTTATTTTCTTATAGATTTACTGGATAAGAGTGGACTTTGAAGAGCATATGCCATAAATAAAGAGGATCAAAATTGTCTCCTGGTTTAGGTAAATTTAGAAAGTAACCAAAACCCAATTGTTCAATCATACAAGATCTCTGAAAGAAGGAAAAGCTGTATTTATTGTATAGTTTCAGGTTTTTGCCTGTCTGTATAAAAGATACAGGTACTCTGTGGGCAAAGGTTAATCGTGATTTCACCTAACTGTGCAGATAGTTCAAATTCCACTGAATAACCCCCTGAGAGACTGTTCTCTATCAAAAACCTGAGTCTTTTCTGCCTTTCCCCAGATGTAGCTAACTATACCAATAATACATGCACAGAACTAATTTATTTATAAAAATAGCTAGTGATCACTAGCATTGCTAGTGATCATTGGAAAGAATAATAAACATCTGAAAGTGGAATAAAACCACAACTGGTCTATTTTTATGGTATTCTTTGCTATTCTTGTAAAATCCTCCCAAAATGATCTTGTGTGTATAAGACATCATACCAGATACTGGGTTTGGGCAAAACCAATGTAATAACAAAAGCAAAACAAATAAAAACCAACAGCATCAGATAGAATTCAAAGTCATGTGGCCTTCTGTTGCTTATATGTAAATCATAATTAATTATGCACATTCTTGAAGTAAAGCATATGTTTAATTGCATTGCAGGTTGAAAAATTACTCATGTAAAATCCTTATAGAAGAAAACAAAGTCCATTAATAATTGACCAGTAACCCATACAACTCAAAAGTGATGTGAATGTGAAGAAAGAGGAGATGTAACATTTGCAGGAAGTTGAAAAAGAAGATACTCACTGTTTTAAAGGGGGAAGGCTGTTGTGAGAAATAGGCAGTACTGTTGGAAAAGAATAAGGATTTATGTAACAGGAATTTGCTTTTGAGCTGGAAGTGCCCAGTACTGTTTCATCTGCATATGTTTTCTAAAACTGTGGGAGTGGGATTTCTTTCATTGAATGCTAGCCATCAAAATTAGACATCTGATATAAATAGTCCTAGCTTCTCTTGTAGCCAGTGGAAAAAGAAAATATCTCCATCTGAAATTTTATCCTGACTCCTCTGGTAAAGGGAGGTGGGCTAAGTAATTTTCCAGAAGAGGTCCCAACTCCACCTTAGCTGAATAGAATCTAAATGGGTAATCTGGCCTCAACATGACAATTTTAGATGACTAAAACTGATTGAGATAGCTTCTACTGGTAGTGTTAAAGATATAAAACAAACAAACAAAAATAATTTCATTAAAACCCCACTATTTTCCACTCAATAAAACAAATACAAGTAAGGGTTTGAAATCACAGGATCATTGACCTTTGAGACATCAACAAGTCTTTTCCCCTGTCCTAGGGCATGATAACATAGACGATAACCTTCTTCCAGGGTCTTTTCTAGTTTGTTCTTGAAGTTTTCCATGGATGAGGACCACTTAACTCACTTCCGTAGCAGAAAATTATACGTGGACATCCTGTCTTTATAGGTCTTCTTTCTTGCAGCAACCTTTTTAAGTCTTTGCAGGTCTATATCATGTCCATTCTCAGTATTTGTTTCTTTTTATTAAAAGAAACAAAATAGGATATATTTAATTGAGGACCAATCATTCTTTTTTCTCACTGTTGCAATAGGTTGGCTCAAACATGGCACGTGGCTAAAGTACGTAAGTAGAATTTGTTTATTCACAAGCCTTCCAATTGTTCCTATCCTCAGCTTTCGACTATTTTAGTCATCTGTCAGTCACCAACTAGACAAGATTATTCTCTTTTAAGACATCGAGGTGTTCTTGATTCACCTTCAGCTTGCAATTCAACAATGCCTTTACTGGATAGCTGCTACCTACAAAGTTCTTGATTGCTGCACAAATTTGCCTGAATGGCATCACCTTGCCCTTTCCTCTGTTAAAGAACATCATGCATCTTTCATATCATATATCATAAATTTTGCAAGATCATTTTGAGTCCCAAATTCCCTCTCCTGTATTTGAGCAATCTCTTTCAAAGTGATGTAATTTGTGAGTTGTTTCATCATTCTGATTGTTAATAAAAATACTGAAAACAACAAAAGTCTGATTCTGCTTGATAACCTTTCATTGCTAATAGCAAATCATTAAGAGTCCTTCAGATTTCCGATGAGTTCACAGCCCGGTACATTATTTTCAGCTAGACCATGCTTCCTCGTTTGCACATAAGAATGTCGTGTCAAAAGCCTTACTAGCATGAAAAAAATGACATTTGCTACTTCTTCTCTATCCACAAGTCTTATTGCCGTGTCAGAGAAGGAAATTGAATTGGTCTGACAGTACTTTTTCTTTGACAAATCCATGTTAGCGGCTCTGTGCTTCTTAATAGACATTTTTTCCACTTGGTTGTTCAGCTTTCAGTTTCTCAACTGGAACTGTTGTGAGACCTCAGTTGTTTTCTAATTATCAGAGAGCTTTTTCACGGAAATGGTCTGGATTGCTTATTTTTTAAAGTAAAATAATATTGGGGGGTTTTCTAGGCTTTCTGGCAGCTAGAAAAATAATATGTAAGCAAACTTTCAGTTACACATCTGTTAGTGTATTGTTTGACTACTGTCTGCAATGTACGGATAGTTGAACTTTATAGCAACCTATTTGGACTTTTTTTACCATTTCATTTTTTTTACACTTATCATTATCTATAAACACAGTATATTTAATATGTGATTATAATATGGGATATTCTAACATAAACAATATGAGTAAAAATGTTTATCCCCATGGATTTGAGTTTTCAGGCAAAGCCATACATTTTTCATAGGTGTTATAATTTCTTTTAATTCCCAAGTGTGGCAATAACCATCAATTCTTAAAAAATAAAACAAAACTCAAAAAAAATCTAAATGTTTGCCTATTCTAATATGATAATCAATGGCTATCTAATTTTGAGATGCTTTCTTGAAAATGCTGTTGAAAAAGATGACCACTGATAAATGGTCTTTATTCCTAAAAGAAAGACGATTTCATTTATAAAATGAAAGTAAGAAGTATTTTGTCTTTTGTTCATACTGCACTGAATATCTGCATGATATTATAGCCTTCTGCTTATGGAGGATCACTGTACCACACACTATGTAATGACACAGCTCACACCAGGCAAGCTCAATGTCTGATGCAAAAATAAATTCATAATATTCAATAACAGAGGGGAAAAAATGCCCTGAGAGCAAGGCATCTGATATTAACTGTATTTATAGTTTGCAATAAGTCATGCTGCAATATAAAAGAGATTCAATAACCTACTACAAAATGGAATTATGTGTTAAGGGTTTTTTCTCTTGTCCTTTGTTGAACATTTGTTCTAGTAAACTTGAACGAAGTTTTCCTGAAAAGTTCACCTTTGTAGTCCAGGAATGTGAGAAAATTGCCCTTAAACAGGTGGCTTGGTCATTTGTGAGTATATTTAGTTAAAGCAGTCAGGCGGACTTTATTTTTGAATGTGAACCAGTTGATTGAGAGGGAGTCAGAAAATCTCAGACTTACTCTTATTGTGGCTATTAGCTGTCTAACAGTTGGCAAGTGACTTTTTTTTTTTTGCATCGCTTTCTTCATGTTGCCTTCAAATATAAGATGGGAACATAAGAACAATTCAAATATCTACCTGGTATTGTGTTCTCCTGTTGACAATGGTCAAAAGCACATGCCATGGGAAGAGTAGAAAAACAGGGCAAGCATACAGTGACACTTCCCCGCACATTCTTTTGACTGCCAATAATTTATGGCTCAAAGGTTTTTTTCTTCTCTATGCCTAAAGATATCACAAAGTATGTTTCTTGTTTCTCATGGTTCTTGTTTCATAATCACTTTCAGAAATCCTGATGAAGTCAAATGAACAATGTTAGGTTTTATGCTACTATATCCTTCTTGTCTGTACCCTTATGTGAACAATATATAATTTCATTAATCAGTTCTACAATCACTTTCTAATCCTACTTATTAGCATGGTGTGATATCCTTTATTAACAGTGCCCAAGATGGATTTTGCATTTACAGATTTATCTTCTCTCTGACTCTTAACGCTACCTGAAGAAAGGCTCTATTCCAGAATTTCTAGCCACTGACAGAGCTGCAAATTTGAAATGCTGGGCTGCCAATAAATTGCAGTGAACATTTTTTACAGATTGAAACTTAATTAGGATGTTGGACTGATGCTCACATGGTGCCTGATGTCCCTATGGTAGGTAAACCCTTTATTTTTAGGTAAGACTGTAGTGTTAATCATTCTAGTTAGCCACTTCTTTAACTTTTGGGGGTTTTTACCAGATGTGTTTTGAGCAATTTGGCTCTTCAGGTATAACCAGATTTACAAAAAGCTAGAAATGGATTTCACTGCACATTATGAAAGCACCTTTGAGAATATTTTAACAACCAAAAGTATGGGCTAAATATGGCAAAAGTGTTCAGTCACCATTATTAAAGATTTTGCAGTATGATAAAACATTAGCTGCCCTGCACTTTTTCAGAGTCATTTTCTTTTTTGTCAGTTTTGAAGCCCCTTAATGTAGCAAAGTGCTTCAGTGGACTTACAATAAATGTTCCCAGCTGATGATCTTCCGAGAAGAAAGAAATCAAGAGCATGAAAAATCTCCTATAGTTTAACAAAAATTTATGATACAGAATTTTGTTTTTCAAAACAGTTTTGTTGGCTTTGTTGCTGACAATTTATGTTCGTCTTCAACTAAACATGAATATAGGAAGATTTTTTTTTATTGAAATGTTCAATATGACTTCAAATTTTTTGAAACAGCAGGAAATTACAGCATGCATTTTTGCTTGCTATACATTTGGGGAGCAATGTGACAAAAGAAGGAGTTGGTATTGATTAAGTGTAATCAGTTCTGATGGGAGAATCAGTTAATGTATAACCTTTTCAAAAGTCAGCTTTAAGCTAACAGTGGCTAGAAGGTGAGGACAAAATATGATTACAGTATAAATGCTCAAATTTTATTTCCATCTAAGCTATTAATAAAGCCTTTAGAATTCATTTCCTGTTGCTTGTATTCTCTTCTTTTTATAATCCAATTTGATGGCAGCTTCAAGCCTTTCAGACATGGATACGTGACATCTGAGTGTCAGGTAAATGCCAATGAAATCAATCTTCTATCTTTCCTATTAAAACTGTCTGATGTTGACAGTTTGTAGGCCTAATATTCAGTCAATAAATAAATAAAGACATAACAGCTACAGACAGTGTTGTAAACACAAAATATTCCAGTAATACAAATCAGGGATAACACCCCCCCCTACCCCCCCCCCCCCAAAAAAAAAAAAAATTAAAACAGACTTTAGAATAATTAACTAAAATGCTTTTTTTGTGCTTTTCGGCTCCACTGGAAGAGTTAGAATTAATTTTTAATTTTTAAAGTATTTTTCTCTCTAACCTTCAGGACTGGAAATGTCAGTAAGTGGGTTTTTGTGTAATCAAATGACTGGAGCACCTAAGTGTAAATTAAGAGTGGTAGAATATGGGGAAAGCAAATGTTAACCATCAAAAAATATTGAATTTATTAATTTTCTGCACACAGTGTCTTTCTTCTGAACAAAAGACTTTGTGAATGACTAACTGGAATTGATGAATAAAGACACTGTAAAATTCTTGTGTTACTTGCCCAGTTTGGATTTATAGGAAGTAGAGTCCTTTACATTTATTAGCTGCTTGGGCAGAGCTGGAAAATTATTTAAGTAATTTTTTTGTTTGTTTTGAGAAAATAAGTGCTGAAATTGATCTCCTTTTCCTGTTGTCACTGACTTAGAGTGATGCTCTTCCAGTAACTATTAATGTTCCAAATGAAACAATTTTCTGAGTTTCTATCCAGCTCCAAGCACAAAGCAGGCAGTGACTCAAAGGAAAATGTGATGCGAGTCTAGCAGGGTCCAGGGTCTGAGGAAGTGTATTGGGTTTGTGTGGCAAAGTTTTGGTAACAGGGGGGCTACAAGGGTGGCTTCTGTGAGAAGCTTCTAGAAGCTTTCCCTTTGTCCACTGCTGGCCAAGGCCAAGCCAATCAGTGACAGTGGTATCGCCTCTGTGAGACATTTACGAAGGAAAAAAACCTGCTGCAGAACAGTAGCCAGAGAGAGAGAGAAGTGAGAGGATGTGAGAGAAAACAGACTTGAAGACATGAAGGTTAGTGAAGAAGGAGGGGGAGGAGGTGTTCCATGTGCCAGAGCAGAGATTCCTCTGCAGCCCCTGGTGAAGACCATGGTGAGGCAGGCTGTCCCCCTGCAGCCCATGGACACCCACGATGGAGCAGATATCCACCTGTAGCCCAGGGAGGACCGCATGCCACAGCAGGTGGATGCCTGAAGGAGTCTGTGGACCAGTGCAGAGAGGAGCCCACACTGGAGCAGGTTTTCTGGCAGGGCTAGTAACCCCATGAAGAACCCACACTGAAGTAGTCTGTTGCAAAGGACTATACCCCATGGAAAGGATAGAACCATGCTGGAGCAGTCTGTGAAAAACTGTAGCCTGTGGGAAGGACTCACGTTGGAGCAGTTCGTGGAGGGCTGTCTCCCATTGGAGGGACCCCACACTGGAGCAGGGGAAGAGTGTGAGGAGTCCTCCCCCTGAGGAGGAAGGAGCAGCAGAGACAATGTTTGATGAACTGACTACAATGCCAATTCCAAATTCCCCTGTGCTGCTCGGCAGGGGGAGGAGGTAGAGAATTCAGGAGTAAAGTTGACCCAGGAAAAAGGGAGGGGTGGGGGGAAGGTTTTTTAAGATTCAGGGGGTTTTTACCCTCTCCTACTCTGATGCAACTGGTAATAAATTAAACTAATTTCACCAAGTTGAGTCTGTTTTGCCCATGATGGTAACTAGCAAATGCTCTCTCCCTGTCCTTATCTTGATCCACAAGCCTTTTGATATATTTTTCTCTCCCCTTTCCTGTTGAAGAGGGGAGTGATAGAGCAGCTTTGGTGGACACTGGAGTCCAGCCATGGTCAACCCATCACAGGAAGAATATGCTCATAGCATAGAGGAGATGAGCATGACAGCCATGGGAATGTGTGGCTTGCTGTAAAATAAGTCTTATCAAGTAGTTTGAATATTAGTAGCGAATGACAACCTAGACCTTTATGTCACACAGGCTTATTTGCATTTGGGTTTGTACTTAATCCGTTGACACATACAGAAGGTGGAAGCAGGGAAAAAGTATGTAGAAGGTGGAAGCACGGGCAGGTAACCTGTGAGGAATACAGAGACAGTGAGCATGCAGACAGGGGATTAGGAAAGACAAAGCCTGTCTGGAGCTGAATCTGTCAAGGGATGTCAAAGACAATAATAATGGTTTATATAAGTACGCAGGTGACAGAAGGAAGATTAGGAAAAATGTGGGTACACATCTGAATGAGGCAGGGGACCTGCTTACACAGAATGTCGTTAAGGCTGAGGTACGGAGTGTCTTCTTCACATCAGTCTTTACTAACAAGATCAGCCTTCAGGTATCCTATTCTTCAGAGACCAGGGAAAAAGTTTGGAGCAAGGAATACATATCCTTGGTGGGAGCAGATAAGGTCACAGAATACTTAAGCAAACTGGACGTACATTAGCCCAAGGGTCCTGATGGGATGAGTGCTGAGGGAGCTGGTTGATGTCACTGCGAAGCCATTTTTGATAATCTTTGAATGATCATGGCAACTCGGAGAGGTGCCTGAAGACTGGAGGAAAGCAAATGTTCCTCCTGTCTTCAAAAAGGGCAGAATGGAGTGCTTGGGGAACTATAGACTGTTCAGCCTAACTTCGATACCTGGGAAGGTGATGGAGCGACTAATCCTAGGAATCATTTCCAGGCATGTTAAAAACAGTCCATCAGGAGTAGTCAGCATGGGTTCACCAAGACGAAGTCATGCTTGACCAGCCTGGTAACCTTCAACTATGAAATGACTGGCTTGGTAGATGAGGAGACAGCTGTGGATATTGTTTACCTTGACTTTGGTGAGACTTTTACATTGTGTCCCTTAAGATTTTCACAGAGAAGCTGGTGAAATATGAGCTGGATGAGCAGTGAGGTGGACTGAAAACTGGCTGAATGGCCAGGCCCAGAGGGTGGTGATCAGTGGCATGAAGTCTAGCTAGAGGCCAGTAACCAGAGGTATATCCCAGTGATCAACGCTAGCTCAGATCCTGTTTAACATATTCATTAATGATCTGAATAGTGGGGCAGTTTACCCTCAGCAACTTTGCCGATGATGCAAAACTGAGATGCGTGGCTGATACACCAGGAAGTTATGCTGCCACCCAGAGGGACCTTGACAGGATGGAGAAATGGAGTGGAAGAAACCTCATGAAGTTCAACAAGAGGGAGTTCCAAATTCCTGCACATGGGGAAGAAAAACCCCATGCACCAATATATGCTGGGGACCACCCAGACAGAAAGCAGGTCTGCAGAAAAGGCCCTGGTGGACGCGAGGTCTAATGTGAGTCAGCAATGTGCCTTTGAGGAAAAGAAGGCTGATGATATCCTGGGTTGCATTAGGAGGAGTGTCGCCAGCAGGTCAAGGGAGGTGATCCTTCTCCTCTACTCAGTACTGGTGAGACCACACTTGGAGTACTATGTCTAGTTCTAGGCTCCTGTGGCACCGTGCCCCCCAACACAGACACACCTGACCTTTTCCAATACCCTGCTCAAGTGATAAACACCTGTGGTGGTTGTGATAGGTGCATCTGGTCATGATGGATGCATCCAGCTTAAAGTGGATTCAGGAGAGGCAAAATACAACAAAATAGCCAAGGGCTATTGTGCAAGGCACCCACCTAATAACAGTGCTGGTCAATGTCTGACTCAAGCCAAATTTGGAAGAAACTTAACATCTCCAGTCAGTATGTAAATATGATTATGAGTTCAATCACCTCACCCCCATAAATAGTGAGCAGCCCAAGAGCCCTTTCAGCTCTCTTACACATCAGCGGGCTGCACACCAGGATCTCTCCTTGAGTAGGGATGTCTCTCAAGGTTAACCCTCAAGGTTGAGGCTTTCCTTGCCATAACAGTGTGCTAAACGTTGAGATTTTAGCTAAGTGATATAAAGGATTGATTGCACATATATAAACCTTTAGACATAAACTCTTGACCAAGTCTGGGACTAGGATTGGATCCAGCTACACCTAGACTCCCCTCTGGGGAAGGTGTTTAGAAAGCAAGGGGGTATTTTCTGAAACTCATGACTAAACGAGAAGGTGTCCCTGACAGTTTTGTCTGTCCCTGTCCTCTGTGCAGTAAATAACCAAGTGTACCTTGCCATCAAATCTTATAAACTATTGTCCCATTTACCACTGAACTTTTTTAAACTCACTATTTCATATCAATGAACAGTTTGGGGTTTTTTTCCTCCCTCTCACTCTATCCACAACAGATCCCCAGTATAAGAGAGACATGGAGCTTCTGGAGAGAGTCAAGTGAAGGGCCACTAAGATGACCAAGGGACTGGAGCATCTCTCCTATGAAGAAAGGCTGAGAGAGCTGTGAGACCTCAGGTGGGGATCTTATTAATATATTTAAATACATGAAAAGCAGGTTTAGAAGGAGGAGTTCTCACTGGTGTCCAGTGACAGGACAAGAGGCAATGAACATCAACTGAAACACAGGAGCCTCCATCTGAACATAAGGACATCTGAACATTTTTTTTACTGTGAGGCTGACTGAGCATTGGAGCCAATTTCTCAGGGAGGTTGTGGAAAACCCTTGGAGTTATTCAAAAGCTATTTGGATGTAATCATGGACAACCTGCTCTAGGCAACCCTTCTAAAGAAAGAGGATTGGACCAGATAACCTACAGAGGTTGCTTCCAACTTCAACCATTCTGTGATTCTGTGACTGAAATGCAGACATTCACAGAGTAAGAAAAAACAGCTCCTTCCTTGAATATTATTCATTAGGGAGGATAAGAGTCTCACATTTCCTTTCCTCATGAGATGGAGAAGTGGGGCACTGAAGAAGTTACTGAGTTAGTATCTCAGTCTTCCTTCCATGTAAGTGGAGATTAAGTTCTGGAGGCAGGTATCTTGTGGTTTCTTTTGTTTCTCAGACATAACACTGACTTTATCCAAGGGTTGTTCTCTGAAATCCTTGCCCAAGGGATATAACCCTATTACCTTTGAGAGCAGTCAGGGCAGACTTTTTTTTTAAGTGTGTATCTATATATACTACTCTTATTATTACTAAACCATATTTACTACAGCAGTGCCAAAGTACCTGTCAAGACCGAATTCTTCTCATTCTAAGTAATATAAGTGCAGACCTGTTGGCAATCCCTGGTGTGAACAATTTCTAATTTGCACAGCACAATTGTAAAATTTACACCTACGAACAGTTGTACACCTTTCCCCCTTTCTCTTCACAAAGAATAATGAAGTTTTCAAATGTATGCAGATAAAAATAAAAAAAATTAGCTCTCTGGACCACAGAAATTAAAGTATTTAAAGTTATATAGCACAATATTATATGAACACGTCTGTGCTTTCTGGATGAATATTGAATTTTGTGTTATCCTGGAATCAGCTGTGGTGGAATATATACAGCACTTCATTTGTGAATTTATGACTACATTAGCTTTCCCCATACTAAGCAAGACAAACTATATTTTATTAATGGGTGAGATATTCAGTTCCAAATCCTTGAGTTCCAAGGTTCAAGCAAACTCATTTGAGCACAGACAAAAGCCTGATTTGAGAAAAGCAAAAAGAAATTATATTTAGGCCTTTTGTGGGAAAACTATAAAGGTCATTTCTTCAAAGTTTGCGAAAACAACTCTCTATCTTGTAATTTGATACTTATCCCATGAACCACAGAGGTCTATTTGCCAAACACCAAATTATATGTGCTAAAAGAAATGAGAAGATAATTTTATTAATTTGATTTTTAAGTTTTTTTTCATTTAGATGTCACTCAACTCATCCACCCCAGACTAAAGTCTTTCCACTTCCACTGAAGAATCTAGTCAACTGTGGGGTGACATAACAAAGATTTCAGCAATCTTGAAAATGCATATAAGCTTGAGTCATATAAGGTCAAACAGGATTAACAACAATTTCTGTGGAAATTGGTGCAAACATATTGTATTAACCTAGAAAATATTACTGATAATGTTCAGAGAAACACATGCAAATATTTTTTCCAAGTCTAAACAGCAATGTTTCCTATAAAATAATGTAAAACATAAAAGAAACCCTGGGTTTTTTTCTTATAAAGTTTTACTATTATTGGTAAATAATCTTTGAGAATTCACAGCAAGAGCTATTATACTATAAACTAAATTTAACTGATTCAATATTTTGGGCCACAGGTGGACACTTAGGGTTGGTTTTTAATTTTTCCAATAACTGCTGTTCACGCCTGCAGCTTTCCCATGGGGAAAACAAGTCAAAGTGTCTGGTTTTAATTCTTCTGCTAACAGCTAATCAAGGAATTAGAAGCTGGCTTGTGAATGTTGTCAGTCATGATCTCCATTCTCACTCTTAATTACAAAATTAATGTAGTACAAAAATAATTATTTTAAGTTTTAAATTATTATAAATAGCTAACCTACCATAGAACTAGTTTTATTTCATTAAAAAACAAAACAAAACAAACCCAAAACAACAGAACAAAGACATTTTGGGAAATGTAATGACAAGAAATTCCTGAAAGGAGGCTGTAGTGAGGTGGGGGTCAGCCTCTTCTCCCTGGTAAGAGACAATAGGACAAGGGGAAATGGTCTGAAGTTGCGACAGGGCAGGTTTAGGTTAGACATTAGGAAAAATTTCTTCACAGAAAGGGTTGTCAGGCTCTGGAACAGGCTGCCCAGGGAGGTGGTCGAGTCCCCATCCCTGGAGGTATTTAAAAGGTGGGTAGATGAGGTGCTTAGGGACATGATTTAGTGGTGGGATGGCAGGGTTAGGTTACCGGTTGGACTTGATGATCTTAAATGTCTTTTCCAACCTAGACAATTCTATGATTCTAAATATTTTGTACAAAACCATAGTGAGAGTGAATATTTTGTATGACTTGACAGTGATAGTCCTGAACAATAATTCTTTTCATTCTTACGATGAAGTCAGGAGGTTACAATAAACAGATTTATCAGTGACTCAGTAAAAGAGCTGCAGTAGAAGCTGGATCTCTTGAAACAATATTTTATATTTACATCCTTCCGAAGCTGCAGTTTCCTGACTGATGCTGAAAATATGGACTTCAGCATTGGAATATGGAGATGGAGCAAACTTTTTGTCTTTTGTGTGTGAAGCCTAACTCCATGTAAGACAGACAGCATATCATACATGAGAAACAGTGAACTTTGCATTACTCCCATCAGATTCTAATATTGCAAAGTTCAATAATCTGAGTGCTTAAACCACATATGTCTTAATCTCTGCTCAACTATCAACCTATAGACTAAGGATACTTACTTTACTGACACTGAAACAGGCACCCAAATTTCTGCCTTTGTCCTTGCCTCTATAATTCTTACTGTGTCCTCATGTGAACTCCAGAACTGATGAAGGATCAGGCTGGTATGCATGGCTAGACGCTTATCCCACTTTTACCAAATGATAGCAGGGATTTGACCTCCATTTTTTGTAGGAGCATGAAGCAGCCCTCAATCTAAAGTGAGTTCCAGGGATGGTACTGCAGAAGCAATACACTTTGCCTGGAATAATAAAAAACAAAGGAAGGTTGTTTTAACAACTGGGCAGGTTATTAGGGTACTGGGTGTCACCTAGGACAGAAGAGACCTGATTCCAGCCTTTACTACACTGACTGCTTAATAAAAATAGCGCAAACATCAGAACAGCAGGATAAGCCTTCCAGTATACACCATTAATTAAATTTTTCTACAATGTATGCACAACTGCCTCTCCTGCACATTTTAAACATCTCAGATTTTCATGACTATATAATATCAAGCTCCAACCTGGAAGTGTTTTCATGAAGAACTCTATTACAAGTTGGAATTATTCACTGTGGAATTACTGGAAAATGTGCAGTCGAGGCAACAGTGGAGGATTACTGGTCTCATAGTAAAGGCCAGTAAATGATCCATATTCTCTTGGATCATTTCTTTAGTATTCTTCCCATCTAATACATTCTCTAAAATACCTTAGCTAGCACAAATGCTTTGCATTTTCACTGGGCTTTTTTACATTCACAGAAGGATTCAAAATGTTTTGAGGGACTTTTCAATTCTCTTGAGCCAGCATTTATACATTGCAATGTTTATGCAAATCAGGAAGCAAGCAATCTTTTAGATAAATGACTTCACCTTCTTCTATTCCTTGTGTTATCTTAAGTGCTACAGATACATTGCATTTTTTGTACATATGGATATTTGTATAAGCTGAGATGAGTGCCTGGAGGCTGCAAGTAGTGATACAACCCAACTGGAAAAGTGAAATCAACGATTTGACTCCTGGTGCATGAAGTTAAGCACATGCATAAGACTTTGTAGAACCAAGGCTCAATACAAAAAACATTGATGAAGTGCAATTTATGAACATTGGTTTAATGTAAAGCACTTTTAAAGAAAAGGTAATTTAAGTTTTGTATCTTTCCTTAGCATTGTATAAAAAGTAAATGTTGTGTTTCTCAGCAAAGTTTGTTGTATAATTTATCAGTCAGGACAATGGGTGAAGTCTGAAAGAGACAACTGACATTTAAACTCATTATGCTATTTAAATCAAACTCATAGGATTATGTACTACATTTTGTGTGGTTTAATTATTGTCTCAGTATAAAGGACCAAATAATAATGTATTTTATGTCCTGAAGTCTAGTATTCTTAGGGAGAAATACTACTTTTCATGACTGTTATGGGAAAACCATTACACCTATTTCATTTTATAACATTCCAGACTTAAAGGAAAGAAAACAGACAAATCAGGTATTCCTAAATTCTGGGATAGGGCATATGAGTTGTGTCTGTGCTATTAAAAAGTGGCATTCACAAAGGCCACTTCAATAGAGCATGTCTCTCCACTCTCCTGCTTCTAGCCTCATGTTCATGCTCAGCTTTATGCTTTCTTACTTTTCTCCTGCAATACTCATTCCAATCACAGTCAATCATCGTCATCTGCAATTACATTATTTCCTTCCTTGTTCATCACCAGGCTTTCACAGCCTGTGGTACAGAATTGTTCCTGTTCTCCTGATCTGTTGGTTATCCAGAGTGACAACATGCCAGACATTCTATGTCTCTTATAGTAGTCATACCAAATTTTTCTGTACTAAACCAATTATCAACCAGGGATGAGGAAGAAAAGGTATGCCTGGATTTTGCTACATATACAGAGAAGATGTAACTGAGGAAGACTCCTCTACACACACACACACATACACAGAAAACACACCGGCAGACTTACATGCATATGTATTTACAAAGACAGTGACTTTATCTCGGCCAATGCTTCAATAACTAGTCTCTTGAAGAGGCCTTTTCTTCTCCTACTTCCATTACAGAACCTCAAATATTTTTTTAAAAAATTCTAAGGAAGTTTCTCCCAGGCTGTATTTGAGGGTTTATGTTTATCCTGTTTCATTCCACACAGCTGTATCTCTGTTTTCTGTATTAGATGCAAAATGTTGTCCAGATTCAAATTAAATATAAGCAGAATCATATTGACTTTATTTAGACTTCACATATGACGGAAGATTTTAATTTTAAATTCACATTGCAGTAATATTTATTAAAAAATGTGTGGGTGAGTTTTTATGGTGAAATATGTTGGCTACATGTAAAAAAGTGGTCCAGTACCAAGGGTAAGGTAAATATTTCAGAAAGCTGCATGCAAAGAGTCACAACTCTGAGGAAAAAAAAAAAACCCGAATATTTCTGAATTTTCTCAAACTTAGTCTAGTTATGCTCTTCGGATTTACACAAACAGCCCCCCGTTGTATCTTCACATTTCTTTAACAATAGCTTGTTAAAATTGATAGAAGCAGCTAAGGCCAACTGTTAATGTTTAATAGCCTTAGACCATTAGATTTTCTTTCAAATGACACCATTTATCTTTCTAAATTCAGTCTACAAACTTTAGTGATAATAATGTTAAGTGTTTAGACACCACAGAAGCTTTGCCTTCATTAATCATCATCCTCTGAGAAACTATTAACTGTTATCCCCAATATTGCTTTGGAGATGCAGAAACAAAGTCCAGTGACTTGTCCAAAGCCTACAAGGTGGTATATCTCTCATATGAACTTCAGTGTCAAATAATCTCTTTCAGATTTAACTTTCTATGTATCTCTTGCTAGCACACATTATTTAGCAGATGAATTTATTTACAATAAAATGCTATTACTTGAATTACTATGTCATTCTTTAGCTATTCTGATTCACATAGCTGTGAATCACAGAGATGTAGATACACCTTATCTCCATCAGTGTTGTGCAAAACTCCTAATTAACGTATCCACTTGCTATTATTTCCTATGGTGATAATGGCCTCTGAATACAGCAGCACAGTGTGAGAATCCGCAACCAACCAGTACAATTTAAATGTCCTGCTAGCAAGAAAACAAAGCTTGTCACCACTGCAGAGATGGCTTGTATTTACAAGTCTTCCATTTGTGACACCTTATTTTGGAGAAAAACAGCTACTCAGAAACACATCTATATTAAGTGGTATGTTGAAGAACCCAAAGTAGCAGGAGTTCAGGGTGCTGGTTTTGACAAAAAGCTAAGCAGGCTGAGGGTCAATGAGACAAATGGGACTGAATTAGAGGCAAGGTTATAAAATGGTCCAGAAGGCCCATTCAGTGACTGCACCAGACATGTTGCAGGAAGATCTACCCCAGCAGTGTTGCTAAATCTTCAAATTTTACTGCCTGTTCAATTATACTTTGAATCTTCCCAAAGACAAGTGGGAGCTATGTTGTTACTTCACAATCTCTTTTTTCTTACTTCCATTCAACTGAAGAAAAAACAGAAAATATGAAACCTATACCAAAATACCTGTAAAGACAAAAAAAACCAGCAGCAAACTCTCAAAGATACAAAATTTCTCCTTAGCTTAGATACACATAATCATATTTAAATTTGGTCATATTGGTACTGCCATACTAGTGTTTCAACACAAGGATTCAATTTGCAACAAGAGCTCTGGAACTGATCCTGTAATCAGAAAAGATAAAAATACAGGTGAATTTATAATAAAATTAGTATTGTAATGCAAAGGTAGTTTGTGTAGCCCTTTGCTGCCTGCCTTAAGCAGCACACAAACATGAAGATATACTGACTGTTAGTGAAAAAGAACAATGTCATTTGGATGCATATGAATACATTTGATTCAGGTCTTCTGAGTGATTATAAGGAATTTGATGCATGCTGGTTGTTCACTAGTAAAACAGAGCAGACAAAGCATCAGAGTTAATGGGAACAGGCCACAAAGACTTTTTAGTCTAAGTGCATGCTACAGATGGACAGAAGCTTTTTATTTTAGTACCTTTATTCAATGACAGTATTGTTACATAAAGAAAGGTAAATATCTGACCTTTTACTCCCTCTAGTGCTGTGGCAATTTACATACCTTTTAAAATATGTTATAGGGTTAATGCTGGTTTTATACTTCAGCCCTAATTATATATCTTCTAACTTAGTATTATGAATACATTTGAGTACTAAGGAATTTGGAATCCCCTTTCTTTTATCCTGCTTTTGCTGTTTTGGATTTGGGACTTTTTCAGTGCAGACCACTGTCTTTGGTAATGAGCTTTAAAATGTAACTAGCCTGTGCAATTCTAATTAGGTGCTTCTTTTGACCTTTCAGTAAAACAAGTAACCACATAAAGTAATGTATTCCAAAAGTTTGACTGGAGCATGTTCTTGTGATATTTGTGTCCTTCAAAGAAATTCTCAGTCAAACCATTATTCTATATCAATGCAAACACACATTATTTACTTCCTATATTCTGATGAGTCCTTTGGGCACATTATGCTTTGTCAGTAAATATATTCAATTCAATTCAAGTTCTTAATATTTTATTGCTAAAAACAGGAGATGAAAAAGTACTCTAAAAAAAAAGCCACACAGCTGCTACTACTTAATTACAAGCTCTACATAAATCTCTTCTACATCAAGGATCATTGACCTGATAAACTGCAATATAGTTGATTGCACTTGCTTTCCATGTCAATGTCATGAAGGTGCATTAATTAAGTAAATGCATTAAAGCTGCATTTCTCTGTTGAAAGGTAGATGGCTAGTGTGGGACTGACAAAATAAGACTATTCGTATTTTTGTTAGGATTAAAACCACCTAATTCAGGAGATAATTTCTTAAATGACACAGCTAAAGGTGTTCTGCTCACAAGGGTACAAGTCCTGGGACCAAAAAGGTAGTCCTACTGAAGTCTGCACAAGTTATAGAGCTGGATGTCTAGCTCTGAATTAACAGGATAGAAACAGGCCAACATTGAGCCAGATTGTGAATGCAGACATTGTTTTGGTTGGTGCTCACACTGTTTGTTGAAATTTGACTGTGATTTCCCTCATTTATGTCCTTCGGATTTGGTGGGGGAAGGTGGTTATCGCCGAGATCCTAGCCCTCGCCCCATGAGCTTTCACTCAAGGATCAAGTTTATTCTGTGGACAGCAGGCATAGCACACAGAAATTGTCTTGCCATTGCTGCCCTTTGCATATTTGACAGCAGAGAGCCAGGAACAGTGGCAGCAGTTTGGGGAGAAAGCAATAACACCCAACAGATCTGTATCCTGAGAGGCCTTTCCTGGACCCACTCACTACAACAATACTCCTGCCTGGAGAAATTTTTACTTCTCCAAGATTGAAATTAAAGCTAGGAGCATAACCAACCCAATATCTGTGACTAGTCCCACTATTTATTGCAAGTGAAAGAGCTTGTTCTTAGGCCTGTATGTTTTCATCTGTTAAAGTAAGTTAAAGCTTTGTTTGAGTTTACCAAAGCAAGTGAAGTGATTATCAGGGAGACTTGAATACCTTGGATACAAAATAAGGATTATATAAGGCCAAATTCTAAATAACAATACTTAAAGAAGGTAATGTAATGTTTTTCCATGAAAACAAAACTTACTTTAAGCCAAAACAAAATTACAAGGCAAACCTAAAATAAGAGTTTAAAATGCAGTTTTTCAAATAAAATCCTGAATTCTTCATTTATTTTCCATTAATTTCTTATCCAATGATCTGTTAGCAAGTTAATTTGGCATAATTTTCAGGAATAATTATTTACATAGAATTTTTATTAAAAAGTGAAAGTTAATTTGGGTGCAGGGAAGGAACCCTTGAATTTAGACAAAAAGCAGAATAATGCATACCTAGTAAAAGGTTAATCAGCCCCATATTTATCACAAGCAGATTGATTTGGTCTAGATGTCAAAATAGGGCTGAAAGACTAAATAGTGAAAAAATTGTTACTAACCAAAAAAAAGATATCAAATAAGCGCAAGCTGTGGTCAAGGCTGTAATACTTTTCACTATTTACTTAAAGGAGCTCAGTCCTTTAAATCAGAACACAATTAAACTAGCCTAAAATTAATAACACCTCTTATTAAAGGTATGTTTCCAGTAAAAACCAAATATCATACCAAGCATGTAGGGCAAGTTGTAGTTGGGAGTCTGGGCTGAAAATAGGCTATTTAGCTTATTGCACAAAAAAATCGTATATATAAAATTTCAGCAAGTAACATTTTGGAATAAATGTAACAATGGCATATTAAATTTAAAATTCTTATTTAAAAAAATGGAATTTTAATATCCGAATCTGATCATGACCTCCATAAAGTGCATCTCAGGTGCAAAAAGGGGCAGACATTTTGGTCAGATATAGATAAGGGAAATTTATGGTAATAAGTAATAATGAATAAGGTTAGACAGAGCACTGAGATATTTGCTATGATAATTGACAAAAGGCAGCAATAACTTGGCTAAAGCATATAAAGAATGTAGGGCTTCAGAAAGCAAGATATTAAGACAAAGGATGAGTGTACCATTGAAGAAACAATTGCAGTAGATGCAGAGGCCAGTATGGATAGCCTTATAAACATGAATTGTATGGAATAAAAGAAAGCTGCATTTTATTAAGCACTGAGAACAGAGTAAGCACCAACAGCAATGTTTTGCCTCATATGAGTATTTTAAATAAAAGAAAAATCTTGACTGGCCTGCTCAGTGAAAAGGGGATTCAGTACAAGCGAGTGGTATATAAAAACTATACCTTTATAAAAGAAGTAATTACAGTATTCATTATTTTAAGTGACTCAAGTATTGTGAGTGACATCTGAAATGAACTGAGAAAAGAGGAGATAGTAATGAGGTCAAAGACTAATGGAGAATAACTGCTGGAAAAAGGCAACATTCATTAATTATACAGTTCTGAGCCTGAGAAGCTCTCAGGTGCTTTCCTGACAATGCCACAACGTTCAGACTCTTGTGTTGACTGTGTAGGCAACAGGCAGTCTGTCCTACAGCACTGTACCCCAGAGCATACAAACACCTTCACTTCCCCCATTTGTGTGTCTTGCCTACGACAGGTCAAGATCTCTGCTTTAGGCTCTCACATGCCCTCCAGACCTTAAATGTGTTTTCCTTGAGACGGGCCCTGTGAAGCAGGAGGTGCTATTGCCCCTTTCTATCTCCAAGGCAGTGGGATACTGAGGCTTATGAGACCTATTAGTATTAATGCATTTAGCTTCATACTCAGAGTAGCCGTGTAGAGGCACTTGTCTTTCTCCCTTGACTATGTAGGGATTTTACATAAGTCTATATCTTACTCCCAAGTTAGACACTTGTTACAGTCTTAAATAAAGTGTGTCACCGGTCTTAAAAATTATACTAGATTTTTCAATGTTTTACTAGTCCCATGAATGTATGTTCAGTGCTTTCTGTGTCATCATTTGGACTATTAATAGTAATATGAAGGTTTACATAGTTTTCTACTACCAATGTGTCTATTTGTCTTTCTTTTGGAATGAAGTGTATTATTTATTCAGTATATTTCAATGTTGTCCATAAAAATTAAAAACATTTTTAAAAGAGAAGATTAAAGTAACTATGAAAAGTGATTTCTCTTTGGGTTCCATACTCGTTATTGTATAATAAATACCATTAAATTCTGTAAAATAAATAGCAGGAAAGAGTAGGGAAAAGGGTAAGAGAAGGTGCTGGTAATCAAAGGAAGGTCTTCACAACATAATTCAGTGTCCACTGAAGACAATAGAAGGATTGCAGACAGTAGAATTAAATTTTTCATGTTTATAGATATATATCTTAAGGGTCATTCATATGTGTGTAATTATTGTATTTATTTCTCTGAAAAATAGTGTGTTAAGATACTGTCAATTCCTTTTTAACAAGTTAAGGGATGTGACAGCTTATAAACTCAGAAATCTTGTGACATTATTTATTAACATCTACTAGTTCTTTTTAGTGGTTTTGGAACTATAATTCAAGTTACTGGGATATTTTATTTCAAAGATGACTTTTCATTATGTGGACCTGGTGGATTTTCATTTGTCCTTTAAGAACTTCTCTTTACTTTTGTCTAATTAACTTGATTTATTCTTACAGCACTGAAGCAAGCTTGTTAAGTCTTTTATAATTGAAAAAAAGAAAGCAACTTTTTCTTTTCTTTTTTTTTTCTGTATTAAACATTTGGCTGCTGTGACTATCTTGCTGCTCTGGAAAGGCTTCAGTTGAAGCCATGAAAGAAAACTCTTCAGGCTTGAAAGACTAATAGTCACAGCTATTGTGCCTGATCTGTCAAAGCACTATCTCAATGGTGCAAAAACTTCCATCTGCATCAGAAATCCATTACTCAGTGAACTTTAATGTCAGAATGAGCATAATGGGTGGATGAGCTTCTGTACTGCTTTGCCTGTTTTCTTTCCTTCCTATTATGTACATGATGGTTAAAAATATTGACAAAGCATGAATGTTCACTTTAAAGAGTATATACTCTAAAATTTTTGGCCAAATCTACAGGCAATGCCAAATTTTTTGATACATTACTATTGGTAACTGCAATTAAAAGACAAAAAAATCTAGAAGTCTTCCTCTTCTCCCCCTCACCGCCCAAGCACAACGATGACTCATGCTTCCCTGGAACACTTCCAGGCTTGACTCTTCAGCGCTATGATGAGTAATCTTGATCCTCTGTGGGATTTGGAAGAGTTTTGCCTTCAATGCAGAAGGAAATGAAACTATTTGTCCTAAAGCCTTCCTGTCTCCTTGTTGTCCTTCTAAGGACCTTAGTAGTCTTAGGGTGCCTCCTCCCACTCTTGAACTGCATAGGAAGCAGGGAACATGAAAATGCCCCCAGCCAACTCCCCCCAGTTTATATACTGAGCATGGTGACATCATATGGTATGGAATACCCCTTTGGTTAGTTTGGGTAAGCTGTCCTGGCTGTGCCCCCTTCCCAGCTCCTCACTGGCAGGGCATGAGAAGCTAAAACGTCCTTGACTAGCTCAGCAACAAGTGAAACAGCACTGTGTTGTCAACATTCTTCTCAAGCAAAATCCAAAACACAACACTATACTAACTACTAGGAAAAATAAAAACAACCAACCTCTATCCCAGCCAAAACAGATCACATAACTATTTACTTTTAAGATAAATGGAAACAGTGTCTATCAGTGGCTGCAGTATTGCTCCATGTTAGAAAAATCTAATGTAAAACTTCTTTGGATCTCAAAAAGAAATGTAAGTTTGAACTACATTAAAATTGCAATTTCACCTAGTGCATGATCTAGATCATGAATCTTTATTGATGCATTGTGAGTAAACAGTGGTTGTGGCAAACTTCTGTACTTGTATCCACTAGACTTTGATATAATTTGTACAAATTTTACTGCACATTTTTCTCTCATGCACACTGATCTGGCATTTCATCCTTGTTATTTGTAAAATGTGACAGATTACTGATGTCACATCAATTTTTCTTCTTTCCTAATGGGGTGACTTAACCTGTAAAATGATGATGAGTCACTTTTTCTTTTTGCAAGTTATTAATGGATTTTTCTTATGAATAACAAAAAGTTGGCTATAGTATAGAAGTTTTCCTTTTTTTAGTGACCTTGCTTTGCTAAAATAATGTGGGGATTTTGACATAATTTTGTTTTCCATATATAATTAAATGTGTCAAATGGGATGTAAGTTTTAACTTTACCTCAAGTATTTTAGCATTACAAAACAGATAATTTTAGAACTAAAAGAACAACCACAAAACTTTTAATCATGCTCTGTGTAAAGCTCTGCATCAGTAATGATTGTTGCTGAAAATGTCTACCTTACTAGAAAATTGGGGAAAATACCTGTATTATGTATTAGTTTTAATTGCCTTGCCTATAAAAATCAGTGAATTTTATAATATTCCATTATAATTTCTGTGTCTCTAAAGTTTGATGATCAAAATATTTGAAACGTCAGTGTATTTTTGTCAGTCTCCCTAAGTACCACACTTTGCATATAAAGAAATACACACGTACGCATGTGCACCACTGATGCACCTGCACATATATTTACATACATAAGAGAAAACTGTTAAGGTTACAAATACAGTTATCTTTCAAAGTCTGACTTTTAATTGATTGCCATTTAAAATATTTTATCCTCATTAAATGTAGTAGAACAACTATAGCCTAAGTCTGTCCATAACTTTGAGTCTATAGGAAAAATCATCACTTTTAGTCATTATTTAGGCATTCTTTCCTGTGTAATAAAAGTGCCAGATTCAGAGCTGTTGTGGGTAATGTATATTTTGCCTTCTGGTTGTGATGAAGAAATATCATGCATAATTTGGTCATTAGCATTTCATATCAATGTTTTTGTGGTTTCTATCAGTTACATTGTTAGTACAGTAATTCTAGCTGCTTTAAAAATATAATTATTATGTATTTTACATAATTTAGCTGTTTGCATAGTATATAAATAGCTACTTCCTAAAAACATATGTGGCAAGAGGTAAACCATGGCTGTTTTGCACAATCAGAACTATTCAAGCTACATATTAAATACACCGTGGAAGGGTAGTTGACTGGATTTTATGCTGATGCAATGCCAAAACAAAAGAAAGCAAGCTGTATGCTACCACTGCATCAACGTAATTCTAACAAACATACATTGTGTGGTTAAATATTCAAATGCTGGAAAAGCATTGAAATTATAGTTACAGATGCAGGTCATTTTATTCAGGAGCTAACACTAGAAGGACTGACATTTCATAGACACCAGAGTGAAAAGACCAAGTACTGATCCATAAAATCAGAGCAAATGAATTGGAATTGATGGACCCCAAAAGGTTCAGTGCTTCTGCCTTGACTCTTTCCAATGATTTTTGGCTTAGAAAGTGCACTGTCTTTAATAACCACTGTAAGTACGGTTGGATTTAAATTTTAATTGTTCTATCCATTTCATAGTTTCATGCTGTCAAATTCTGTTAGACTGTAGAGCTGATGATAAATCTAAACCATTCCTTTCTTGCTTTCAGAGATACCCTCAAAGTTACTTACAAGCAGAAGGGACAAGATTGAGGTATTGAAGGTTATCATTTAGAGTACTTAAAAAACTGAAAATTTCCCATGGGACACACTTAAAATGAAATCTCCAATGCTAAAATTAGTGAATCCCATTCCCTTACCTGACTATCAGATTCTGACACCAGTAACAGATATATAGCATGTCCAAACAAAAGTAACGAAGCTGGTCTAAAGCACAAGTCTGATGAGGAGCAGCTTAGGGAACTCGTGTTTTTTAGTCTGGAGAAAAGCAGGCTGAGGGGAGGCCTTATCGCTCTCTAGAACTCCCTGAAAGCGGGTTGTAATGACGTGAGCGCTGGTCTCTTTTTCCAAGTAAGAAGCAATAGAACAAGAAGAAATGGCCTCACATTGCACCAAGGGAGGTTTCGATGGATATGAGGAAAAATTTTTTCTCTGAAAGGGTTGTCAAGCATTGGAACAGGCTGCCCCGGGAAGTGGTTGAGTCCCCATCCCTGGACATGGCTTAGTGGTGGACTTGGCAGTGTTAAGTTTGTGCCTGGACTCAATGGGCTTAAAGGTGTTTTCCAATCTAAATGATGATTTTATTATATATGCAGTAGACATCAATGTGTGTATATACATATATAAGTATGTACATATATACGTGTATGTGTACAAGTTTTACTAAACCATACAGTTGAAAACAAATGTGCTTTGGGTCAAACTAGACTTTGGTCAGGACAGTGTGAAAAGGTTCATTCAATCAAATTTTTTCAGTACAGTTAGCATTTAATAATACTGAAGTATATTTCTAAGTGAAACATTTAATTCAGGAAATGCCAAAATGGCATTTTTTTTTCCTAGTGAAACAAATTAAGAAATGTTTCATTAAATCTGAATGCATCCTGCTCAACCTGAATCTGAATTTTTCATGGAAAACAGGCTTTCCAAAATGTGTACAAAGCTTTACTGTATATCTCCAAGATATCACAGACTCTCATATGATGAATCAAATTTCACATGTACATCCCTGGAAATAAAATTGTATCAGTGAGGCATAAATAGTCTGATGAATGTTTCCTTTAGACTAACAAGGTAAAAAAAGCACATTGTGCACAAAAATTTTATTCTTTTTTTCATTTGAAACAACTAAATGTGATAGAGCAAAAATAATTTTTGCTAACTCTATCTAGTCTGTCCTCTGAGACTCAGAAAAAAACCCCAGAAATCCGGATTTAGTGCTTCTGTATGCATAAATTCCCTGAAAATTAGATGAGTACCTAATGGCTAACAGAGGACAAATTTTTCTCCAGTTCAATCATATGAATGAATAAACTGTATGTGCCAAATATTTTATTGCTATTGTATTCTCTTAACATAGAGCCTTTTTTCAACCCTATGCAATGCTACAGGCTTGGGGAAGAGTAGCTGGGAAGCTGCCTGGCGGAAAAAGATCTGGGGGTGCTGGTTGACAGACGGCTGAATATGAGCCAGCAGTGTGCCCAGGTGGCCAAGAAGGCCAATGGCATCCTGGTTTGTATCGGGAATAGTGTGGCCAGCGGGAATAGGGAAGTAATTGTGCCCCTGTACTCCACACTGGTGAGGCCACACCTCGAACACTGTGTTCAGTTTTGGGCCGCTCACTACAAGAAGGACGTTGCGTTGCTGGAACATGTCCAGAGGAGAGCAACAAAGCTGGTGAGGGGTCTGGAGCCCAAGTCTTATGAGGAGTGGCTGAGGGAACTGGGGTTATTTAGTCTGGAGAAAAGGAGGCTGAGGGTGTACCTTATCACCCTCTACAACTGCCTGACAGGAGGCTGTAGCGAGGTGAGTGTTGGTCTCTTCTCCCAGGCAATAAGATGAGGGGAAATTGTCTGAAGTTGCGCCAGGGCAGGTTTAGGTTAGACATTAGGAAAAATTTCTTCACAGAAAGGGTTGTCAGGCTCTGGAACAGGCTGCCCAGGGAACTGGTCAAGCCCTCATCCCTAGAGGTATTTAAAAGGTGGGTAGATGAGGTGCTTAGGGACATGGTTTAGTGGTGGGATGGCAGGGTTAGGTTAACAGTTAGACCTGATGATCTTAAATGTCTTTTCCAACTTAAATGATTCTATGATTCTATGGTTTTATATCTTGAGAAAGTGTAAAGTTTTTCAGCATTAATCTTTATTTTAAATAATAGAACCTGATACATGCTATTTGAGCAACTTTAAAGTATGGAGTTTGGCACTATCCTGTGCCACCATTCCATGCCTGTTTTCTTTGTTTTTCCATCAGTACGTATGATTCCAAGCAACACTCCCCAGTCTTTCTTGAGACTAAAAAACATATTTACTTCCTCCCCTGTTAAAAAAATTTAAAATTTGAATGGTTTCTTTTGAATCTACAGTCTGAAAAATATGACATTAAATTATTTATTTTTACAAAATTTATAACTTTTACCATGTTGTTAACAGATTAACTCAGTCAAAGTGGAAATTGCATATTATTTCAGCTGGTTATTCTTTACCTTCTTGTTTGTACTATAGTTTAATGCAAGATTGCAGGTAAAATACTGAACCTACAGGAAATTTGAAAGTGAAAGGAAAGATTTTTTTGTTAGCTATGTAGGAACTTCACACACTTCTCATCCGCAGATGAAACTAGGAAGTAAATCTTCAGAAGATCATCACAGAATAACCCAAGTTGGAAAGGAACCTCAAAAGTTCTTCTGGTGCGGTTCATCTTAAGTGTGCTCACCAGGCATATGGAGGACAATCAGGGTATCAGGCCCAGCCAGTATTGGTTCAGGATGTGGATGTTGTCTACCTGGACTTCAGCAAAGCCTTTGAAACAGTCTCCCATAGCATTCTCCTAGAGAAGGTGGCAGTTCATGGCCTACATGGGTGTATTCTCCACTGGGTAAAAAACTGAATGGATGGCCGAGCCCAGAGAGTTGTGGTGAATGGAGTTAAATCCAGGTGGTGGCTGGTCACAGGCAGTGTTCCCCAGGGTCAGTTCTAGGGCTGGTCTTGTTTAATATCTTTATCAATGACCTGGACGAGGGGATTGAGTGTGCCCTCAGTAAATTTGCAGACGACACCAAACTGGGTGGGAGTGTCGATCTGCTAGAGGGGAGGAGGGCTCTGCAGAGAGACCTGGACAGGCTGAATCGATGGGCCGAGGCCAACTGTATAAGGTTCAATAACGCCAAGTGCCAGGTCCTGCACTTTGGTCACAACAACCCCATGCAATGCTACAGGCTTGGGGAAGAGTAGCTGGGAAGCTGCCTGGCGGAAAAAGATCTGGGGGTGCTGGTTGACAGCCGGCTGAATATGAGCCAGCAGTGGGCCCAGGTGGCCAAGAAGGCCAATGGCATCCTGGTTTGTATCGGGAATAGTGTGGCCAGCGGGAATAGGGAAGTAATTGTGCCCCTGTACTCCACACTGGTGAGGCCACACCTCGAACACTGTGTTCAGTTTTGGGCCACTCACTACAAGAAGGACGTTGCGTTGCTGGAACATGTCCAGAGGAGAGCAACAAAGCTGGTGAGGGGTCTGGAGCACAAGTCTTATGCGAAGCAGCTGAGGGAACTGGGGTTATTTAGTCTGGAGAAAAGGAGGCTGAGGGTGTACCTTGTCACCCTCTACAACTGCCTGACAGGAGGCTGTAGCGAGGTGAGTGTTGGTCTCTTCTCCCAGGCGATAAGATGAGGGGAAATTGTTTGAAGTTGCGCCAGGGCAGGTTTAGGTTAGACATTAGGAAAAATTTCTTCACAGAAAGGGTTGTCAGGCTCTGGAACAGGCTGCCCAGGGAACTGGTCAAGCCCCCATCCCTAGAGGTATTTAAAAGGTGGGTAGATGAGGTGCTTAGGGACATGGTTTAGTGGTGGGATGGCAGGGTTAGGTTAACAGTTAGACCTGATGATCTTAAATGTCTTTTCCAACTTAAATGATTCTATGATTCTATGGTTTTATATCTTGAGAAAGTGTAAAGTTTTTCAGCATTAATCTTTATTTTAAATAATAGAACCTGATACATGCTATTTGAGCAACTTTAAAGTATGGAGTTTGGCACTATCCTGTGCCACCATTCCATGCCTGTTTTCTTTGTTTTTCCATCAGTACGTATGATTCCAAGCAACACTCCCCAGTCTTTCTTGAGACTAAAAAACATATTTACTTCCTCCCCTGTTAAAAAAATTTAAAATTTGAATGGCTTCTTTTGAATCTACCGTCTGAAAAATATGACATTAAATTATTTATTTTTACAAAATTTATAACTTTTACCATGTTGTTAACAGATTAACTCAGTCAAAGTGGAAATTGCATATTATTTCAGCTGGTTATTCTTTACCTTCTTGTTTGTACTATAGTTTAATGCAAGATTGCAGGTAAAATACTGAACCTACAGGAAATTTGAAAGTGAAAGGAAAGATTTTTTTGTTAGCTATGTAGGAACTTCACACACTTCTCATCCGCAGATGAAACTAGGAAGTAAATCTTCAGAAGATCATCACAGAATAACCCAAGTTGGAAAGGAACCTCAAAAGTTCTTCTGGTCCAACCTTTTGTGGGAAGGGAGACTTAGGTGAGATTTTCCCAGAACCTTCTCCAATCACATCTTGAAAACGTCCAGTGATGGGGACTCTATCACATGCCTCAGTAAATTACTGATTTCACTGTAAAAAATTTCTTTCTTATGTAAAAGCATTCCCAGTGCAACTTATACCCATTGCCCCTTGTCTTCTCCATGTAGCCCTTGTGAAGAGATAGCTTCTGTCCTCTTTGTAGCCACCTTTTAACTATTGGCATACTGTGATGGGTTCTACCCTGAGCCTTCTCTTCTCCAGGGAGAAAAGACATACCTCCTTCAGTCTTTCCTCACAGAGTAAATTCCCCAGCTCTTTGATCATCATCATGGCCTTCCTTTGGACCCTCTCCAGTCCACATTAAATTATTACTGTTAGTTAAACTAACCTTTCTAAATCTCTAAAGCTTCTGAAATGAAGAATAAGGAAGAAAAATTGGTAGAAAATTTGTTTGAGAAAAAAAAATGTCTATTTTATTTTTATTAAACTTGGGTACCTTATAAAAAATTTTAATGAATTGGGAATAAGTTTTTCTAGTAACATTGGGCTATTAGCAAAATAAATCCCTTAATAAAATGTTTCTTTCCACAAATCCACCATTTTCTCGTTAGAAAAAAATTTTTATAAACTTCTTATTATATATGATGTATAATAAAAAAAAAGACTAAAACAGAACTTCCAATTCATATAAAAGATCGGGGAAAAAAAAGAAATATTCACATTCCTTTTTACATTGAAAGGAATAAATGCACTTCAGGATAAATTGATTGTGCAGTATCCCATGAGAAGCCTAAGAGAAGCAAGAATTGAACCTGCATTTTAGTCTATGACCTTAACTGTAAAAACACATAGTCTTGAAACTGTGTAATTATTAATACAAATGACAAGTTAATTACAACTATACTCTCCTCACTACAGTCATCCTTTTGTTTCTCCATTGAGAGGAAAAAAGCTAGTAGAGTCTCTCTGAGAATGTCATTCACTTTTATGGACTGTTATTTCCTCTGTGCCTTTTAAATCTAATTGTCAAACAGCTCAGAGTCTCTTTTGTTGAGAACCTCAAAAGCAGTTTGAATGACACTATCAAGGGCAGCAGCAGTTTAGCTGTTGGAGTCTATACTGTGCTGCACACTCATGACTAGAGACTAGACTGAGAAAACAAAGTATATTCTCTTTCAAATAAACTCAGCTTTGATTTTACAAGCAATTCATTTCTTCTACATTCAGATGCAGAAAACACAATTACATAATGAGAGTTAATTGCTACACATGGTTTTCCTTTTATTTGAGTTGGTTTTGGATTGTGGATTACTGTGGATTACTTTGGGTAGAATGACCACAACATTGGGAAAAAGACATAGCCGGTATTACAGTGTGTCTAGAGGACACATTACAAAGCACCATGAGCAATAAGAAGTGACAAGAACAAGTACATATTCTTGTAACGTTATGATGGCCGACTCCAGTTGTTCTTTCTCTAGTGTATATGATGTTCTGTACAAATTATAGACTGGATAAGTGCACTGAACACCAAGGGGAGCACTTGATGACATTGTTTTACTGAGCAGAAATGGCTCACTACAATAAATTTCAAAAGACTAAGAGTATTAAATGATCAGGTTTCTGAAAGTCAGGATTCAGCCAGCACTCGTTTCCTTATGGCTTCTGATTTCTTCTCCTGCATGTTTTAACTCCCTTCCAGCAGGATTGCCATCTTGGAGGAAAAGCACCATAGATGTTTCATGTGCCTTGGGTGATGCTGGAGGCTATCATGCAGTTTTCAACTGCAGTAGTTCTTCCATCAGGTAAGGAGAAAAGATATGTCTTCTGGAGTGCTTCTGAACAAAACAAATCCCCAGAGGAGATCCTATGGAAGAAATTGGCATTTCCAAAATTAGTTTTGGGAAGAACTTGCAAGGAGAACACAATGGCAACTGGAAGAGTTTGCACTGATGCAAATGGAGTCAGAAAATCTACTGCTCAGAGGATGATCAAAATATTTGGGGGGACAAAAATGTCTGAAGGGATTGTCTGAAGTTCAGTAAAGACTTGGATTATTTCAAGTTAACCTCTATAGAAAATGAAAGTAGTCTACATTAACTGCCTGAAACATTAGGCATGAAATCCTATCTGTTTGGCTTCAGTCATGGTTTGACTCTTTGTCTTTGCTTCACACTCCATTACAGAGCTTTTACACTCATTACTAGTGCTTGTTCTATTATGGTCAATGTTTTGACTGCATTATGATTTTAGTGGCAGTACTAGCTGTATCACATGGCTTGCAGAAAGTGGTTGCTGGAAAGAAACTTTCCTCAGTGAGGAAACTTCTTTAAATCAGCCTCTGTGCCTGTGGCTTTATGTATAAGTTATTAAAATCAAAATCTAAGCAATCATGCAGTTTAGATATTTTTCAAAAGCCATTTTCATTTACCCCCTTAATTTCTTAAATAATATGACAGGGGGTTAGGAAGATTCATCTTCGTATCTTTAAAGAAAAACTAAAACATATGCAGTTTTCCGTTGTGCATTTCTTATTCAGGCAGTATTTGGTCAGTTATCAGAACAAATACTAAAGGTTACATAAAAAAATGCAAAACAAAAAAACCCCAAAATTCAGCAGCAGAGTGGTTGTTGTTATTCCCATGTCCGTTTATATTTAAGATTAACAGAACGATACAGATTTCCTTCATACTTAATGAGAAAATCAAGTTTGTTTCCCTATTTTTTACAGATGCACCTTTGTTGTAGATTAAGAATCTGCTCTGTAAATTTGTTTCTGAGATTCTTGTAAAAAACCACAGAAAATATACCATAAGTAAAAGTGGATTTGCCAGCTTTTAAAATCTGTACTCTTTTCCTCACTGTTTTAAATAATATTGTGCTGCCCATCTAGGCCTCTCAGTAAGATATAAGAGGTAATCATAACAAGTAAAGCACTTTATTTCCATAGCATTTTGGATTCATCAGAGCAAAACATTGATACGCATTATTACAGCCATAAGCATATTGAGACTGGAAAAACATATACCCAAACTAGCACACAATGTGTACGAGTTTTAACACAACAATTATTGTTGTCATTCCTTTATCAATATAATATTTCGTTCTTTTACTAATTAATTTCCTATTCCAGACATATGAAATCTAACTTTATAAACTAAACTGCTTATGTGATATATAACTATAATTACATAAGCCTAAATAATTTATATATCTTTTCAATCAAATTTAATTCCTTTGACAAAATTTCATCCAATAACTGGGCACAGAGAGGATGGTTTATGGCTTTGTTTATTTCTTTAGAAGCTACGTTTTGTTTCTTCATTTTAAGGGACAGGGTAGGTTTGTAATATTTCTTATTTATTTCACTACTTCATTGACCAGAAGCTAATACCATTCTGGTTTTGCACTGCTTTTTTAATATTTTTAAAAATTACGTAGTGTGTAACAACTTTTACATCAGACACTACAGACTTACTTCATCTGACTTACGTAGAGAAATGACTGAAATAGAAATCCCTGTCTGTTAAGATAACTAGTCATAATTCAAAATGTTGCTTTACTTCTTAAAAGCCTATATGACCCATTTTCTTTTCCTGAGTTGTCTTTGAACTGGTTTGGTTTTTTGTTGTTGTTTTTTTTTTTTTAATTTTAGCATCTGATACTATCTATCAAGTAATAATATAGGTTATAAGATTGAGATTACATTCTAAAATAAACCTTCAGAGATCTTTTTTAAAAAAGCAGTCGCCTAATCCTTCCTCATGTTCCTTAACTTTTCCCCTCCATTTTAATTTGCAAAGTAAATATTCTGATCAGAACAAGCCAACACCTCTGAAAAAAAAATCGCTTAACTACTGACTCACAGCCTAGTAAAAATAATATTATTAAATGTATCTGACACTTTGAAAATATTTTAGAGTTATGAAACTTTTAAATAGTCAATTTAACTGAAATCTTACTGTTCCTGCTTATTTGACTATACAATCTACCTACAAAAATATTTATCTTGCATTCACTCAGAGGAAAACAGACATAAGTACCTAAAATACTATTTGCTTGCTTTTGAATAAAAAATATCAGAAGAGTAAATCTACTTTGCCACAAAAAAAAAGTGACTTTTAAACTTTTCTGATCTGATGTTTATTGGCAGTCAATTTGAATCCAGTTAATGTAACTGTACTATGCAATATAATATAAAAGGGTATTTCTGATATTTCATTTGGTTCAACACATAGTTATGGCTATAAAGAATTATGCTTTCAGATAAATAGAGAGTGAAAAAATAGTATCAAATGGAGGGATTTAGAAAAGCAAAAATAAAGATATAGCTATAGATTTTGCTACATATGGAAAATATGTAAATTTACTGATTTTTTTAAGAGATATGAAATGTACCTGCAAAAAGTAAAGACACTGTAGAATGGAAATCTGTTTAGAAAGTATGATTCCTTATTTCTGCTGTTTGAAGAATGAATGACGTGGTTTTGTTACCTTTCTCCAGGAATTGCTGAGGTCTGCTTCTGCACATGCCTGTATGTGACTTCACCTTGACATTTAACAGCTGGGATTTCTTAGCTAGCTTAAGCCTACATAGGAACCAGATTTTTCTTAATAAATATGAACTCATCTGAACAATTCAACCTAGGAACACACTTACTTAATACACAAGATACAGATTTAGTGTTTCACAAAATGCACTTTGTTGCTGGTTTCATCAGAGAAGCAGAAACAGAAGTTTCCCACATCCTTTCACAGAACTGACTCACGATCTCAAAACTCAACCATAAGATACTGGGGTGCAAGTCCATCACCTCACAGTAGAGGAATAAAAACTCGGTTTTCTTATGTTACAATATATTACAATCACCAGTAATTTGTTCTGCATAGAAGAGTAAAGGATGCCCTTTTAACGATGAGATATAACTGTTGACCCAACCTAGATGAAAAGCATGTAAATATGAGTTTATAAGCAAACAGTGAAGGTTGGGTAAGATTCTCATCCTGGTTTTCTGGATTGTTTCTGTTGGCAGTATAAAGTAAAATGCACCAACAGTTCTTGGAGCAAAAGCCTGAACTAAGGACTCGTGGATCCCATGTGGTTGCCCAACCTGCTTCCCAAGACAATATGCTAATGTTATACTTTTGTCAGAAAGCTGTATACCATAACTTCAACATAATTTTTTCTTCCTTTCCTTTTCATTATCCTTCTTACGCCACATTTTATAATGAAAGGCATTTTAAGTTTTATAACTAACTTTTAAAGGATGAATATAAAACCCAACTAAACAACCAACTAACCAGAGTGGTTGGGCTACAGCACCTGAGGACAAGGTCTTCACACAGGAGCACAGATGAAGGCACAATTTGTTACTTAGCTGCTTCGTATGTTGTATGAGGACTTAAAACAGCCCTCTACTCAGTGTCTGGTCATGTAGCATCCCAGCCTAGGAATCTAACTTTTTAACATGTTTTAAATGTTGCTTGAGCTTTCATATTCACCTCAAAACACCTTTTGGGTGGGGTGTCAGCCCCTGGCAGCTGAGGTATCGGTTACCTTGGGGTGTTTGCATGCACATCTGCTAAAATTGTTCTGTTTATGGAGTTTCTACTGAAGGCTTATCCAAAATAATTCTTAACTGCTCAATCTTAAATAGAGTTTAAATGGTGCAAAAGGACTTGTACAAAGTGCCTCTGTTGTACAAAGGTAGATATTTATGGATTCAGATATAGTTTGTTCTGTGACGAGATTGTATGCAAACCATGAGAGAAAATAGGTTAATCAGATTTGAATTTAATTTAAGCACATTTCTTAAATTATCTCTGAAATGGTTTATCTTAATATTTTTTTTTTAAGATAATACATGTGGGGTATTTTGTACTGTTTTTCATTGCTGTTCTCTTTCCTTAACTTCTGGAATAAAGTGTTCTCATTAGAACAAACTTGAACCTTTACCTCACAAGACACAACTTTGTCCTTTTGCTTATTACTAATGATCATTGCTATTTCCAGAGAGTAGATGTCCAACAATTATATTTCTGCAGTTCAAACATCTCAGATGAATATTTTATTAATACTACTAATAATATTTTAAATGACTGTCCATTGTCCTTAGGGACTAGAAAAATCTAATGTAATAATAATTCTATTAATTTGCAGTAAATTTTGTTCACCTCTAAAATTTGTTCCAATCAAAAATTTTATAGGGACAAGGAGAACACTCTTATTGGCAAGTAATAAATCTATAAGTCACATTTCTTAAAAGTTTGATACATGTCTCTTGCAGGGATGGGAAACATTAGTAGTGAAAAGGGAGGATAAATTAAAGATCATGCAGACACAATATGCTAAAGGATTTTAAACCCACCTGTTTTGAAAAGACCTAGCAAGGTGACAGTGAAAAACAGAATGAACCGAAATTACTAAGACAAAAATTATATAGGAATATTCCATCTATTCAAGAATACAAAATAGCTGCTTTCAGCCTTTTATCTAAGATAATTTCCACATGAAGCAACTTTAAGCAGAGACTTACAGTCAGAAAATAATTTCTTCAATGAAGACCTATCTGCTGTATCTGACATTCCTGACATTATATTGTATCAATGTTATGTGAAACAACACATTACTCTTTCCTTCTTTCTGTTAAAATATGTCAGTATGAAATTAAGCAAGAATTTTCATCACTCTTGAGTAGATCATCATCTGAACTAAATCAGTTCAGTATATTAGCCAGCTATAAAACTTCTAATGTAATGAAGATCTTCAAGGAATCTGAGAATCATTGTGACCAAATGGAAGAGTAGAAACAGAAAAGTTGAATAGCCCAAAAGGAAAAGCAGGAAAAATAAGTGACAATAAATATGTAGCCTAAGGTCCATCATACATGTAATATTGCCCTTTTTGAGCCGGGCACATAAGGAAGAAGAATAAGATGTGGGGTCTTCCATGAAGAAACCAAACATTAAGAATAGTCTGAAGGAAAAATTCATAAACTAGTTTACTCTTCAATGCTGTTTTTGAATTAGAAGTAAGTAATAATTTCTGAAAGAGAAGTAATTTGTTCTCTAAAAATATTATAAAAAATAATTACAAGGAAATAAAATATAACCAAAATTTCTAACTAAAAATGGGGTTTTTTTTAAGATTATGCAAAAAAAAAAAACATTTAGGAACTTACATTGTTAGGTAGAGGATGAGAGATTGGGAGAAGACTCTGAGTTCAAAAGGCTGCCATTTCCAAATAAGTCCCTTTGAACCATGGACCCTTCCTCTCCTCTTCTTTCTTTATCCCTTGACATAATCTGTGTGTGAGGAAGCAAGGGAGTTGGGAAATGGAAGGGAGAAAGGGCAGAGGGAGGAGGGTCAGAACAGCATCTTGGAAATGTTTTAAAGGAATTGTGATTAAGAAGTTGTTTTATCAGCAGTCCTAGATAACAGGGGAAGTCCCAGATGACTGGAGGTTGGCAAATGTGATGCCTATCTTCAAGAAGGGCCGGAAGGAGGATCCAGGGAACTACAGACCTGTCAGCCTGACCT
>NW_009260028.1:3497009-3509496 GCF_000687185.1 Egretta garzetta | reverse complement strand
GGGGGACAATCAGGGTATCAGGCCCAGCCAGTATTGGTTCAGGATGTGGATGTTGTCTACCTGGACTTCAGCAAAGCCTTTGAAACAGTCTCCCATAGCATTCTCCTAGAGAAGGTGGCAGTTCATGGCCTACACGGGTGTATTCTCCACTGGGTAAAAAACTGAATGGATGGCCGAGCCCAGAGAGTTGTGGTGAATGGAGTTAAATCCAGGTGGTGGCTGGTCACAGGCAGTGTTCCCCAGGGTCAGTTCTAGGGCTGGTCTTGTTTAATATCTTTATCAATGACCTGGACGAGGGGATTGAGTGTGCCCTCAGTAAATTTGCAGACGACACCAAACTGGGTGGGAGTGTCGATCTGCTAGAGGGGAGGAGGGCTCTGCAGAGAGACCTGGACAGGCTGAATCGATGGGCCGAGGCCAACTGTATAAGGTTCAATAAGGCCAAGTGCCAGGTCCTGCACTTTGGTCACAACAACCCCATGCAGCGCTACAGGCTTGGGGAAGAGTGGCTGGGAAGCTGCCTGGCGGAAAAAGATCTGGGGGTGCTGGTTGACAGCCGGCTGAATATGAGCCAGCAGTGTGCCCAGGTGGCCAAGAAGGCCAATGGCATCCTGGTTTGTATCGGGAATAGTGTGGCCAGCGGGAATAGGGAAGTAATTGTGCCCCTGTACTCCACACTGGTGAGGCCACACCTCGAACACTGTGTTCAGTTTTGGGCCACTCACTACAAGAAGGACGTTGCGTTGCTGGAACATGTCCAGAGGAGAGCAACAAAGCTGGTGAGGGGTCTGGAGCACAAGTCTTATGCGAAGCAGCTGAGGGAACTGGGGTTATTTAGTCTGGAGAAAAGGAGGCTGAGGGTGTACCTTGTCACCCTCTACAACTGCCTGACAGGAGGCTGTAGCGAGGTGAGTGTTGGTCTCTTCTCCCAGGCAATAAGATGAGGGGAAATTGTCTGAAGTTGCGCCAGGGCAGGTTTAGGTTAGACATTAGGAAAAATTTCTTCACAGAAAGGGTTGTCAGGCTCTGGAACGGGCTGCCCAGGGAACTGGTCAAGCCCCCATCCCTAGAGGTATTTAAAAGGTGGGTAGATGAGGTGCTTAGGGACATGGTTTAGTAGTGGGATGGCAGGGTTAGGGTAATGGTTGGTCTTGATGATCTTAAAGGTCTTTTCCAACCTAAACAATTCTATGATTCTGTGATTCTAAGTTTCCAGTGCTAGTGGTTTCTAAAATCTGATCCATAAGTTTCTTCACTGGTTTGGTGAAGTGAAATACTTCCTTTAGGTTTTTTTATTGAATAGATCCATATATGTATGCTTTCATGAATTCTACCTCCTTTATCATCATACAGTGATTTTGAAGTGAAAGTTCTGAATGTTTAAACTATCGCATTCCTTACTTTAAGATCAGACAGTACTTGTATCCATTCTTGTAGAATTTGTAGAATTCTTTATCTATGTTAGTATTTTCTTCTCTGTAAAGCTTCTTTCTTTTAATTACCTTCATTTTGGTCTATCTTTCATTAATGTGAATTCATAGCTTGCTTTTGTATTCATCAAAGATGTTAGGCCAGCTGTCCAACTGTACCCTTCATCCTCTGTCTGACTCCTTCTTCCACCTGTATGGTGGTTATAGTAATACAATGACCCACAAGGGATTTCTGAATCTCAAAAATGTGATTGGAAGTGCACCTGAATTCCTCAAAAAGGTACTATAGTTATATATGCAAGTGTTTTACTTTGAAGGTACCAGTCACTGAATCAAAATTACTCCTGGCCTTTTATGCATTTGAAGGTTCAGATGTCACTTTTTCCTTTGTTTCTTTTCTTCTTTATATCCATTGGGCTCAGTGGAATCAACTGGTAGAGACGTCTGAGATCAGCTTTTGTTGTCTGACAAAAACAATGCAAGAATTGGAGCTATTGATCAAATCTCTTTCTATAAACTGTAATTTTGCAATTCATCAAATTTTTCCATTTTAAATCTACCTGCTACATAATAAAAGCAACTTGGGAACCCCCTAAATTAAGAGCAGATCTCAAATCAGCATATGATGGCTTTGTTTCCTGAAGAAACCCCCTAGACCTTGCAGAATTCAGGAAACAGTTACTTTTCTTTAAACATTGCACAGCTCGTGTACAGGCTGCTTCTTTTGTTTGCTTTCTCACAGGAGTAATCCTGTTAATACAATAAATGTAGTATATGGTTAGGTTATATAGTCACTGTAGGTCCTATTTATTTTTTGAATGATGCAGTGAAATTAATAGGACTTTATTCAGTTAGAAAGCTCTCCATGATGAAATGCCACTACAGAACACAATTAACCCAACCAGGTTAATTGCTTACTCCATTCTAACAGTTTCTTCATTTTTTGGGGAGGGGGGAAAGGAGTCATAAAATAGCTTCCATTTTCAAGAAAAGGATGCAAGGTACCTAATTTGATCTTTGCATAGACATCCTTATAAGCACAGGGAAATTTAACACAGTTTTTTATTGATAGCACACCTGTTCATTTTGAAAGGGTTCTGTGAATTGCAAGCAACAAGAACTGACATAACACCATGCTGATAATTTAATTTTGTGAAGTAATACAGTCCTGTCTAGTTGTATGCAATCTGTTAATTTCACTTTCTTGTTATACTGGGAGATAGAAAAGATTTCTGAATGAAGATTTATGATGCTCTTGCTCCTCATGTATTGTCTTTAGCCATTTCCACACCATCATAAAGTCAATGCCAGTGACAGCAGCTTTGGAATATTTAGATGAAAAAATTTACAGCTTGTCAACTGACAAATTTATGTCAATCACTATTTTTGCACGACCTGTTATTCTGAAAGCATTAAAACTTGAGGGGTTCCCAGGTTCTTTTTTTTTTTCCTAAAGAAGAAATTAACAGCTACATAAAGCACTTCTGAAAATGCATGAGCGATAACCCTCATACCTCGACCCTTACATCTGCCTCAGCCTCTTGCACACACACATCTGCTGCCTCTGCATTTTTACAAGAATGGCAGAAAATAAGACTAGCCAATACAGGTAGAATACTTATGGGAAAAAAATACAATTGCTTACAATGTTTATTTGCAGGTACTGGGAAAATTACATGCTTTTAGTGAACTACTTGAAGTAATGACTGTTCACAGTTCAGAACGGTTTTTACTAAATGAAGCATCTACTTTAACAGAAATCAGTTTTACCAGAATGTTTTATAAAAAGATGGATCAAATGCACTGCAAGTTAAGGTAAGGAGAGGAGATACTGGTATATGTACATATTATAGTTTCAATGTTAATATCACTACACTGACATAAATAGGTGACTACCCATTGAAAGGAGAAAATGCAACAGCAGAAGTCCAGGAACAAGTGAGTCCTGTGGGTTGGGTGAAAAGGATGTACAGGGGCAGCAACAGAGCCCAGGCCTTGGTGGTTACAAGGACTACTCCAGAAAAGAGGTGTCTTGAAAGGATTTCTATTTCCCCTGTGAAGCTTAAGGAGAAAGTATTATTCTTTGCTAAACTTTTTCCTTCATGTTTTTCTCCCAGCCTTCATCTAAGACAACTGAACTTGGATTCCCATATCCCAAGAAAGAAGATGGCTGAGAGCATTGAATCTGGCACTGTCCTAACAGATCCAGGGTTGGACTCAGTAACTAAACTTTTTCTAATCTGAATTGGCCTAAAACAAAATTAACAATAAGATGGTGTTTGAACAGAAATTCCTAAGTGTTAGTCCATGGAAGACTGCGCCAAATATCACTCCATTTTATATCTTAACTTTACAACTAAATAAATTTGACTTTTCTGTTTGTGGTGATTTTCATATATTCTGCCAAAATATTTCCTTGTGCATGAAAATTTTATGACATCTGTACTTCCAGGTTTTTGTGGGCTTTCTGATAAAAATAGCTGGCCCTCTACTTCCTTTGTATACTTCTTTCTTTTTGACAGATAAGTTTTGCTATTTAATTTTTATGAACCCCAGAAAGACATATAGAGACATTGTTATGAACCAGCTATCAGAAGACTTTGGTTCACTTAACCTCTGAGTTCAACATCTCAGTCCCACCCACAATTCAAGTTATTTCTCATCTTACAGTGCTAATATTTGCATTTTTCTTGCAATACTTCATTTTCAGGACCTCTTAGCCTTGTAAGACAAATTCCATAATTACATTTTGTAGTAAAAAGGAGCAGGTTAGGCTGCTGTTCACATCTATGTCAGCTTCACACCAATCTTACAAGACCTGAAGATGATCATAATGGTGAAGAAGAACATTTGATAAGTTAACAGACTTTCTCTGTAATGCAAGTGATTTTGATGTTTAGCGAAGGTGGAGGCAACACCACCCAGAAGTACATTCTCCAGACACATTAGTAAAGGTGGTCTGACCCCCTTCCCTAAAGCAGAAGAGTTCTTTCAAAGCTGCATTGTTGCTGCTGTCTCAGGTAGAGCAGCCTACCTGTGTCTCAGCAGGCTGAGTCCCAGGTACCATATGGGAGCACCCATAGCCATCCCACAGCAGTTCCTGCAGGTGAAGGCACCTTCTCTCTGGATTCAAGTTCCATACTCAATGATTAAGTCTGACTTCAGATCAAGGGGTCAGAGTAGATCTTTTACAGAAGACCTGCTACTCCCTCCCCTCAAAGCTCAGACACATTGTCTCTCTCATATGAATGTGGTATTAATGTATGTATGAATGTAGCTTAAAAAACAACCTGATAATGTGAAAATGTTAATTTAAAATATTTTCACTTTCAATATTTTAGATACATAACAAGATATTTTTGAATGTTGTCCTGCTGTGCACCGTGTTGCCATAAAGATTCCTCTTAGTGCCTAGCTTAGAACTTATTTTTCTTTCCCTTCCTGATGGAATAAAGTAAAAGCTGGCAAACACTTGCTTTCAACAGAAATTGATAAAGTTGGACTCTGGACAGACACCGAGTGCTTTCACAATAATATGTATAGCTTCTGTGTGCTACAGAGAACATTTCTGAAGTGTACAGGTGCCTAAACACCACCAATATCCTTCTGCCATTTGATAAGATGCATATGGAGGGAATGATTATTCTCTAATCTTTTATATCTTGATAAGAGTCTGGACATTACAGTATCAGATATTGCACAAACATCAAATCATTTGGTATGAAATCCAAGAAAGAAGTAAGACTATCTTCATGACACTAATCTGACTGTAAGGCATTAAATGAGACTGATATAGAAGAAGCAAAAAGGTACTGAATCAGTGAGGAAGAAATGCTCACAGGAACAAGGTTGGAGAGGAAAACTGCATGCCTCCCACGAGCCTGGCATGATGTCAAAACTCCTAAGCTTTAGAGATGCTGGAGGAGATTGGACCACCCACAAAGTATCCATTAAAGCTGTCGGGCACACAGAAAAGCATTGGGTGATAGAAGGAACATGCTGAGACAGTCTGTTTTCTCCAGAAGCAATAAGGGAGGGGAAGTGGAACAGCCAAGGCAAACTCACAAAACCATGCAAGGAAATACTGAAATGAAGAACTGTAGATAAGGAGAAATATATAGAGAGATTATTATTCTTTGATCCCTCTGCTATTTACCCTGGATAAAATAAAATATATATAATCATTAGTTCTGTAGCTTCTGTTTCTATATTAGTACAAATTTACAGCATTAAAAGCTCCTGCAGAAAGTTTCTCACAAATGTCAGATGCAATATTACAGGTCCCATTAGGTTTACAAGAAACAGAGACTCAGCCTTGAGGTACTGTACAACTGGATGAATTGCACTCTCGGTCTGAATTGGATGGGAGAACTTTGGAATTTCAACAAAAAAAATCCAAACTGAAATAAATACAATAACTGGTGCCAACTGCATAAATGTCAGGTGAACCCTAACTATCAGGTCAGTCCTCATTTCTCAATAATATTTTAAAGATTTTAATAAGATTTAGATGAGTTTTCAGTGGGAAATCACAGTGTATTCCACCTCAGTGCTCCCCCTGGTCCCAGCAAAATACCTTGTAGTTCTCCACCACTCAGCCCAAGTATTTGAACACATAATGAAGCAGCACTTTAGAAATATCTGGGCCATAATGTATTGAGCAGACAATTCCTAGGTGTCTATGTTTCTTTTCTAAAAAAGTGAAACAAATATTAATTTTGAAAGATTTCACATCCATCCATATTTTTTGGCAATGCTGGGGAGTTTCACTTATGCAGCATTCTGCACAAGTCCAGACCCTGAGAGCTGCTTGGGCTGGAAAGACAGCCTCAGGAGGCCTCTGAGTCCGACCTCCTGCCCAAAGCTGGGCCAACTCTAGCATTAAACCAGGCTGCTCAGAGCTTGAAAAGATGGGCTTGCATGACCTCTCTGGTCAACCAGCTCAAATGCTTCACTGCCCTTATGGTGGAATAACTTTTCCTTATATCTAGTCAGAATGTCCCTTGTTTCAATTTATGCCCATTTTTTTTTGTCCTTCCACCCGGTATCATTGTACAGAGTCTCTCTGGGTCTCCTTGTTACCCTCTTTGTAGGTACAGGCAGGCAGGCAGCTGTTCGACTTCCCAAAGTTCTCTCTTCTCCAGGCTTAACAAGTCCCAGGCCCTCAGCCTCTCCTAATAAGACAAGTGCTGCATCCCCAAATATCTCTGTGGCCTTCCATTGAACTTGTCCCAGTTTATCAATGACTTTCTTGTACTGAGGAGCCCAGATGTGAAGCACGCAGTGTGCTGAGTAGACAGGGGTAGTCCCTTCCCTCGATCTACTAGCTGCTCATACAGTCCAGGACAGAGCTGCCTGTCTTGGCTGGCTCATATACCCCTTGCTGTTATCCCAGAGCCCCAGGGCCTTTTCAGCATAGCTGCTTCCCCACTGGTTAGTCCCCAGCCTGTGTTGCTAAAAAATTACTATTCCTTCCCAGATAGAGAATTTTTCATTTGTCTTTGTTGAATTTCATGAAGTTCATTCCTCCAGCCTGTCTAAGTCCATGGGACACTGCATTTTGGAAACATTTATTCTTACAAAAAACACCTGCATAATTAAATTGTAATGCATATTAGAAGGCATTTTGCAAAAATAGTACTGCCAAAAACCTGATGTTTATTGACTCCTTCAGTGTTTGGTGTTTAACCTGAAATTCAAACTCAGAAATGCTTATGCAGCTTATGAACATGCAAAAATCTCCTTTTTATTTCAATCAATTCTAAATCAATTTGTGTCACAGTCAAAAGTATATCTTAGAGACTGAGGAACGAGAACTATTTTTCTAAAAATCCTAGATAGTTTTATTAGAATTTATAATTTGAAGGAGAAATTGAGTTGGTCTATGATTTCTGAATGTTTGAAATAACGGTACAGGCTTTGGCTTAAACCAAAGCACACTGGTGTCAGTGGGTTTTGATTCAGTCTCACAGACTGCACAGCTGGCAAAAACAATATTTGAAACAGTCTCTCATCACCCTCTGGGAAGATAGAACTGTACAGAAAGCCAGAGGTGTGCCAAACAGCACTGATTTCTAAACCCAATTGTACCATCATTACTGTCTCTCTTAGACTGTATTAGCAATGTTTTAACAGATTTGCTTATGCTTTTGCTGTTAAGCACTTTTGCACAGCTGAAGTGTGAACATATGGCCAGAAGAGGTTTATTCAGCAAAGAGATAACAATGACACTTTACGCTCTTAGAATTTGATTGAGTACTTGTTACCTCCAGTTGTTCTGTTTTTCCTTTAAACAGAAAATATCCAAATCAAAATCAGTTTAACCTTCAAATTGGTGCAATGATTGCTTTTCTGCCCATTGTTCAGGTCTGATCCCTGAAAAGCAATGGTGTATGATACTTACAGATTATGTATGTATTTGCTGTTTCCTGAACTGGTTTGTCTCATTAAGAGATCCGTACTCCTGCAAACACAGACAATTTTTAAGCTTGTATTCCTAATTGGTATTGAAATTATATCTATGAGAGGGAGCATAAGATCTGAAGGACCTAAATTGGTAAACCAATGGTCCAATGCTGCAAAAATAACATTTTTGATTGTACTGAGCATGTATCTATGCCACTGTCTCTCTCCATCTCTCTCTCTCCCTCTCCCCGACTTTTATGTGCACACAGACACAGACACAGTTTTCTCTAGAAAAGATGACCCTTACAAGACTAATGTCAGCTACACTGTTTGGGAACAAATCCAGCAAATAGATGATGTCCAGTAAGGCCAAGTGCCGGGTCCTGCACTTTGGTCACAACCCCATGCAGCGCTACAGGCTTGGGGAAAAGTGGCTGGAAAGCTGCCTGGAAGAAAAGGACCGGGGGGTGCTGGTTGACAGCCGGCTGAATATGAGCCAGCAGTGTGCCCAGGTGGCCAAGAAGGCCAATGGCATCCTGGTTTGTATCAGGAATAGTGTGGCCAGCAGGACTAAGGAAGTGATCATCCCCCTGTACTCCACACTGGTGAGGCCGCACCCCAAATACTGTGTTCAGTTTTGGACCCCTCGCTACAGGAAAGACATTGAGGTGCTGGAGTGTGTCCAGAGGACAGCCACAAAGCTGGTGAGGGGGAGACCTTATCACCCTCTACAACTACCTGAAAGGAGGGTGCAGTGGGGTGGGGGTCGGTCTCTTCTCCCAGGTAATGGGTGATAGGATGAGGGGAAATGATCTGAAGTTGCGCCAGGGCAGGTTTAGGCTGGATATTAGGAAAAAAATTTTCACTGAAAGGGTTGTCAAGCACTGGAATGATCTGCCCAGGGAAGTGGTCGAGTCCCCATCCCTAGAGGTATTTAAAAGACAGGTAGATGAGGTGCTTAAGGACATGGTTTAGTGGTGGGATGGCCAGGTTAGGTTAATGGTTGGACTTGATCTTAAAGGTCTTTTCTAACCTAAATGATTCTATGATCAGTACTGATGTAATACAATAAGTCTCACCCTATAGTAACGTAAAATTAGACTAATTGAGGCTTAGGTCTCTACCTCTACCTTCATTATAATTTCATTCTTTGCACAATCCCAGAAATTCTCCTTGGTAAATCACTGTAACAGCAGATCTATCCTGTCTATAATGTAATTCACCCTGGAAAGCTTTTTTGACCCCAAATTTTATGTTCATTCATAGCCTTTTAAAAATAAATGTTTTGGAAATTGTTAAAGAAATTTATATCCTAACATGTTCCTATTCTTTTGTTTTCAGTTGGGCTATCAGTGTTAAAGGAAAAGTGAACATTTTGACCTTACAAACTTCATTGCCATTTTCAGGAGTTCTCTTAATGTCCAACTACTGACTGAACATCTTATGCAATTCTCTAAATTTATCCTCTAGATAGAATAAGAAAGTAGAAAACAAATGATAGTTTGTAGCTCTGTGGAGTTATTTCCCCCATTTAAATGTACTTCTATGAATCCATCCTGAACACAATTAAACAAAACTACTAGATAACAATAATGTGAATGTGACTTAATAAATGAAATTACTTTTATGCTTCTCAGTAATCACATTCAACTGAAAATTTTCAAATTATTTGAGTGGGGTATTGCACAGCATACTTATCCACAGCTCCCAAAATGATTCTGCTAGTTTAGCTATTAATTTGATAACTTAATATGTTTTAATTACATTGCAATAAAGGACATTTTCCTTGCAATGTTCTAAAGTTTTTTATTTAAAAAAAAGGATAAAAGAAAATGTCTTAATAATTTCAAAACAAACCATGCATTAGTTAATTTCTTATAGGATATCACTATATACTGGTATTTATTACCAGAGCTAGGGGAAGATTTAAAAAAAAAAACAGGAAAATTCACTTGAATATAACTTGTTTGTTCATATATTCTTATATTCACTTTCAGAAAGTATACTGGAGACTAAGTTTTCAGAAAAGAATAGTTATGCTAGAATATACTTTAAATGAATATTACAGAATGTGCATGGAAGTGAATGTTAGATTAATTTATTCTGGTTTTATACAGGGCAAATGATTCTGTAAGTTAAATTGCTGCAGTCCAGGAATTGAAATGTGTCCAATCAAAACCAGAAAATATGTCTTGATTGTCAAAAGCAGGTACCTGTCAATGGACTGCAAACCACCTACAGTCTAACGGCTTTTGGTAAATTAGTCCAGAAATAATTTAGTCCAAAAAATACACTTGATAAGGCTCTGAAATTTTCACAAATGAAAAGAGAGACTAATTGGATTTTTCAGAAAACACCAGAAAATTCTGTCACAAAATTCCCCGTTGCACAAAATTTCTGTCACTCACAGCAGTTATTAATTCTTTGACTAAAGTATGTGTTCTGAATTTGCCCATCCATTTTTCTTGCACTGACTTCTCCCATATACTTTAATCTTACTGGTGTGCTTGGAGTATATTTATACTCCGGGCAGATACCAGAATATGTCTTTCCAATTACAGAATGTAACAAGCATCTGACTGAAAGCAAGCCTTCTATTTCGATTAGGACACTAACCCCACATGAAATAACATGCTTCAGCAGAAATCTTGGACCCCTCTATATCACTGTCACAAGTGTCTGTAGAATGGGGAATGTAGCAGTACTTCCCTGTCAACCAAATTTTATCCTTAACATCATATGAGGAAGAAACTTTTTATTTCAATATTCCGTTAAAATCCCATTGGATTGCAAAGATACCAGAATGTCTGCTCTCTTTGTGAATAGGCATCTCTGTATTTCAAAATATGATAAATGAATATTGCAATACTACATAGTACTATTTACTATAGTAATCACTATAAATCACTATAAACTAGTAATTACTTCTTTTCCTCTAGGCCTACTGGCTTCAGAAACATTTTATTTTTGTTGTCAGGTTTGATAAGCATGAATTTATAAGCTACAGTAGAGGTAAAATTATAGTAAGGAATGCTAAAGAGATCTTTAGACCAACGTGGTTTTTTCTTCCTGAGAAAAACTTTCATAATTCATCATTAAATCTAGTGGGTCAGTATTTGCTATAAGTATAGAGTAAATGCAAAAACAAAATGGTCACAAATTTTTTTACCCAATTACATTACAAATAAAACATAAATATTAGCTTCTGTTTTTCCATATATGTAAGATGCATATATATGCACACATAAATAAATGTTTGTATATCATGCATATATGCACACATATATAAAAATGTTTGCATGTGTCAATCTTATGACTCTGAAATACCATGCTCTCACTCTTAATTGGCTTTATAATATAAGGAAAATAAACATCTGCATTTGTAAAAAGTGCTATTAATAAGATACGCAAATTATAACTGAGAAGTTTCTGTTGCAATTTATAAAATTCTGCAATATAAAAATATCCAGGCACCATGGGAAAACCTGAGTTTCCATTTATCTTATTTTTTCTAATTGATAAAGTTCTGAAACAATGGCTTTGTGGGTAGTATCTGGCAGTTAACGTAGCCTTCTCTCCCAGGAAATAGCAATACTACTAATTAACATGTTTTCAAAAATCAGAATGTTGACAGTGAGATGCAAGAGCAGAAAAAGGTTGCTATGTACTTGAACTCACAAGACCTGAATTCTTTATTCTTTGGGAAAGAATATATTGCAAAAATTTCAGCACTGGCAACTTCCCCTGCTAGGAAATGTAGTCTTCAGTAACTGGAAAATGTTAATTTAAATCTTTTTAATAAACTAATAAGTCATCTAAAACACCTTATACTTCAGAAAAATAATTTTTAATCAAACATTGTAGGCTTATTTGATTACTATTTGAGATACATTTTGTACATTTAAAACTAATCACTATTATTACTACACAGATGATAGTGATCCCAGCTAATAAATAGGTAGAATTGAAATATTTATTGCAGTTTTCTCATTTTTTTCTCAATCACAACAACACCTTCTGTTGGTGTATTTTCAGCCTCGTCTCTTCCCAAGGCAATGTCCATGAAAGGTTCCATAGAGATATATTTATATACAAATAGAAATACATATTTCTATGTTAGAGCATTGGAATTTTGTGTACATGTACATGTCATGCCAAATGCTGGAATTCTTGTTATACGTTATCATCACAGAGACAATTAAAGAGCAATTAAAGAGTTTTTAAAATAGGCTGAGATATTTTCAAGATTTGAAAAATGATGAACATAAATATGAATGAGATATAGGTTCATTTTCTCTATTAAAGCTACATCTTGCAGTAGCAACTTGTTCATGCATACTATACACCCTTCAGCATATACATTTGTTCTCTTTCAGGAACCTTCATGCAGGATAGTATGCCAGAAACTCCCTCAATTTTGTAGAGGATTCTAGTTCATCAGCATTTATATAGCTGTTATAAAATTATACACTGAAAGAAGCAGGATTGCAACAGGTAAAACAAAACTTAGCAGTCCATTGATGGAAAAAGCCCTATGTGGTGGTGATCAGTCAGTGAAAACACAGACTTTTGGGAAAATCTGCCTAACATCAGAACATGAGAATAGTCTAGTTAAAAGTCTGTTTTTTCATAGGTTTTTTGGGTTTTGGTTG
>NW_009260028.1:3494962-3496956 GCF_000687185.1 Egretta garzetta | reverse complement strand
CTTGGATAATCAGGCATAGTTCACCACAAATTATGCTGGTGAGTAATCCACCCCAGGTAGCACCATTCTATGGTAATCACCAAAAAGCCTTTAGTTTATTTTTACTACTCTAGATACACAATTTAATTGGCCACTATTGCAGGGCTGTATTTCATCATACTGTGGGGTTGGGAAGTCTAAGAACAAGTTAACTGACATCAGCCTTGCACATGAAGAACAAAAGTGAGTTCTCCTGCTATTTAGGTATGTCCCCAGAGCAGGGAAATGTGTCCCTAGAGCAATTCCTCTTCCTTCTAAAATGATGTATATATGAAGGAAACTACAGGTTTAAATTTATCCCAGTTTCTCACATTAGAAGAGACATATTGAAACATTTATTGAACTGTCAGGGAGTTGTGTTATGGCGGATGAGACATTGAACAAGATATCATGTAGACTTCATATTAATTTCTAAAATGTGATAATTATATTTATTTTCTTCATGATGAATGTTCTACTCCTCTGAGATACTGAGCACCCTACATTTCCACTGAAGTAAATAAAATGCAGATGTGACCCTCAATGTTAATTCATCCCCTTGTGTTTGCTGTAGGCACAATGCATGCTTCTTTCAGCTCTAAGTAGACCAGAATAATAATTATCATCATCCTATTATCCCTCTGCTATAAATTAAAAAAAAAAGACAACTTGTTTTGCAGTGAAGAAGCTCTGCAGATTTCAGCATATAAATAGGGAAATGAATTGGAAGAGACCAAAGATGCAGAACTCTTGTCAAATGTGTCTGAACTGATAGAAGTTGTGAACTACAGCTGCTAATCCAATGAACCAGATGGTATCAGTTGTCAAACCAGGTGTGGGAAATAGGGTTGTTAGCCCTCCTGCAAATCAATTAGATCAGCATGAAAAATCCGTAAATGAACTTCCCACCAAACAAACAAATTGTACCAAAAACTGTCTCAGGTGCTCAGCTGAGTCATGAATGATTTCTGCCCCCTGCCATTAAATCTCTTTATTTCTTTTATGAATAAACCTACCAAAATTTAATTTTCAACTGTTAATGCATCATTGGAAGCTGCCTGACCCAACACCTTTCTTTTTACTGATCCACGCTAATTGGAAGTGTCAGAAAGCATGAAGTATGTAACTGAACTAACAGCAGTTTCTTCTACATATGTTTCAGTAGGCCTTATTTATCCCAATACAGAGGTAAGTAGTTTTTTATTTCACTTAGGACAAAGCTATTGCCAAAATGATGTTTCTATAAAATATAGGGTAATATTAGTTAGTTAGTTGTTGGCTGATGCTTTGATATGCTTTCTAATGAAATTTGATCGGCCATTTTCCTAAAATTATACACAATGCACAGCAGGTTTCATAAGAGACTATGGAGACTGGTAGGCTGCTAGAGCTGGTATGAGGTTGTTTAGCAGAGATATCTGGGATGATTCCAGGGTACTGTTTAGAAGGGAACTGATGAATTAGATTACAGCAATTCCCCATATTATCTTTTTTTCCTAATTCTGACAGGAGGAAGTAGAAGATTTTTAAAGGAAATATCCAAGAATACCCATAAATAGCTTTCCCCTTGAGGGACTGTCTTCTTAAATACACTCTGTAAATGGTTTTCTAGTCAAATATGTAATAGAAATCTTGAAATACTTTATACATATATTAGCTATATACACATATTTTATACACATGTGTGTATATAGACACATACTTACATTAACTATATTAAAATATTATTTTTTACTTACATTTTCATTACTTTTTTAGCTAAGACATAGAAACAGGCTCATTTTGCACTCTGGACTAGAATTAAAGTACACTTAAGTGATTCAGAATCATAGAATCATAGAATCATAGAATGTTTTGGGTTGGAAGGGACCCCTAGAGGTCATCTAGGCCAACCCCCCTGCAGCAAGCAGGGACACCGCTAACTAGATCAGGTTGCTCAGAGCCCTGTCCAACCTGGCCTTGAATGCTTCCAGGGA
>NW_009260028.1:3487465-3491993 GCF_000687185.1 Egretta garzetta | reverse complement strand
AGCTTGGTGTGTTGGTTTTCCAGCAGATGTCGGGGTGGTTGAAGTCCCCCAGGAGGACGAGAGCCTGCGAGCGCGAAGCCTCCCGGAGTTGGAGGAAGAACGCTTCATCAGTCGGCTCCTCTTGATCTGGCAGCCTGTAGTAGACACCAACCACCAGGTTCTCTTTGTTGCCTCTCTCTCTGATTCTTACCCATAAGCTTTCGACCTAATTTCAACCTAATTGTCTCTCTGTAAGCACTTCTAGAAGAAAGGAAGCAAACAAGAGAAGAAGAAATGCACTGAGTGGGGTTTCTCTACATTTAAATCCTCTTATACAAAATGGACTACCACTGAGTTGGACTAAAAGCTAGTATATGTACAAATCTGGGTCATTCTATAGATTAAGTTATCCAAAGAGAAAAAAAAAATCAAGAATACTCAGAGTATGAAGACAGAGTATATACCTCTGAATATGTGTTGCATGATAATGAACAAGGGGGCAAAAGTACCAGGGAAGCTGAACAATCCAAGACAATTATGACAATTTGTTCATTCACAAAGGTTCCATAGCCAGAATCCTGTTGTTCTGTTTTTTAAAAGTCTCTGCTTGTCATACATCACAGAACACAAAGGACTTTGACCAAATAAGCCTGAGCCAAACACTTATAATTTTTAAAATATCATGCTGCTTAAAGCATTGATTAAGGATATGACTCTTAAATGCTCAACATGCATTCTGTCCCAAGAAACCAGGAATCGTATGCTGTTCCAGGGAAATGCTGGCTCACATATCATCAGAAAAAAATCAAAGCCCCAGAAATCACATCACTTAGATGTTTAGAGGCAAATATTCCACTGAATATGAGACAAATTTGTTCTTTATATTTTCCATAGGTATACTTATACAGAAGTTATAGTACAGTAACAAGTATCAAAAAAAAAGGGGTTTTCAAGGACTTGTTTTACTGGGTAGTTCAGATACAAATGATAACAACTGCAGTGTGAATTTAATACAGTAAATATAACTGGATTCTAATATGAAAATCATCATATAGGGAATAGTAGCATGAAATTCAATCAGACAGTTAACTTTCTCGTTAGGAGCATTTTTAGTTATTACTTAAGGTCTGAGTACCACACATGCATTTATTTTTCTATTGTAGCAGTACTCAATACCAGTGTACATGTTCTTATCATGTTGCAATCTTGCTGAAAAACCACACAAACTGATAAACTTACAAAATTACTTTTCTGACATAACAATGATTATTGTACCTCAACATATTTATAATTTTGCAGCATTTATAATTTTACAGCAATTTCAATCAAGTCTCTGAAAGCTTGTGGTTTACAAAAAATAAACATAAATAGAAGACATTATAAATAAGAATTTATCATGAAATCTAATCAGTGTTTCAGCAGTCCATTAGTCTAAATTATCTAATACAGAAAAACCTCAATGATAACATTCTTAAACCTGTTGCACAGTATTTTCCTATTGCCTCCCCTTTTCTGGTGTAGTTATGGTGCTTATGCTCACCCTGAGTCTTAAGGTTGACAATTTCAGCCTTAAAACCTCTTTCAGTACACTTGGGGGTGGGGAGCATCACAGAGAGCCACCAGCACCCCAAGCCATTCACTGGAGGAGTGTGATGTTCCTAGTGGGGTTCCGGTCCTCTTCTAATTTAGGGCTTGTTTTCCCATCCCCATCTGCTCCATTCTGCCTGCTCCCAAGGAAGGGGTGAAAGCTGCCCAACTGCCCTTGTGGCCTTAGGAGTTGTTTGTCTGGCAGGCACTGCCTGGGGCTGTCAGCCCCTTCCCCAGCAGCACTCACGGAGCTGGAGCTCAGGCAGGCTGGGCAATGGGCACTTGGCCACCAGGCACCTGGTAAACCCAGCTCAGCCCTGCTCAGGCCAAGGGCAGCCCAGACACTCCTGGGACCTGCCACATCCAGCCACAACGCAGGGCTGCCTACCCTGGGTAATGGCAAACCATATTTACTGGGCTACACAGATCAACTGTTTTTTGACTTTTCCTTTTCTTTCAGGAATTTTTCAGTCTTTACTGCAGTGTCATGGCCTAAACAGGAAGCAAGGACATTTGCCTTGTTGAGATCCCAGTCCTAGAAGCATTTTCATGAAGATGCAAGACATGCATTTAACTCTTCCACGGGCATAGGAAAGCCTGTATTTTTACTCGTATAGAATAGATGTTGGTAGGAAGGTTAAATGCTCAGTCCTCTACGTAGAACATCCATTTTATGCATACATAATAGTTTTCAATGTTTCTATAGGGCTTTCAAGGCAAAACCATTTGCCTACAGACTCTCAGGCACACAGGAGATAAAAGAAGCATAGAATCATAGAATCATGGAATATCTTGAGTTGTAAGGGACCCATAAGGATCACTGAGTCCAACTCCCTGCTCTTCCCTCCTCCTACCTAAAATTAAATGATGTGACTAAGAGCATTGTCCAGATGTTCCTTGAACTCCGGTAGAAGGTTTTACTTGATTACATCTGTTAATGTAAGAAGCTCCTGCTTAGTCCCAGTTTAGGTGCTCATCTAAGGTTTAAGTCCAAAAGGTATAATGAATATGTATTGTATTGACAAGAATTTGTATGGGTTCTAGGATGGAAAGGAAACTAGATCCCTCTTAATTTCTCCCAAGACGAAGTTAATACTGAGTAGTTCCTTCCCATGTCAAACTCATAACTTGAGCTGATGCAATAATTTAGTGACTGAATAATTGTAACCAACTGATTTATTGATCTAATTTTAAATGTGCCCATTATTTGATCATTGTACTGTTCATCTTTAATTAGCTAATAAAACTGTAGTATATTAAGATTAGAAATATGTCTCATTAAGTGAATATTTGCTTGCTTATGCTTTTCTTTTTAAAATCCATAATTGGGTCATAGAACTGATTTATTTTCTTAAGTTGCAGTATGTGCCATGAACTTTCAGCCCACAAGGAGCTTTAGATAAGCAGTTTCTGAGCAGTTGGCCTTCCTCCCATCTAAAGTCATAAACAGACATTGAGGACAGTATTGCCTTTTAAGCACCTTTGCCCTAATGTTGAATCTAAAGCAGAGTTGGATTTACCCAAAGGGTAAATTAGAAAAAAGATGGGGAGGCAAGGGGGGAGGGAGAAAGAAAGGGGGGCAGGAGAGGAGGGAGGGCAGGAGAAAAATAAATGCCTCATGGTAGCCAAGTGCTCTGTGGAGTTTAAACGACAGGGTCAAAGCTAGAGATGAAAGTGCACTTCCAGCCACTTAAGAAACAGACCACCATGTAGGATATTGTGGTGCCCCTTAATGAATGGAAGAGATCTCAACCATTAAACCACAACCTGGAGAGGAAGAGAAAAATGACCTTGAATTTTAGATAACAGCCTGATCGTGCAGAATGTAGTAAACTTGAGAACTTCTGCATCAGTTCACTCTTTTCCTGTTCCTGAAGTCACACCTTGTCTCCTTGTACGGGGTCTGGCTGAGAAGTTTCTTCCTAGCATCCTGTATGATTCTGTGCTTCAAATTTGTGGCTGAAACAGACATGATAACACAAAAATGTCTTGACTATTTCTGAACAGTGCTTGCACAGCTTTCCTATATCCTGCCAGTTACAACAAATCTTTAATAGCATAATTGCCCTATAGATGTTTCTCTCAGTTAAAGACAAGGAACCTAATCCAACATCAATCTAAATCACTGCCTCTCTAAACAAGTCAGGAGTTCTGCACTGATTCAAGTCAGCTGGCATCTCAGCCCAGGAATCAAGTATTTAAAGAATTCTTTCTATTTATTTCATAGTTCTTCATCATTTTCTTGGAAATCCACATTTCCAAGAAAATCACAATATCAGAAATGAAATTCCCACTATATTATTCTCTTATAGCAGATAGTACACTTCTATTTTGAGAGTATTAATCAGAGACACAAGATTACATACGCTATAGGAACACTGTACGGGAAAAATTAGTAAAAAAGGCTCCACTCACATTTCTAAGAAATTAATGGACGTATTAATTGCTAATATATAATCTGGATCTAGAAGTCAAAGTCTGAATTGACTACCTAAAAAAGGTATTTTCTAGAAGGACTGTCAACAGGAAAATAACATATTTTAAAAAAAGTACAATTCAAGTTCCTTAAATCATCTGCTCTTATCTAAATGTTCACTTAATAAGTACAAATCAACAACAAAATAATGATTGCAATGTTTGCAAAAACATTAACAGGAGAAAATAGTTACACATGCAGAAATTGAGAAAATTATTTTGCTGACATTAATTTGGATAATTTCAAAAATATTCCCATGAAGGTTTAATTTAATTTAAAATAAATAAGCCCTACAAGTTTTCTTTGACTATTAATGAAAATAAATAATTTGTCATAAAGTATCAGTGAGTGAAGCACGTCTCTTTCCTTCTGCTTATGACTGCACAAATCCTAAAGCAAAACAACGCATGACAAAGGAAAAATATACAAATCAAGTGAATGCAACTGACCGTCTCTTGTAACTAAAGGAGTATCATTTTGCTGTTC
>NW_009260028.1:3478576-3487443 GCF_000687185.1 Egretta garzetta | reverse complement strand
TTCTGAGCTGCTGAAGTATGAATGGAAACAGCATTGCTCCACTGACTCTTGGTCAGTTTACCCTTTCTGTACGCAATAGACTCACAGTTGAAAATAATTACTTGTCTCCTTCATATTGGTTGAAATCAGTGACCTTGCCAGTGGATGGAAGTCACAGTTGGTTGATCTAGTCTTTTCTGCTGGCTGGACACAGGAGGGAGTTTCATATTACAAAATGCTCATCTGTTCCCAGTGCCATGGACTGTCAGAGTAAAACACAGGCTAAAGGCGTTGCTATCAACATGAACATACAGTTTTATAGGAGCTTTGAATTTCTCTATGAGCCACTCTTAAAAAAAGACAAAACAAAATAAAAGTCAGTTTAGGTACCTCAGATACTTCTGACTCGTTCTATTTCTTTTATTAAAAACATATAACCATGAGCATCTACAGGTACTTCTGCCTAAGTGAATACTTACTTATTTAAATCATCCCTGTAAATCTTGTACATATGAGACAAACCCCATATATTTCTTCACGGATTCAGTATTCATTTAAAGTTTAAATATCTCATTTTTCTTATGGAATGACAGTTTATTCATTTTCTAAAGAGAGTTTTGTTTAAAAAAAAAAAACAAAACCACAGAAAGATAAATAAGCAGATTCATTTGTTCTATTAAATCCTTAAGAGAACAAGTCACAATGAATGACTGAGGTTTTTTGTGCTTTTGCGTAGTCTTGACATTGATTTCAGGCTCCCTGAAGAAAATCCTTCTTAAATTTTAATAGACCAAGACAGGGGAAACATTCTTTTTAATCTGTAAATTGATTATAAATATCTCATTGGCTGTATTTGTGACCTGATGTTTAAAATTCATATTTAATTCTTGTTAGTCACAGGAGTTATTACAACATTAACTCTCATTCATCTTGAAAGTCACAGGAGTTAGTTCTGGGGCTTCAAGATTTGCAGTCTAAATGCTCACCTCCCACTGAAATCAATGGGTATGTAGGATCACCACATACCTGACAGTGGAGTGTGAAGAGGAACAGGCTGCCTATAGAGGTCCCATGTGTTAGAAAGAGAAGGGGATGAGATGGTCTTGTGTGGACCTCACAAATGCCAAAGTAGGATTATATTTATAGGTATCTAAGTAAAGATCTGTTCCATAAAAATCCCAAATCTTTCATGCTTTCAAAAAACAACTCAGTTCTGACTTCTGGCCATTAACAGATAGCTTTTAATTTCTCCTACCCAGAACCTTTCAGCGTTTTCTCAACCAAATTCCTAGCTCATGACCACAGTGCATCCCATACTCATACCATTTTCAATCCATTTTTCTCCTCCATGCCTCAGTTCTCTAACTTAAACCCCATCAGGTTTTATGACTCCACTCTGGCTGTTGTTACCCTTTGCAAGCATCCTACAGGTTGCTCTGTCTGTTTGAGACTTCTCCTTGAACTTCTCTGAAGAACACATGTTACCACTGTTTTTACGTGGGAAGTTCAGAAGCCCAGATGTAGGTGGCATTCATCAAAAATCTGTTCACACTGGTCTTATGAATATGAATATGAATGAGGTTGAGTAATTACTGCAGATGTTGCATCTTTTCTTCCCCCCCCCAATTTTTTTTTGCATTCTTTCTCTACCATTAGGCCACCATAAAATTTATTTAGAGACACAGATTAAAGTTACATTCAATATTTTTGTTCGTATGAAGTAATTGTGAACTTCATGTCTGTGGTCATATTTCTGAAGTGTGAATTAGATCTTTGCCATATGATCTCCATGCACTACAAGCTCTTACAGTCAGCTTCATAAATTCTGTTTCTCCAGTGGACCAAGCAGTGTTTGTCCGATGGAAAGTGTGTTACGGCTGTGTGCAACTCTCTAGGCTGCTGGCTAAACCCTCAAGGTTATGATAACTGGACAGAACATGAAAAACTACTGGACAAGACATGAGAAACTGCTGTACCTGATAGGTAATAGTGTGAGAAGCTGACAGAAGTTACAGACAGTGCCAAGAAGGATAGCTGGATTTCATAGGTGGTTACACAGGGAGCTGTGAGCTAGTTTGTGCCAGGCTTCACAGGTACTTAGAGGGGAGTCTTGGGGATGTTTAGGGGACTAAAACCTTGGAAGGCCAACAGTGCCTAAATATCATTTATATCATATAAGGTATATATATTGTATAAAGCTGAGATTTGATTACAGATATAGCAAAACTAGAACCACTGGGGAAAACATAATTGTGCAGGTTTTCTGGGAGGAGACTGCAGTGAAGAAAGGGTACAGAAGTATCAAAAAGAAGAGTCAAAAAACAGGAAAATGGATAATAAGTTACCCAAAGGACATAAACAGGCTGTACTTGCTATGAAGCCTAGCATGTAATCACCACAGCTGGTGCAGGGCACCAAAGCAAACCCATTGTTCTGACCATAAGACAAAAGTCAAATCTGCTTCCTCAATCATGAAGAAGCCAGCAAGGAAGCACCCGGATGGAAGAAGGATCAAGCACTCTGGCATTACCATGTCAGCACCTGCCCACCCATCTATAATAAAGAGTACTGTTTTTGTTAATCTCACTGGTCTGGACCAGAGCCATTGTCTCCACTACACGCAGAAAATACAAGTATGGGTACATACATTGGATTGTCTTTTATGAGTATATATACCATCTTTGTACACATTTTCTATCATTTCTGTGTCAAGACTAGTAACAGGGTTTGGGTAGGCTGCATTCCAACCGCATTCTATACCCGATATGAAATACAGTACTTTAGGAGTACATAACTTGTCTCCAGGCATAACTTCTTGCCATATAAAAATTATGCAATTAAGTAACCTTTAACTTATCAGTATGTTAATGCTAAGAGGGAATAGGGTGAATTCAGTGTAAATTCACGTGAACAACATATAGGCAAATACTTTAGAAATACCCTGAACCTCTAATATTTATTAAGAAAGTCAAGAAAACTTCCTAAGAATAAGCTTTTAATTCTGAAGCCCTGGCTAAATTTCAGCTCAGTTAATTACACTCTTCCTGCTTCATTTTCCCTTGTGTTTTTAATTAGATTCAGTATTTTTCTGGTTTTGTCCTAAGCCATTTTACAGTGTGGCTGTGCTCTATTAACCACTGCAGCATACTACACCACAAATGCACTGCAGAACTGGCTGAAGCAATTTCTTTCTATATAGCTTGTAATGTAAAACAATTTTGAGGTATTCCAGGAAGAATAGTTCTCTATAAACATATGGACACTTAGCATGAAATCAATGTAGCAAGCAAAGGTTGGCCAGCCTCTCTGGTCCTGATCCAGCTAAGCACTTCCAACACATGTGGGCTTCTTTTGACTTCATCTCCCATGTGTAAGTATTTTGCTAGATTTGTGTTCAAAAAGAGAAAATTCTGTCTGATCTGCGATCAGAAATGCTGGTAAGGGTCTGTACAGTCTTTGACCGTAATCCCTTGTTTGGAGCTGATTTCCCCATTTTCTCCTCTCAGCTCAAACCATGATGTTTGCTGCAGAAACCACACAGCCGTTCAGGCAAAAAGTAAAGTAGGCATTAAAGCAGATTACTGTATGTTCTCAAGGGGAAAAGGATACCATTAACTTTAACCTCACAATTGCCTTTAAGAGGAAATCAAAATATACCTCATCACTGACACAAAAAAATACCATTATAATCTTCGGTTGTAATAAACTTGTCTTTGCTATACAGGATGCTTTGAGAGCTATATTGCTGATAGGTTGTCCTGGTTTCAGCTGGGATAGAGTTAATTTTCTTCACAGTAGCTAGCATAGTGCTGTGTTTTGGATTTAGTACCAGAAGAATGTTGATAACACACTGATGTTTTTAGCTGTTGCCAAGTAGTGCTCAGAGTACTCCAAGGACTTTTTGAGCTTCTCCTGCTCAGCCAGGTGCATAACAAGCTGGGAGTACAGCACAGCTAGGACAGCTAACCCAAACAGACCAAAGAACTATTCCATACCATATAACGTCATGCTCGGGGGGGTTAGTCAGTCGTTCGGTCGGTTGCGGGCAGAGTGGTCGCAGCTCGGGCTGTGTGATCGCGGCTCGGGGAGTGATCGCTGCTCGGGACGGGCTGGGCATCGGTCAGCGGGTGGTGAGCAATTGCGATGTGCATCACTTATTTTATATATTCTGTATATTCTCTTACCATTATTATTATCACTATTGTTATTCTTCTCTCTTATTAAACTGTCTCTATCTCAACCCACGGCTCTTACTTTTTTCCTTTTCTCCGATTCTCTCCCCCATCCCACTGAGGGACCGGGGGGAGTGAGCGAGCGGCTGCGTGGTGCTTAGTTGCCAGCCAGGTTAAACCACGACATAGGTACATCCTTTTTTCATACCTAATTTTATTAATTTAGATGCTCAGGCTAATTAATGGAACTTCTACATTGCCTTTGCCTTCCTTCTGTAAGTGTCAATTATTAAAAGTACCATGGATAATGATATCTTTCCACAAAAATTCCAGCACATATCACTTCTAGTATAATGCTTGGACTTCTGTATTCCTTTTACAATATATACTAGATTAGAAAGGCAGACCCAGATCCCTACTACTGTTTCTTTTCTCTTCATTATGTAGTAAAGTTTTTTAACTGACAACTTACAAGAATTATGAAAATAACTGATTTACCAAAGAAGCATACAACCAACAGGAACTTGTTCTCAAAGAAGATAAACTCTCCTTTTTTAAAGAATGTGAAGATGCTCTTCTCCAAAGGTATTTGAAAGAAACAGTATGGTTACAAAAGATACACAAGCTGAGTACTCCTCTAAGAAAATATGTTTACCTCCTACCTTCTATACAGAGAGAAGTACTTCACTTTTAAAACAAAGAATTCTAGGAAACCTCTTTGAAATTAATTTATAAATATTAGAGTCTTAATTCTCTTAACTGAAAAGAAAAATATGATTTTGAATACAAGAAAGTTAAGGTTAGATACAAAAAATTAAAAGATACAATTATTCTTTAAATACAGTACTATAAGGTGTACTTGTTTGGTGGTCATTGTAAGACTTTTGACATCAAAGACAAGTATCTGATGCTGAAAAACTAGAACTGACTGAAATATTTTTGCTAGAATGTCTTTTCAGATAAACACACAGATTGGTAACATGAAAACATTTAACAGGTTTGCATTGATTTTGCTTCATTGTTTGCTAGGCAACTGCTTCATTTAGTAGCTCCAATACTGATTGCACAGATTCTGGAAAACAACATTATAATGAACCTACTTATGTAGTGATGTGATGGTGCATAGAAACCACACAATAGCAGACATGGTGTTGATGGGAGCCAAATGGTTTGATTAGCCCTTCAGGCTGAACCTAGATATAGACAAACAATCAAATTAAGATTAGAACATGCAATTTCCTATAAAGGACAATAGGACTACTCTTGAGAGAATTACTAGCTCCTGAAAAAAGATGTGGGGAAAAGAAACTACTTCTGAATCACTGTTTCATAAAAAACATATGGCTGCATTAAAAAAAAAATATTTAGTTGATTTTGACATTTTGCATTTCCTTTTCTACTAAAAGACATTGTGACAAGCTTCTGGTCTCATAATTTAAAGGACAGAAACTTAAAATTACTCCAAACATGGGGATCACATCAGTAAAATAGTCTACCAGAAAGCACTAGACAGTGTTAATATATACTACCTACTTGTACTATCTGCAATGTTCTTAGGCACTTCCATACAATTCTGAAAGGTGAGCTTATGCAGCTGTCCTTAGGAGAAAGTATAACTATTGTATAACAACATTTTATTTACACTTTTTTTCCTTGATCAACTTGCAGCAGTCCTTTGTATTGTTCTAAGAGCATGCATTTGTGAGGAGAAACAGAGAAAGTTGCTTGTGAAATGAAGAGAATATGCTCAATTCAGCAATGAAAAAGGTGACTGCAAACCCATGCTTATAAAATCTTGGCTGAGAAAGAGAAGTTCATCTCAGTGTATGTGCTGACATGCCACATGGACCTACAGGCAATGCTGAGCCCTGTTCTAACATGTAGCCAATCCATGCACTGTGGAAATGGAAGCTAGAACACAAGTAACTTTACCTTAACCTCCCTTTGGGTCACAGAGATATTAGAAGCTAATTCTTCATCTTGGATGCACTGTGATTGCAGTCTTACAGTGATTTTAAAATGAAATAAATGCTTTATGGTTGTGATTATAAAATCTTTCTTCAGTCACAAAGAATTATTATATGTTTTGTGCATAGGCTCTTCTCTCATATCACTAAGAGCTAGATTTTTTCATTTTAAGAGAGAAATTTTCTAACTGGATGTCCTTTAAAAAAGTAAAATACCATAAATGTGCCAAAAATATCAAATCTAGAGAACTCACTCCCTTATGTGCCAAGCAAAAAAGTTTTGATTTCCAACCTAGTAAACAATGGACAATAGTTTAAAAAAGAGACAATCCATTCTACACTAGATATTACTAAGCTAAAAGCTGATGTTTTCCACACACAGTCCTCAACAAAAAAAAATGTAGTATTTATATAAATATCACAAATTAAACTATTAACTGCTCCTAATGTTATCTTAAGCCAGCCATAAGATTTCCTATTTCCTTGTTAATAATACTCTAGCCAGTAGTGTGTCAATATTTTTTCATTTTTTTATCAATAGATCTCAGCCCAGAAGAAAAAAAAAAAAAAGGTGGTGGTGAAAACAAAGGTAAAAGTAATAAGTTTTTAATCTGCTTTTCCTTATTTGAAGGCTTGTGTCCAGGTTCTCAAACTAAACACCAGTTCTTGAAGGCAACAATTAGGTTTATCACTCTTTTACCATTGCAAGGTTTTTCAGTGTAAAAAAAAAATAAAAAACCTGTTCTGTAACTTGGATGTAACAAATTAGTAAAAACAGAATGGAAATTAGACAGGGGTTTTTTTGTGTGGTGGTTTTTTTAATTCACCCCAGGAAAAAAATCAAAATGGCTCGAAATTAAAACATATTCCAAGCAATTACTTCTTACCTACAACTATTTTAGCTCCCTTAAACAAGCTGAAGGTCTGTCCCGTTAATTTTAACTATATCCTGATGAACTGGAATTATGTTTTATACACAGGATGTATGTTTTCCAGTTTATCTCCATTTTCATTTCTGCAGCTGATCATTTCAGTGCAGCACAGCAATCACCACCCCTGTTTCAGAGCAGTCATTTGTCTGACAAACCTGATGGCAGACAAGCAGTATTTACATTGTGACCACAGAAGTGCTAGGAAGCTATGATACACAGTGAGAAGCAACTGTGCTTTGAGTGTAATCCTTGTGGTTAATTATCCTTAATTAAAATGTATGATTTGGATCATGGAAAGTGTGAACTGCTGTGTTTCTAAATAGACAAGAAAGCTATGGACAGTTTCAAATCTTTTTTGCTGACTGGAAAATCTCTACAATTTAGCCTGTTTATTATCACTCAAATGCAACTAATTGTACTTTTGAAATACATTAAAAATGTGCAATCCAGAAGTACGATCTAGTAATGCACTGCAGTACACACTGCATTCCAGAACACAAAAGCCTGGGAGAAGCTTTCCTCTTTTCTCTTTTTTTTCTTTTCTCTCTTAGTGGTAATATTCTTGAATAAATTAACAGAGATTTCTCACCTATGAATTTCACAGGATTTTTTTCACAGGGAAGCACAGATGATCACGTGGCAGCCAAGAAAATAGTAGTTTAATATCAAACGAAAGAATAATAACATTTACACTTCATTTATTGGCAGGACCCCAGGGTAGTTTTTAATTGTAAAGCATAGGATTTTGGATAGTAAATGCTCAGGAAGCTCAAAAATTGTGAAACTTAACACATGAAAATGTGTAAGACAGATCCCAGCTATGTGTAAGTAAATTAAAATATACTATAAAAGGGTACTATAAAATGCACACTTAATGTTTCTATTTTCATTAAAATTTTTTTAAAAAAACACTTAGTTTTTACTTTGTTAAATCTTAAATATATACGTCTTACATATGTAAGAAAAATCAGCAAATATCCAGTATTCAGAATAAATCTATTAGCTGTTCTCCTCTAAAAAGTAATGTCTACCTAGAATGTGTTTTGTCTTTGTGGCTTATTGCGCTAATCAGCTATTTCTGTTGTACCTTGTCTTCCCTGCCTTCTCTTCCCTTTAACCTTATTTTTACACTAGATTTTTTCTTCAACATGTGCAAAAGCTAGTATTGTGGAGGGAGAGTGGGAAGGTGTCCTGGTCCAGCAATCCTGATATAACCATAACAAGGCATTCAAAGGTGGGTGCTGTATCCTCCAGAAATCCTTCTGTGTTCCAATGCAGCACACAAAAGACAAGGAGAGAGGAAATTATTATATCTTTCTTTCACAGAGAGTTCATTTCATAAGTATTCACTTTAGAAAAGAGTGAATATATATTAATTGTGAAAATTAAATCTAAACTTTTAACTGGATTTTTTTTAAGATTTAGAAAGAGTTAAGACATGGTAAGTAAAAAAATCCAGTACCAATACTGAGAGCATTAATGAGATTGTATGCTTCCCTTTCAGAGTGTCCAGACTACAAACCTGTTGAGTTGCTAATAGTAACAGCTTAAACAGAGTGAGACCTCTTCAGTCCTTTTGAAAAGTATGCTTAAGTGTACAGAAATCCCTACCGGGTTTAGAAAACTGAGCTGCAAAAGAACCAGAGACGTTGGACAGAAGTACCTGCTTTGCAACATGTAAGCACTTAGAATCTAGAGAGGGCAGGAATTCACATCTCACCTCTTTGGTAATGGTCATATCTCAGCCGCTTCCCACTTAGTAATAAGGCTTTTAGATGCCCCTTTTATGCACCAAATTCTTCCTATGTAACACTGAG
>NW_009260028.1:3476710-3478520 GCF_000687185.1 Egretta garzetta | reverse complement strand
AATTTGAGACACTGCAGAACGTATTATAGTTGCCTATAGCATTGGCCTTAGCATTTGATCTCTGATTATTCCTAACAGTGTAAAAGCACACACAAAAAAAAGCCTAATAAATAAATTAAATAAATGATAAAAAGTCAGGTGAAAGGATGAAGATTCTTAAAAGTAATGTATTTCTTATTCATATTTTATTCCACTTGACCCTTGACAGAATCAGTTCACCCTTTCACACACATTCTTAATGCCTTTCCACGTTAATCGGACTTATAGTGGTACAGCTGTACAGCTTACCTTGTAAGAGATTACTTAATGCATACGACAAGCATATAGCAAAAGAACTACCATCTATGAACGTACAATTCCTAATCACATATTCTGTTACAAATTAAATTCCATCTGAGGGAACATGAAGTCCAGCATTTTAGCTGGCTAATGGGAAGAGCCTTCTACTTCCTGACATTGTTTGCAATCTAATATCATTTACCAGCTACAGTCCCCAATTATAAATATTGCTAAAGTAGATAACTCACATTAGTTCCTTAGCAAGTGTAATGTAACATTCAACTTTTCACTCAGTACTGCCTCAGACTAGAACAAGGATGCATTCTTAAAAGTGAAAATGAATTATTTAAAATATTCAAACTTCTCCAGCAAGAATATGCAAAAGTCTTTTCAATGTATATTATTACTGGGTTTTTTAATCAATTACTAGGATATTTTCTGCTCAGCTCTCTGCCAATAGTCTGGTATTTTGCTTTATAGATCTTACTTTTTATAGATTAACTATTTCCTTTCAAAAAAATCAATGAAATAGTTTTAATATCAGTGTTTTGTACACAGCTCTTCACTGTTGATACACCCATGAAGCTCTACATGGATTTCTATTTTATGCCATGAAGGCCAACAAAAGATAAACATAGACTCACTCCATCAATGCAAGAGGATTCAAAATATCAAATCCTTCTCATTCTGCTGCTGACTTCTGTGGATTGCATGGATGAGTTCCTCCACTCATGCTGCTTGTTTTCTCACACGGTGCAAGCTAGAAAATATTTTTCTATGCATTCAAAAATTTCTTATGAAGTTACCAGATCAGTAGAAATATCCTTCATTACTGATGAACAAAATGACAAAACAAGCTCACTCACTGCCTTTCCAATAAGATACACTTACATATTACTAATGGAAATAATACTATTGTAGAGGAAAAAATTTTTCATAAGAGATTGTAACCACTTTATTCTGATCATTTTCTTTCAAGTACAATGCATGGCTTTTAAAGGATGGCTTGATAAGTGATTGAAGCAGTGAAATATATCCTATACAATTAAAATTAAACCAACTAAACAATATAACAATTAAAATTATTCTTATTAGACTTCTCCAAATGAATCAGCTGAATTAAACTTCCAGAAAGTTTCATTTCCTTTCAACACACAGGATTATACAAAATATTAGGAATGTAAATTTGAAGAGAAATAAACAAACAAACAAGTACCAAAACCAGACACTTTCCAAATTATTTCAGTCTTCTCTGACCTTGGTATTCCTGGTCCTGCTGATCAGAAAGATAAGTCAAACTTCATTTTGACAGAGACTGATAAATTGTTTCTATACTAAAAACTAATACCCACAATTGATTGCAGTGTCACTATAAACCATTGCCATCTACACCATTCCTCATACCCAGCAGCATATTTCAAGTGTTTATTTTGCAATAAAAGACACTTTATAGCACTGTATCAGCTATGAGTAATAATGTCTCTCAGACTCTACAAAGAAAATAAATCCCTCTGATGCCTGATTCTAGAAA
>NW_009260028.1:3474677-3476651 GCF_000687185.1 Egretta garzetta | reverse complement strand
CCAGGGGGGTTGTGGAGTCTCCTCTGGAGATATTCAAAGTCCCCCTGGACAATGTCCTGTGCAACCTGCTCTAGGTGAACCTGCTTTAGCAGGAGGGTTGGACTAGATGATCTCCTGAGGTCCCTTCCAACCCTTGCCATTCTGTGATTCTGTGATTCTGTGGTCTTTTATTACAGAAAGATATTTAGCAAGGCATCTACATGCTCAATCACATATACAATTGAAACTGTAACCTTGTCTTTAATCCTATATAAAGCCTATTGTAATATTTGGGGGCTAAGATTATTAGCTCCCAAACCTACATATTTTTTTAAGATCACTGAGATGACTGAAGAAGCTCACATAGTCAACAGAAAGACACTATTGTCAGGAGAGAGGTAGTGGTATTGTAACACAAAGAGGATGAGGGGGAATGGAGTGCAAAAGAAGTCAGAGAATCCACATCAGATGTTTATGCAGATGGTGTGGCTATTCCTTAGTCTGCTCATCGGTAAGATGTTTAAACACAGAAGTGAAGTAGGTGCCAGATGGAGATTTTGAACACAGATGATAGAATTCCCACATAACATTTACATTTCTGAATTTTCCTCTATTGAACAGGATTATAAAGACCCATTTGAACTGGGAGGGGTTCTACATAGTCTCATGCATATGAGCTCTATAGAAGTAGAACAGAATTACTATACTGGCTGCAAAGCAACTCAGGTATCAAAAGGTACAAAAAATTTTCATTCATTTAACTAATACTAATTTTATTTGACTTGTTATACCAACCTTCCCTCACTTATGCCCACACAATCCTATCATAACTGGTGTTTGTTAGAGTCAGGAGGGTCACACAAAAACATCCAGTGAACAATACCAAACAGAACAAGTTCATAAAAATCATAATCTATTCTCAATTCATGAACCAAGAAAGATATATTCACTGAGTATAAAAGAAGACTGACATTCATTCAATGAGCCCCTTAGAACATTAATGTCCCCATGACTGCATAGTACAACCTTGACCGAAGAAAATGTATGTTTAGTTCTTGGTACTTTAAAAGCTATCACCAGCAGCAAGCTGGAAGGTTTTTATAAAACCCTATTTATTCATTGAGAATACATTGTTTGTTATCTTAATGGTATCTATGAAACACTGTGAATCACTATCTATCCCTATTAAATCTACTTTCATATTTCTCCCCCATCCTGTTCTCTCAACTCCATTTGGAGAAGTTGATGAGGCTGAATAAAGACTGTAATAACAGGATTTAATGGGTATAGTATCTGTAGGTAGACAAGGTCATAAGTGTTGAGTAAGTAGCAGCAAAGGCAAAGGAAAGAATCAGAGTCTTAAACAAATCGAAACCTTGTGAAAAGCTATTGTTAATATCCTAAGAAAGTGATTTGCTTCCTCTGTGAGTGAAATTCTTTGTTCAGGAAAAAAAAATATTAGGTTGTTATTTCAATAAGCTTGTTCCTTTCCTTGAATTTTTCATCAAATGTCTTGCTTAGGCAGTTAAATATTTATAAAGGCACCGATTAACAAAAGCAGTTAGGTAACTAGTTCCCCTTGATTACAGAGGAATTTATTATTCTAAATCCTTTTGCAAATCTGGGATTTTACAGATATTGTAAGTAATCCTTTCTAGAATTTTTAATTTGAGGGTTTGCAATTTGAATTTTCTGCTATTGCCTGAACAAACAGTTTAAACTAGGGCTAACTGAACTTTCCACAGTGCAGCACAGTGCAGTGTCAAAGTTAGTATTTCAGAGATAGTATTAACTGTAAGCATTATTGCCAACTTGACGCATGACATTAGGTTTATTTTATGTCCTGGTTTCAGCTGGGATAGAGTTAATTTTCTTCATAGAAGCTAGCATAGTGCTGTGTTTTGGATTTAGTACCAGAAGAATGTTGATAACACACTGATGTTTTTAGTTGTTGCCAAGTAGTGCTCAGACTGCTCAAGGACTTTTTGAGCTTCT
>NW_009260028.1:3472174-3473492 GCF_000687185.1 Egretta garzetta | reverse complement strand
CAAAAGAAGAAATCTTGGAAGCGAAAGTCAACTCATTTAGAAAGGGAGGATGAAAAAGCGGGGCCATCACAAGAGGAGGAGGAAGAGCTCATAAATGAGACAGAAACCACCTGATCCCTATCCTTGAGTGAGCTGCGAGATATGCAAAAAGATTTCAGCCATCGTCCAGGTGAGCACATTGTCACCTGGCTACTCCGATGCTGGGATAGTGGGGCCAGTAGCCTGGAACTGGAGGGTAAGGAAGCCAAGCAACTAGGATCCCTTTCTAGGGAAGGGGGCATTGACAAAACGATTGGAAAAGGGACACAAGTCCTCAGCCTCTGGAGACGACTGCTGTCAGCCATAAAGGAAAGGTATCCCTTCAAGGAAGATGTCATATATTGCCCAGGTAAATGGACTACCGTGGAGAAAGGCATCCAGTACCTGAGGGAATTAGCTGTCCTGGAGGTGATTTATAGTGACCTGGACATTGACCAGTTGCCCAAAGATCCAGATAATGTCCAGTGCACACGACCTATGTGGAAGAAGTTGTTATGGAGCGCACCAACATCATATGCCAACATATGGGCAATGCTGAACTGGAAAGATGGAGAGGGACCAACAGTGGATGAAGTGGCTAGCCAGCTCCGGGAATATGAAGAAAGTATCTCTTCCTCCTTTGTTTCAGCTGTGGAGAAACTGTCCCGGAAGTTTGAACAATTCCACGAGGATATATCTCACTCCCCATCTGTACGAACAAGTATCTCAGCCACTAGGAGGAAGCATCCTTCTACTCAAGAGCGAGGATATCAAGGGCACATACCACAGGGCACCCTACGGTTTTACCTGCGTGACCATGGAGAGGATATGAGGAAATGGGATGGAAAACCTACCTCAACCCTAGAGTCACGAGTACGTGAATTGCAAAGAAAAACAAACACAAAAGGGGGCTCTTCCAAGAAACTTGTTGCTCCAATTTCCAGAGACTGGGCAGACTGTAGTTTTTTCAGACAGAATAGAAGGACTGATCTTAATTCTGATTGTGATGAAGGAACTTCTGACTCATAGACACAAACCATGAGCAACAGTGATAAGAATTAGAGGGGCCCTGCCTCCAGCCAGGTGGAGGAAAGGGACAACGGTTTACTGGACTGTGTGGATTCGATGGACTGGCACGTCAGACCCACAGAAGTATAGAGCTCTGGTAGACACCGGTGCACAGTGTACTCTAATGCCATCAAGCTATATAGGGGAAGAATCCATTTGTATTTATGGAGTGACAGGGGGATCTCAAGAGCTGACTGTATTGGAGGCCGAAGTGAGCCTAACCGGGAATGAG
>NW_009260028.1:3414947-3468814 GCF_000687185.1 Egretta garzetta | reverse complement strand
ATTAAGAAGAATGAATGTTGAAGAAACTGAGGAAGTGCAGCAGATGGAACCAGAACTGACTTCATCATGCAACAACCCAACACCAGACCCCATCTCTCCTGCCCTGAAAGACTGTTATGACAGATGGAGCCCAAAACCAGGGACTAAATGAACCCAATGGACATTTTAGAAGGATGGTCCACAGACTAAGGGAATGCTATCTGTGTATATATTTTTTAAAAAATGGGAAGGTGGTGGTGATTAATTGGAATGTATTGTAAGGGTGGGACCTAAGCATGACGTAAATGGTATAGAATAAGGGGTGGACATTTTAGGGGATTGAGTAATCATATTTTTTTCTGAGAAATAAACTTCAACTGAATATATTCAGTGTACTCTTTTATTTGTTATTCTGCCATATTGTAATACCAATAGTACTTAGCATGCAGTCCAAGAATGAAGCTCATGTGTTTTGTCAGGTTATTTCATCAATAGTGTTGCTAAAACAATAGCAATAAATTGCACAATTACAAATATCCCAATTTTCATGTATAACCATCCTTCTTCCCCTGCTTTTCCTTGTCTTCCTCCTCTCACCTAGCTCACAAACACGAATCTTCCTTTCTTCCTCTAAAGCCTTGAACCATTGCTCTTCTTGAGCCAGACTGCTCATTCTCCTCCCTGCTACAATTGTTCCATTCACTTCTACTTCCCTTGCAGCCCTCAACAACTGTTGCACCCTCCTTATGTCTCCTGGCTCTTCGCCAGACCTCTTCCATCCCCTCACCATTTCCTCTCCTCTTTTAGGTCAGATCGTTCTGCTCCTAACTTCTGACACATTTAAGTTCTTGGTGTAAATTGTGTTTCCATGTAGCTCAAAAACATTAAAGAAAGAATGCACATATTAGGTCAATAGTCACTTAACTTAAAAGTTTCTACTATGTAGCATTAGCTGTACAAGTAGAGTTCAGTGAAATACCACTAAACGTATTGGACTATTAACCCGCATTAGCCAAAGGTGCATACAAAGTCACGAACACAAGGACTAAAATGAACTAGTATTAATTAGAATACAATCAGAAGCAAGAATTATGGCCTAATAATAGATGGATTTCAGGGACAAGAGATTAAGTGAAGGGAAAAAAAATAATATTTGATGTGAACAGCTATAATAAGGAATCAAACCAAACATTTGAATCATAACCTCCTAATAAAACATTCACTTCATTTTGTGTATGTACTTTGCAAACATATAATATCCTACTTGGCATTGCTTTTGGTTGATTAATTCTCTCCAGGTGTAAGTCAGGCACTTTCACTTACACGCTTCAATACACACACCCATCAGTCAAGTCATTACATACTCTTTTTCCCTAATCTTTTCAGCTATGAAGAGCTGGACTGAGTATATGGGTAATACAACAGAGGGGTAAAACATCCTCCCAATCTGTTTATTACAGTAAGTAGAGATAATACAGTAGCAGTGTAAAACAGTAATGTACCAGATCCTTTGCTGGTCCAGTAATTTCATGAGCAAGGTTGGTTGCTGGCTGATGATCTGGTCTTATATTTAATTACTTACTTGCTCACCCATGGCAAAGACAGCAACTTGATATACAAAACAAATAAAAAGAGGAACAGTATTTTGAATGTGTTATGGAACAGGTAAAATGATTATAGATCTTCATTCTTTCCCTGTGGGTTTGAATTTTGTGGTAAGAGAGTTGCCAAACAATGTCACATCTTGATGATAGCAGGGTGAAATCAATAGGAAATTTGTCACATGAGTTAATGAGGGTTCTTGGATTTAGTTGTGTTGATAGTTTGGTTTTCTTTTTTTTTTTAATTTGGGGATTTTTTTTTCAACAGATGAGTGATTTTCTGTTCTTCCTCTGCCAAGATACTTTTATATCATCATAATCAATTCAGAACAAAGAAGGTATTTTATAGTCTTGCGTACACAGTGGAGAAGTGATTTTTTTCCTTTTGTGTCTTTGTTTCCCAAAGGCTCTGGATGCATCACTAGAAGCCTGCTAGCTTCCAAGCAACTAGAAGTGTTTCATGTCCAATCCAATAAACTTCCTAAAGTTTTTACGTTTGCTAGGTTTTTGATAATGCTCTATGCTGATGTTAAACTCCCATTTGCAGTATTTATGACTTTCTCATTACAAATGGGAAAACTTCATAGTAAACTTCACCAAGCCACAACACTCCAAATTCTTCTGCAATATAGAATAAAAAATAATTTGAGCTAGACACTATCTTGATCTCATAGATAATAGTACTTCTAACTTGTATTATAGCTGTTCTATATCAAGTGTCGAAGAATCACATCAAGCCAGTCAATGTTCATCAGATTTCACAATAAAAGAAAGTCAGTCAGCAAAAATATCTATACAAGTCCTTGTAAATTGTGTAAGTAATTAGAGAAATTTTCTGCCAAAAGTATAGGTTCCAAAAGAGTTCAGATAGAACTTGGCAAAGGCAGTCAAAAGTGCAGAGAAATTTTAGTTTTCAATTTAGATGCTGGAGATCTGACTACTGTTGCCTTGAAATTAATGAAATTCTTTTCAGACCAAGCCATAATTCCCATTGATAATTTTTCCCCTTGAAATTTAGGAGCCTAATTCCCCTATGCACATTTGAAAATTCCAGCCCAAGTTGTTTATCATCAAAAGATCATCAGTCTGTAAGTATGTGCTCCTTTGCTTGCCCGCTTGCTTTTCTGATGTTGTTTCACATCATGTGGAAACAAAAATGTAAGCACTTAAGTAAACATCATTTTAAAAGATTGAACATATCAGCACTACTGAGAATATTGAACAATTTCTCTAACAATAAGCTAGTTAGCTGATCAGAAAAAACTACTTTTTGCAAATTAGTGCAGGAAAAAAGGTTGCTTGAAAGCCATGCAACTGACATATGAAACAAAGTAGAGATAAGATAATTACCTAAACATCAAATTACTGGAGTAGACAAGTTACACCAACAGTTGCTTTTTTTATTATTATTATTATCTCACATATTCAAATTATCTTGAAATAATCCTCATTGTTTCACTTGTGAAACCAGCTGGATGAGTGCTTAACTTTGATATAAATGTATGAGTTCAAAATCCAAAGAGCTGGCAAACTAATAGCAAATGCATTTCTGATAGATATTCATAGAATCATAGAATTCTTTAAGTTGGAAAAGACCTTTAAGATCATCAAGTCCAACCATTAACCTAACCCTGCCATTCCATCACTAAACCATGTCCATAAGCACCACATCCATCCATCTTTTAAATACCTCCAGGGATGGGGACTTGACCACTTGCCTGGGCAGCGCATTCCAGTGCCTGAGAACCCTTTCATTGAAAAAATTTTTCCTGATATCCAATCTCCCCTGGTGCATCTTCAGGACATTTCCCCTTATTCTATTGTTTGTTACTTGGGAGAAAAGACTGACACTCACTTCACTACAGACTCCTTTCAGGTAGTTGTAGAGGGTGATGAGGTCTCCCCTGAGCCTCCCGTTCTCCAGGCTAAACAACCCCAGTTCCCTCAGCTGTTCCTCATCAGACTTGTTCTCCAGACCCTTCACAAGTCTTGTTGCCTTTCTTTGGACATGCTCCAGCACAAAAAATGAACACAGTATTCAAGGTGCAGCCTCACCAGTGCCAAGTACAGGAGGATAATCACTTCCTTAGTCCTTCTGGCCACACTATTTCAAGAGCAGTCGAGGATGTAGAAAGAGGAAGAAAAAGAAAGGCAACACCCTACAGTTTTGATTTATGAAATTAAAGACTTCTGGAGCTTTTCAGCTGAGTTTGCCCTTGTCATTCTCTGACAAAATAAATTTAGAACTTGGAGAACTCCAGAAATGTATGGTTCTTTCAGTATTACTTGTCTTCATCTTTCAGCCCTGCTGCTTCTATTACAAAATCCCTACAACTGCTGTTGACTGTGGAGGGAATCCTCTGAAGACCATATCTTGATGGTCTTTTCTTCTTTGCAGTTAAATAACCAATACAAAATTTACAGATTTATGATGGAAGAAAAATCCAAGATGTTCAATTGGCTTAACTTGTTACTAAAGTTAATGAAACTGCTGAAGGAATGAAGAATGTTATGAAAGTGATCACTTTATTTCCAAAATGAATTAGCTAGCTGAGACTACACTTCTTTCATGGAATACAGCAAGTATCCTAGACTAAAAACACACATACCACAGTGTTTGATTTGAAAATTTGGCATATCCTGTTATATACTTGATATTTAAGGAATGGTGATATGCATGTGCCTAAGTTTAACATCAAGAGTGTAGATGAATGTTTCACCATTGTAGCACTGAAGAGAAAACTATTCACTGTTTATGTACCTTTTATACTGTTTAAAATAAAATTATAGGATTGTTGGTAAGAAATAAAACTCTCAAGAAAAGATTTATTTCTGTTGAAACCGAGAACACAAACTTTGGTTTAGAATTCTAGGCAAAAACCATCAGAATTTTTTTGCATGTTAGTCTTGGTCAAAGTATTTCCATATCTTTTCTTTTATTGTGGGATCTAAGCCTCAGCACATTTAGAAACCTAATGAGTCTCCATGCTCTAAAGATATCAAGCCAGTGTGTTTGCCCTTAAAAGCCTCCACATTTTAAACTACAACGCATTTTTTTGTTGCCCCAAAGTTGCCAGAATTAAAATAACTTTAAATCAATATGAGACACACAACAGCTCTGAAAAGTCTGGATCATTTCATAGACAAACTGGTCAGGGAGATTAGAATCCAACAAGCTGACAGCTAGGAAGACAAACGGCATCACTCTGAACGTCCCTTCCTCCCTTCTCCTTCCCCCAGTTTTTATAGCTGAGCATGATGTCATATGGTCTGGGATGCCCCTTTGGCAAGTTGGGGTCAGCTGTCCCAGCTGTGCCCCCTCCCAGCTTCTTGTTCACCCCCAGCCTCCTTGTGGGTGGGGTGGAGTGAGAAGCAGAAAAGTTCTTGATGTTGTGTAAGCTCTGCTCAGCAATAACTAAAACATCTCTGTATTATCAACACTGTTTTCAGTTTTCAGCACAAATACAAAACATAGCCTCATACTAGCTACTATGAAGAAATTTGACTCTGTCCAAGGCAAACCCATTGCAATAAGAATTATACGCTTACACTTTGTCAACAGTACACAAAAGCAGTTCGTTTTTTCAGAAATACTAAGGCTATTTTTATTAAAAGAAATAAATCAACCGTTAGTGATTTAAACTATTAAAAGCTGTCACTTTCAAAATAGAGATGAATAGTCCTATTCTCAAGAATATTAACAGTGTTTTCTTATCTCTATCCATTATTACTGTCAATATATCTTACAGTTAATTAGATTATTTCTTTCAAAATCATGAGCATTTAAATTCCAAGCAGGGCACAATTTTTTTCAATGAAGAAGTGTATTTGAAGTATTTGAGGCAGTAAAAAGTCATCTCAAAAACTATATAGGATACATTCTTTTAGGTCTTTATCCATATGATCAGTCTTTCAAAGCATTTAAAGTTACGCCTAGGGTTATGCCTGAAGTTAGTTAGACTTCTCATTATGAAGAAAGATAATTTAATTTCATTTTAAAAGGATATATTAATATTATACCCTCTTCTGTAATCATGCTCATCAAAATGATAAATAATTGTCTAAAAAAGACAAAGATCTGATAAGAAATACATTGAGGTCAAAGGAAGAAACTCTGCTGGGTTTCAAAGATACCTGAAGTGAGTAGCCTGCTTAACAGAGTGATGAACCAGCCATTAAACTAATCAGAAAACTGAAGTTATTAACAAAACTGAGATGCTAAAAGCTCACTTGACAGCAAGAGAAGGTAGAAAATGTACTTGGTAAACATTAGCTAGTTTTTGTTCTTAATAATGTGTAAAACATTAGCCATGGGAAGTTATGAATTATACAATATGACCTTTCAAAGCGGTTATTTTAATCATTATCCAGCAATATGTGATGTGTCTTGAGACAAAGACAAGAAAGTCTGTTATGCACTTGATCAGCTGCTAGAAACAGTAGGTGAGAGCATCAGAAACATGGAAGGGTAAGGATCTTGAATCAAAATGGTCATTGTTAAATAAATCTATCACTATACACTATAGACTATACATTACTTTAATAACGTGTCAATAATATTTTAACATCAAGCTTATTTTACATTATTTTGTTGTTTGTTTTTTTCAGCTCATGAGTCTTTCAGTCTTTAAGGCTTTATGTAAAAACTAAAGTTCAACAGAGTTGGTGCACATGATGGTTTGTAATATTAGTATATGCGAGATATCTAATATACAGCAGTTTAATAACTGAACTGAATGTAGATCTATGCTGCCATAAAAGGGACAGAAAAATACTGGGAAAATTACAAGTTATTCCCCCCAGCCAGTGTCCTGAGTTAGATCTTTCTATCTCTTTCTTGTCACCCTGTAAAACAGATTGCCTGGCTTTAAAGTTATGCAGTCAGAAAATTACAAGTCAGGATATAGGCCTGCTTGACAACTGATGGGTTCTGCCTGTGTTTAATTTAATCCCTTCTGCCTCTGAATGCACTAATATGGGGATCCTAGCAAAAATACAGTTTGTCAAAGAAGAACTTTCCACACCTTCAGGGAAGTAGCATTGAATACGTACCTCTTACTTAAAGCATCTTCAAAACTACATACAGGTATCTTTTTTCACCAATTTGAATATTGCCAGCCTTTACTCTTTACAGTCACCAGCTGAATGACATCTAGTAGTGCTTTCAGTTGTTTTATTTAAGAATGAATTTGTTTTTTGAAATCACTATTCAAAACATTCTAGCTGGAACACAACTGAGCCATGCTTGAGCTATTCCCTGGCTTGCTTTTGTGCAGTAATAAGAGCTGGCTGGGGTCTGTTTGTGCTTGGGTCTCACTGTGACTTCTTAGAGGAAGGATATTAGCCAGCTTTCTGCATCTAGACTCCCAAAATTAAACAGTTTTCCTACTCTGGGCGTGGTCAATGGAATTCATGTCAGGAATTTCAAGCAAACATTGGTTTTATTTGTTATCCATTACCAAAACCATATTTAAGGTCATCACAGAGGTGAAACATTCTAACAAGTTTAATAAGTATAGACTTTCTTAAGTTTGGAAAACCTTTTCAAAACCTGCAAATCTTCCTTTTTATTTTTTTTTTTATATCATATACATTTTGTCAGAATAAAATGTATATCATACCAAGAATACCCTTTCTTTACATAATACAGCACATCTATATCTGTTATAGTATCATTTCTACATTCTCATCAAGTCACATGTTATTTTTGCCATTTCAAATAATAAAACTAATCAAAATGGTAACTTTTAACAAAGACCATTCCTTGGTCTTTCGTTAGCTCTATCTTATTTCCCTCAGTGGTTCAGTTGGGCTTCTTCATTATATAGCTCAAAAAAAAGCAAAAGCATAATTTAACAGCTTCCATTATATATATCACTACAGAGGCTACTTTCTTTCACCTAACACCTTCCCCTCTTTGCCACAGATTTTTCACAAGGCACCACCTTCCTCTTCTCCGGGACTCATTTGTATGTACTGAGATTAAACACAGCTCTAAAGACACAGGGGAGATATTCTAAGCTGCTGAGGGAGTTAGGTACTGTGTCAGTATATAATATGTAAATATATGAAATATTCCTTTCAATGAGGGACAACTGAAAGGTGTAACAAGGACTGCTTCAATATGAGAATTACAAAAGCCTTTTTTTGAATAGACAAAGTTTAGTTCTTCCATGTGAATATGCATGGAATACAATGTTTTAAAACAATATCATCCATTGCAAACACTACACTAAAAAAAAATTTCTCAGTGATAAACAATAATATGGATGGCGGAGATTCAGTAACCCTCATCCTTTAAAAATGTTTCCTTGCACAGGACTTCCCACATAGTTGCAGCTGTAGTTTTTCAATGGGATCTATAGGATTCTGCTACTGTGGAGTTTTATCTATTTATGAAATATATTTTAAAACCATTTTTCAGTCAATCCTTCTTTTAGTCATTCAAACTCATACCTAAATTGAAAGCAAATGATAAATCCGTATGAGGCTAGTGGCAATCTAAAGATGCTTCAAATTAAACATCTCTATAAACATCTTGCTCACTTAGGCCTCAACAGTGAGATGTAAAGAATGACTTCAGAGATTTTCAGAATACTTACACGCGATTCAGAGAAGTCATAAAGGTCTGACAATGTCCCACATGACCAAGCATCTCCCCAAAGTAGTGATATAACTCAGATACAGTGAATTCCTTTACGATTACATTTGTTGAAGATATGACCATTAGCATTTACACAGTTCATTTATAAAAGATCACAGTTTAGCCCAGTGTTAAATGTGGGACGATGGCAACACTGATGATGGTAGTATATTTTTATATTTTTACAGCAACTCTGGTGGTTTTGTTAGTCCTTCTGCCTCAGCCAGAGCCCACAGGTATTGTTCAGAATTTATTCACACCATCCTATAGGCAATTGCTGTGGAATCGACTGCTCAAGAGACTCATCTGCCCACAGGTAATTCCAGGAATACCTCTCAAGGGGAGAGACTAATGAGAGTGAAAATGAAATAGTCCAGTGATGATACAGAACAGGAAAACAGAGTCAATGGTGAGAATAGAGGCAGGGAGACATGAGTGTTCATCCTGAATTCAAAATGAAGCCAACTTTAATTTTAGTTTTAGAAAGCCTGGGCTTCATACTGTTAGTTTTCTTTAGCACTGGCTCAAACAGATAAATTTAGAGTAAATTGAGAGTATAAATCTAGGTTTCTTTTTTGATTTGTATAAATAGGGAGTCTGAATTCACAATGAGGTTAGGTATTAGTGATTTTTATTTTTTTTTAAATTTAGGCCATTCTAAAAGCCCTCAGAACAGAGAATGGACCTACATGTTATGATTTTTATTTTGAGTCAGAAGAATGAAATGGCTAAACAAATTTTCAATATCTATTTAGCATGATATATATAGCCTATATATATACACACACACCATTTATGCCATATGTTTATGCTATATATATATATGTCTATGTCTATAGTTCTTATATACAGGCAAACCAGCTTATTAATGATTGCACTTTAACTGATTATTTTAGAGAAATTTCAATATTAGTATGACAATAAAAAATATAAAACAGTGAAAGAATAGAAAATCTTAAGAAACTCCCTTCTCTGAGAAGCCATATTGAAAATGCAGATGTATATATATTTTACACCACATTTTTCTATGAAGTTCATTACCTTACTGAAAGAGAAATAAATTATTGTTTCTTCCATTGCTATCCTGTTCCATTTATTTAAGGCTAGTGCAGCTTTAAATAAATAAACTGTACAGTGGGAAATTCACCATTGTCCCAGAGGGACATTGCAAGACAGGTACAATACTAAAAGCTTTCTTAAAATGGATCATGTGGCATCAGGCTTGTTCTAGTTCTTTTTAGAGGATCAAGGGACATCCCCTCTAACAGTCTGAATCCTATTCCCATCCTTTCCTAATCCATTTTACTTCTCTGTTTCTTTGTCTTTAAAATGTTAATTAACTTCTTAGTGTACATATATCCCAAACTAGCTTTCATTAACTTACACAGTGCACTACTTTACGCATGTTGTATGTAAAGCCAGGTAGATACTGCACCTTTCTACAGGTTGATTCAATCTATTAGAAAACGGTGTAAATGAAGCCACTCTGAGCTCCAGGCTGTCAGAGCTGGATTGCTTCTGCCTACCTGAGCAAATGTAACTCAGTTATCTTTACAGTAAATACAGTCTTCATTGCAGACACATTTAAACATATATGGCTACACTTGTGAACAATCCAAATGATTTACAATCACTGTTAGTGAAAATAATGGGGTGTTGAAGGTTGATGAGAAAAAACAGGTTTTACTAATCACAAATTAGAGCATGCACCCTACATGCTCCTCTACTGAAATCAAAGATAAGAGTATTAGCACAATGTTATTTATCTTAGAAGTAAAGGGGTTTCTGTACTTTAAATAATTTTATTTAGATTGCCTTTATTGCTAAGATGTTATCTCTAATAACACTTAACATCCTTCAGCATCACAAAGTGCAAACCTTTAGCAAAAATGTTAAGGTAGTAGCCAATTATGTATGTAGACAGATGCCACATTAAGACTAACCGGTGTTTTCAAAGCAGCAGATTGTTAGAAACATCTATATTGAAGTAATTCTGTCAGAAGAAATAAACTTCAGTATATTCAAAGACAGTTATGGTCTATATAAAAAATAATTTCTAAAAAGAAAAATTGTAACACCAGTCACCCCCAAAGTGACTTTTGGTGTTATGTAAATATTAACCCTTCCTGTAATAAAGCTTATAAATATATATATGACAAAGTTCTGTTCACATGAATATTTCAAAAAGAAAGAAAATAACATGTCTTGTGGCTGAAAATATATTTATTTTCTGATCATTTCTATTCATAAGTAAAGAACTCCTCAAGAGCACAGCTTCTAGAAAAAAAAAGGATATGATCAAAGGGCATAGAGTTAATGTAAACCAGAGACTGACTGTAAGATAAATAGACAGTTCCTCCATTATTTTTAAATAATCTTCCAGTCTGGTTCTATATAAACAGAAAAATCAGCAGTGCAAAGGAAAAAAACCACAACTTCTGTTGTTCAAATAAAGTTCAAACTTAAATGCAAACTGCAGCAAGCAAGGCTATAGGAAAAGGAGCCCATAGGGCTGATACACCAAGTACCCTTAGTGACAACTTAACGTGTGCTTTCTGCAGTTGTCTTGACTGACAGTTTGTTTTAAATATGAATATTAACAGAAGGTTCTGCCTATCATCAGATGGCTTAACATAATTTTTCTTCATCCTCAATGCTGTTTTATTGTTAATTTGTTTTTTAAACCAGCAAATTTCTTTAACTTATGAAAGTTCTTTCTCCCCTCCTCCTTCCTTCGCCCCAGGAAGGTCTTGCACACTGATTGATATATGCCAAGACAGAGAATTGTATTTTTTATTCTAAATGTCAGATTTACAAGTTCTGTGTACTTATTCATAGATACTTTCATCCCTCCATGCTAAATGGGATTTTTTTATACTTCAAAGCTTGGATAGTTTTCTTTGAAAAAAAAAGGAAAACGGAATTCACATATTCTTGAGCATATATATGGGAAAGCTTGATGTTAAATTTCATGGAAATGTATGGCCAAGCATGACCTTATTTTAAATTGTAAATCTCAGTTGTACATACTTTTGAAAAAAATACAGTTTAGTGCATGCTTTTTTTTTTTTTTTTTAATTCTTTTGTTCTGTTTGGTTCTGTCCTAAGCTTGTTTATGACATTAACTGACTTTTTAATAATCTACTAAATTGGTAAGCCTTAAGAATATGCTGGAATCTTAAAAGCATTAAACTGTTGATTTACAGGCATGAACTTGCAGATAACAAACTATCTCTGAGATGCAAATATCTGATCCTTTTTGCCTGTGAAAATATCAGTTTTGGTCAGTTAAAACCTGGAGACTTTCATAACACCAAAAATAGATATCCCAGAGATGTGCCCCAAAAGCATTTTGTAATCTAATAAAATTAGCAAATTAAGTCAAATATTCTACCTATTGGTACCTGCAGCTTTTACTAAAGAATCAGCACAGGACACTAAAGAAGCTAAAATTAAAGAATAAACAGGTTTAGAAAGTAAGGTGAATCTACATAAGTTTCACGATAACTGGATGCTCCTATTAATTCACTAAAATGTGGATTTGAACAGAGAATGAAATACATTTTCAAAAATTTTATGAAAGCATTTAAAATGTCAGAAAACCAATTCAGCTTCTTCACTGCAATTGTGACTAGTAGGAAGGATATGTGGAAATTACTCCAGTTCTGATGTTATTACATATTGGAACTCATACTGGTGGCTGACTTAAAGAAGGCATTGTATCCCTCTGGATTTGTATCAGCAGGATGAATCTGAGAGACTTCATTAGTATTAATATACTGTGTGGTCATACAGCTGGAAAAAACAATCAACCGCACTTTCTCATGCCATAAGCCTCATTGCATGCCCCTGAGTCATAGCAAATTTATGAAGAATAGAAGTGTTTGGCTGCCTACCAGAGATACTGGAATATTTAATTATGTGAAGTGCTCAGTTAGCTCGGTGGCTGATACAACAAAGCATCATTGAAAGACAGTGCTCATTCGATTGTTCCTGTTTTGAATATTCTTTCTCAGCCCAATCTCTTCCCCCTTAAGATTGTTTCTAGTCTCACCTGAAACTGTCTTATTTGAACAAAGGAGAATATTTCTAATCAAGCATTTTTAAACAGAATATGAATATTTTAAACAGAATGAATATTACTGAGAAATAATGTGATTGTCCTCAGGACTGTTCACTTACTATTTTAAGCGAAATGCTGACTTGGTTACCCTAATCCACACTCTGTTCAGCTACCAAACCAGAACACGTAGTCCCTGAGCTGGCCCAGGGTTTTGAGGTATGCACATGACATGTGCCTATGGCAGACCTGGGCTTTTCTGTACCAGCTGCTGGGCACCAGGCACTGTACACTACAGTATCTCAAATGACACTTGGCAGCAACATTATGGCAATTGAATCCTTACTACTGGGATAAAAATCAAGCTTACAATTAGAAATAAGGTTATTCTTTTCCACAGAGGTATTTGTGCCTTTTCTTAATGCTATCATCACATAATCTAGAGTATCACCTGATTTTGCTACACAAATTTGTTTTAATTCAAACGTTTCCTTAAATGAGATTTGCCAAGTTTTTCAGTGGGATTTCTCAATGCACCTGTGCCTCTGTGGCTATTTATTTACCATGTCCTAACAGTGTCTTACATTTTCCTGAAAGCACAATCTAGTGAAGTACACATAACATTTTTAATGCATGGTATCTTGCAAAGACCAGAAGGGAATGCCCCCCATGTACGTGGAGTCAAAAATTTATTGTTAGTCAAACTCATGTTTTAACAGTCTAAAAGTGCATATTGTGATCTACAGAAAATTTTAAAAAACAATACAGTTTATGTTATTTAAAAAAAAAAAAAAACCTTCCTATCATCTACCCCTTTTCCCTAGTACTGTGCTCACCCTTCCTATGTCCCCTCTATCCTACACTTGACAATTTTTATGTACTTTCTTACCCCAGACTTCTCCCTACCCCCTGCTCCCAAGGAAGGGTTGAAAGCTGCCCCACTGTTCCCCACTGCCTCCTGGAGCCGTTTGTCCGGCAGGCACTGCCTGGGGCTGTCAGCCCCCTCCCTGGTGGCACTCACAGAGCTGGAGCTCAGGCAGGCTGGGCAATGGGCACTTGGCCATGGGGTGCCTGGTAAACCCAGCTCAGCTCCGCTCAGGCCAAGAGCAGCCCAGACACTCCTTGGGACCTGACACATGCAGGGCAGCCCATAGCCTGTGGCCTTCTGCTAGTAATGGCAAAAAATAACACCACCATAGCTAGTAAATTAATTAACTTTAATATAATGTTAATACAATTCTGGTTTCTGTTCACAGTCTTAGTGGCAAAAAAAAGCAAAACCAAAGAGAAAACCTACATCTTGTCCTATGAATAAAAATAACAACTGTATATTTTTGCATAATGTAATGACTCCTGAATAATAGCTAGGGTGGTTATTTCTCTGGTGTTTCCTAAGAATCAGAATATATTAAAACTGCATTTGTGATACCAGCCTTTTGAGCTGTATTTTAAAGAATTTATGATGGTTTAGGCCTTTAGCAGAGATTGGAAGAATATTGGAGTAGAATCTAGTCATAAAGTGTGATCCACTAATGATAATTTAAAATCAAACCCAATGAAGTTATACATCCCTTTGAAATTCTTCTCTGTGCTACTTTATTAAGTGTATTAGAACCATAGGGAAATACACATCATGCACTGTGTTTTCCAGATTTCTTAGACTGGAGTAAGTATTTAAAAAAAAAAAAAAACCTTCCTATCATCTACCCCTTTTCCCTAGTACTGTGCTCACCCTTCCTATGTCCCCTCTATCCTACACTTGACAATTTTTATGTACTTTCTTACCCCAGACTTCTCCCTACCCCCTGCTCCCAAGGAAGGGTTGAAAGCTGCCCCACTGTTCCCCACTGCCTCCTGGAGCCGTTTGTCCGGCAGGCACTGCCTGGGGCTGTCAGCCCCCTCCCTGGTGGCACTCACAGAGCTGGAGCTCAGGCAGGCTGGGCAATGGGCACTTGGCCATGGGGTGCCTGGTAAACCCAGCTCAGCTCCGCTCAGGCCAAGAGCAGCCCAGACACTCCTTGGGACCTGACACATGCAGGGCAGCCCATAGCCTGTGGCCTTCTGCTAGTAATGGCAAAAAATAACACCACCATAGCTAGTAAATTAATTAACTTTAATATAATGTTAATACAATTCTGGTTTCTGTTCACAGTCTTAGTGGCAAAAAAAAGCAAAACCAAAGAGAAAACCTACATCTTGTCCTATGAATAAAAATAACAACTGTATATTTTTGCATAATGTAATGACTCCTGAATAATAGCTAGGGTGGTTATTTCTCTGGTGTTTCCTAAGAATCAGAATATATTAAAACTGCATTTGTGATACCAGCCTTTTGAGCTGTATTTTAAAGAATTTATGATGGTTTAGGCCTTTAGCAGAGATTGGAAGAATATTGGAGTAGAATCTAGTCATAAAGTGTGATCCACTAATGATAATTTAAAATCAAACCCAATGAAGTTATACATCCCTTTGAAATTCTTCTCTGTGCTACTTTATTAAGTGTATTAGAACCATAGGGAAATACACATCATGCACTGTGTTTTCCAGATTTCTTAGACTGGAGTAAGCCTGGCTCTGATTATTACAAAGCTGGTGCCTTTATGAGACTAACAAGGGAGTTTATGAATATTTGTTTAAGTTCCAATTAATTACCATTGAAGTTAGATTTTATACTATGATGACCTAGTTAAAGAAACATTAATTGCAACCAACTAACCTCTTTTTGGTATTGTCACATGAGGCTAAAAGCTACAGACCTCCTATGGAAACAAAATTAATATGCTTCTAGAGTCACACACATGTCCAAAGGGTCAATGTGGCAGTGTACTCCTCCCCAGTTCTTCCCCCGACCCCTTCCTGTAACTCTGCTCAAGCGATAACCACTCGTGGTGGTCGTGATAGATGAGTTTGGTTGTGATGGATGCATCCAGCTCAAAGTGGACTCTGGGGAGACACGTAAAAATACAATAGCCAAGGGCTATTGTGCAATGCATCCACCTAAGCACAGTGAAGACACTAAAGTCTGTGGTCAGTATGCAAATATGGCTATGAGCCAATTATCTTACCCCCATAAATAGTGAGTAGCCCAAAAGCCCTTTGAGCTCTCATGTACAGCAGCAGGCTGCACGCCAGGATCTCCCCTTGAGCAGGGACGCCTCTCAAGGTTACTCCTCGAGGCTGAGAGATTCCTTACCACAATAGACTCTCTGTAAGTAGCTAAGAGCATTCTAAACTTCAAAATTTTAGCTAAGTCATATAAAGGATTGATTGCATGCATATAAACCTTCAGACATAAACCGTTGACCAAGTCTGGGACTAGGATTGGATCCAGATGCACCTAGACTCCTCTCTGAGGAAGGAGTTTAGAAAGCAAGGGGATCATTTCTGAACCTGATGACTCAATGGGAGGGTCTCTCTGACAGTTCTGTCTGACCCTGTCCTCCATGCAGTAAATAACCAAGTGTACCTTGCCATTGAATCTTATAAACTATTGTTGCGTTTACCATTGAACTTTGTTAACTCACGGTTTTACACCAATAAACTCTATTTTTTGCCTCCCTCTCACTCTGTCCATGACAGTTAACTATTAAAAGTTCTTCTGGGACTCTCAACATAGAATAAACATTTCCAAATAGGAAAGCATATAGTTCACATGCACCAACAGAAAGACAGAGGATTCAACTGCAATAACAAATGTAGGCTGATGAAGCTTTTACAATGTCCCAGCAAAACACAAGCTTCCTTAGAACATGAACAGGAAGGGGTAGGAAAATGTGCCAAGGAAGCAGTGGGCAGCATCCAGCTTCTTGTCTTAGAGAACTGAAGAACATTTGAGTCAATGAAGAAGCTGAAAACTTCAGAGAGGAAACAAGGCTGGTGACAAGTTCAGACCTTTAGGTTTCTCCTCTTCTGACAGTCAAATAAGTGAAGGAGCATTTCCTATAAAGGAAGTATTCAGCATATTACCAAGCACAGCAGCAATCACTGGGCATTTTTTTTCTAGTAGACGTTGTGAATAAATACTTCCCCAATATGTGGTCTACCATTGGTGTAGGTTATTAAACTTTTCCAGGTTAGGATGATTTTTAGATATAAATTAATATTTCACATTGATCCATTAATTCATTCATTGTGCACCTTTTTCCAGAAAACAAGGTAGCTTCACTCTTTACTTTCCCACCACCATAAAGGAAGAAAAAAATACTGAATACTGCAAGCTCAACTCTGACATAGGGAAGACAAGCCTTTTGAATGATGCTTGGTTTAGATCCATACTTACATCCTTCCCACACATTGTTGACACTTTCTTAGTTTGTATACTGAAAACTACTGGCATGTATTTATACTCCAACGTAACCTACTGCTTCTAATAACAGAAAATCTTTCACTCATGTTTTACTCTGTGATTTTACTAGTGAACCTTGACAAAATTTTCAATGCTTCTTGGCCAATTCTTGAACAGATTAAAACTAAGTAAATATTAAGTATTTTGCTGTCTTTACTATGTGTATCTATAATTCCCATAAGCTTTATCGGTACTTATCACAGGCTGAATGCAAATAGATTCTTCAACATGAATCTTTGCAAAATGAAGTGAGCTTAGTAGTTTGTCAGTCACATAAAATATGTATTTAGGCAGCCATATAGGCATAATGAAAGGGAAAAAAAATAATTCTGAATGAATTTAACATACTTAGAATATGTATCTTCTATTAATTTTAGTTAATACTGAAATTCTCTTTATGTTCATCTCATGTTCATTAGGAAAAAAGTCATATTATTCCCACAAAGTAACTGGGCAGTTTGCCTTTGATATTAATGAGAAGAAGATCAGATTAATGTTGAATAATGTGGAATTGCAAGTGGGTTCTACCTTGCTTATGAGCTTCCCATAAAACATCTGGTTTAAAATTTAAAATGTACAAGGAAGTAGTTCTCATGTGCCCTAGTTATTAGGTATTCAGAAATGTGCCCAACTTTAAATGTGAGAGCAATGAGAAAAACTATGTATTTAATTGCACTTTGTATTGGTGCCCTAGCATATAATTTATCAGCAGCTCTTTTTCCATCTTTGGTGTGCAGAACAAGAGTAAAACATTTTCCATCTTTTGACCTTGAACATGAGGAGCAGAGAAAAGCCTCAGGGAGTAATGCAGCTGAAAACACTACTGTCATGTGTCCATAACCCTGGCTTATCACTAGCAGTCATTCCTTGTGGGAATGTAAAACTGTATGTATGTACCACCAGCAACCTAAAAGGCTTCTGATCACGCATGTAAAAATATGAGAAATCACTGGTGTTAGTACTGCCTTGGGTTGCTGGATGCTGTTAAAGCCTTATGTTTAACATATAAGCTCCCCAAAATTTTCAGAATTTGACTGAAAGAAAGCTTTGTACTTCGTAATTGAAAGCCTAAATATTAAAAAGAAAAGCTCTTCAGAATCATTAAACAGAAACATACTTTCGTCTCATCTTAAGCATGAAAGTGTTTGTTTTGATGGCCAAAATAATAAAGGATGTGAGAAATGGCTTTAAAGAATGCCTTTTTGATTGCCATACTGAAGATGCTGAAAAAACCCAACCAGACCTTTTCTCACAGACAGAAATGTTTATCACTATGTTTGATGTCATCAAATTTCCTGTCAATTATAATTTTGGCTACCCAAAAAGCATCAGGCTGTAGAATTTAACATTCCTTTCAAAAATCCATTCCACAGTATATTTCTACTAAGTTATTAAACAATAGTTCATGAAGCTCTGCCAGCTCAATTGAATATAATTAATATAATTTCCTTCATAAAAGATTAATAAATTAGTATTTTTTATCAAATAGGAAAAAAATGAGGAAGAAAATGGAACTCACCCTCCATATGCAGTTTCAGATTGAGTCTGGTGAAACACAAGGGCAAACACAATTGCACCACAGAGGGACACAGAAGAGTAGTTGCATAGTGCATTCACAGCACTCCTATGCCCCAGGAATTTTTCCTTGGAAGTGGTAAAAATTCTTTATAATACTGGAACATACATGAACAGAACATACGAACAACTTGCCACCCAGCTGTTATTCCCTAGTCTCTAAATTGCTATGGCAACAATGAATCATTTGGAAGGATTTTTTTTTTCTGTTAGAGAGTTGTAAAAATGTATTTGTTGTCTAACTCCTTACAGATCCTCTATATATGCCATGCTCTGGTGATATCCTAAATTTGGATGAAAAAAAAGTAATTTATCAGACAAAAAGGGCTCTCAGAAATATATGTTTTCTTTCTTTTTTTTTTCACCATGACATCAGCAACTTGCTGGAACAGAAGCAGAAGTTCCATGAGATGTAAAATGTAGAACTGAAATAGATTTCCTGCCACCTCGCCTCTACAAATCACTCCCTCCACCACCACCCCTTATTACAAATAAATATGTAGTATCATCCTTTACACAAATGGGTCAAGCCCAACTTTAAAAGTGTTCTTTTACAGTCAATTCTCATAAAGTCTCACTGCTCTTGTGGTTACAAAACTGTACTCATTTCCACCTTAATTTAATTCACTTAATTTTCCTCTTGTTTTGTGTGTTAATAGTTTCTTTTAATAAAGCTTCTGTCCCCTCATCTCACTTTCCCCTTACCCAATATATAACAGACAGCGAACATCATTCTCTCTTTTTGCTAAATAAATAAAAAAAAGTATATTTTCTAACCATAAAAAGGCTATTCTTTCTCCTTATTTCCTTGAGTGTATGTCTTCCACTCTGAAATACACTTTCCTGGGCAAGAATGAATTTTACAGAGTTGCAAAACTGCCTTTACCAGGGTCTTGTAAAGTGGTTGATTTGTCTTAATTTCTTCAATCATTTGAATACTCAGAATCTCTCCTGAAGTCTTGCATATTATTATGGTCAGAGTAACGTGTTTTCTTCTTGTTGCTGTCCACACATTGTGGCATGTGTAGATTTGTTAAAATGTCAGATTTACTGTACCATTGCTTTCAGAATTCAGTAGTAAAGTTTTATCTGATCCCTAGAGTTTCAAAGTGAAAAACTCAAACATCAGCTTCTACCTAAGCTGAACTAGTTTCTTTCTCCACAGCTTCTTTTTTTCCCCAGCTTTCCTATTACATCCCTTGTGTTCAGAATCCACGGGTTTGCATATTATCACTGGGAGCCTTGTCACTGATTTCTTTGTACTAGGTTCAAAACTAGAAACTAAGTTTCTAATGTCGCTGTGCCATGAGAACTCTATCTTCAAAAATCAAAGCAGCAGCAAATACTCCATTTACTATTTTTCAAACTGATTTGAAAGGCAGGTTCAAAACATACAAAGTGTTACCCTAGAATTCAACCTAAATTCATCAAGACACAATCCAGCATTAGTCACTAGTTTCATCTCTACATAGCCATTTGCATATGGGTAAGGTCAGCCACTTACTGGTTTAGAAATGATAGCTAAACTGAAGACAGCATTCAGATTGCATGTTCATTAGCCAGTAAGCACTTTAACTTTACTGTCATCTGAATGATTTTAAGTAGTTTGAAATGTATCTACTCAAAGTTAAAAGTGTTTCCTCCCCTTTATTGAATGAAAACATGTAAAAGAGCACTATTAGCCAACATAATTTCCTAGGATTTGGAAGAAGTATAATATTGTAAGTGGAAAGCAATAAGATGATAATAAAGTAAATAAAATTTAGAAAAAAATGAGTAAAATCTGAATAAGATGAAACAATAATCAGGAAAAATCAGAACAGACCTTCAGTTCTGCACAGCAGAGAGAATATGAAGCACACGTAGCTACAATTGCACAAATTCACAATACGCCAACCATTTCCTGTTAAAAGGAAAGTACTTTTTCATCTCAGTTGAGGTAAGTATCCAGAAACATCACACTGGGGAAAGACTGGAAATAAAAAAAGCTGTTAGATGCCTTCGGATCTAATTTTATCTACATTGCAATCTCATTTTAAGCAATTCTCAACCACAACAATACCTTAAGCTAGTTTTTATTTACGCAAGTCACTTCCATTGTATTTTTATCATTACTGTGGTTATATTACTATTATTGCAACTTAAACTTGTGTCTTAACCAAAAACAGTTCTATGGTCTAATTCAAACACTTTGTCTGTACAAAAATATCATATGTTTCTCCTTTCTGACTTTTCTGAGTTAAGGTTCATCTAAAATAACTGAAACAAGTAATATTCAAATGCTAAAGCAGGCTCAAAACTGTGAGTCCTATGTATGTCTTATATGAAAAGTTCAGGTTATAGACATGAGAGTCTCTGCAAAATCATCAGTGTACACTGAAATTGGAGCAAAAATAATTAAACTATGCCTTAAAATGTCACTCCCTTATTCTAGTGATCTTTTTATAACCTGCAATGATTCATCTAAAAAAAAAAGTTATTAAATAGCATTTTTCAGGGAAGGGAAGGGAAGGGAAGGGAAGGGAATGGGAAGGGAAGGGAAGGGAAGGGAAGGGAAGGGAAGGGAAGGGAAGGGAAGGGAAGGGAAATGTTTTGGGTTTTTTCTGAACAAAAATAGAAGAATGCTTTTTCAGGCTTATTTTTTGTTCTCTGCCTACTCGTTCTTGAAGAAATTAAAAGAAGGAAGGAAAAGTGAAAAATTAAAGTGTGTTTCCTTTTAAGTCAAAATTTCTGTTTGTCAGAGAGCCATTTTGATTATAGTTACCATCAATAACAATAGCAATTATTTCTACTTATTACACATTTCAAATATCATATGAAATACTTATCCAACAGCTTGGAATAAATATTAAACTCTTCTTAGAGCTATGTAAAACATTACAATTTTTCCCTTTTGATATATTATTACAGGTTTGCATAAGAATCCATACAGAAAATGTCACCCATTTCACAAATTAAAATGCTAATCTCTTCAAATATTAAGGTACAGCATGAGAGGGATATTCTTTGTAGACTCATTTTCAGACAGTTAAATGATGCTGACAGACTTCAATGATGAAGCAGTAAATACATTCTAAGGGATGATATATAATATCATAGATAACATTTGTTCATTAGAAAATAGGCATGTATTTTGTTAAAAGTTCTTTCTATGGGAAGATGGTATCCATTATTTAGTCTTTGGATATAATTTTTGGTTGCTTGGGGTACGCTAACAGTAAAAGCTCAGTTCTTAGATTTCCAAATATAAACTACAATGTTTCATAAGCTACCTATGCATTCTGCTTCTCTATGGTCAAACAGAATTAACTTTTCTTTGTATAGCTCAGATTGACATTATGTACTTTTACACAAGCTACTATGTTGCTGGAGTAGATTTTTCAAGTAAATAATATTTGAGGGAGAAGTGCGTATTGATTATATTGATATTTTAATATTTTGCTACCTCAATTTATAGTATACTTTTGATATAAAATGGCTGCACAAGACAGCTTAGAAGTCCCCCCAGGGGCTTAGCAAGAGAAAACAGTGCCATGGACAGCCCTGGCACATCTGACAGAGGCACTCTGAAGACAGAGAGTAGAATGAAAGCAACTGATAACATTCTAACTTTCAAAATTAAAGACATCATTAATAAGACAGGTCTTGGGAATGTGTTACAATTGATTCACCTAGCTACTCATAATGCATTCTTTCAAAACTAGAAGATGCTAATCTCAATGAAATAAAGAGACTGAAGAAAACAAACAGTAATAAAAATCTGTGTGAAACTAAAAAATGCTTGACCTGTGTCAAACGTTTCAGTATTACCTCAGGGGGGAAAAAAAAGTGCCAGTGGAAACACTGAAAATGAGCACGCACACACAAAATTTAGAATTCTACCAACTCATGTGGATGAGACAGAAAAAAAGGATAGGTCTCTCCCATAGCTCAGAAACAACTTAATTCAACCAGACATGTCCTATTTATGCAAGAGTACTGCCTCTATCCTACATCAACAGAATTAAGTTATGAAAAAGTAGTGAATTTTTAATTTTTTTTCTTAAAAAAAAAATATCCCTGGCTCTTCCCACTGAGTTGTGTACAAGCAGAACTGGGCCACTTATTTGCTTACCCACAAAGTCTGAGAGCCTGAGATCTTTTGAAGTGCTGAATGATCTCTCTTTCCTTTAACTCAAAATGAGAAGGTAGAGAGAGCCTGTTGTGTGCCCAGTCCTGGCTGGTTCAGGTCTTTGATAAAATATTCATACCTCTTCAGGTGTCTTAAAGTATCTAATGTAATTTCAAACAGGCTGTCTGCCAGAGTTCACACATTTTATGAACTTAAGGAGAAATTTTTCTTAAATAAATAATAAATCGAAAGAGCTTTAATCTTAGAATTTTATAAAGCTGCTTCTACTAAAGCTTAAAAATATGATTAGTATTAAAAACTGGCATTAGGAAAATGCATAAAGTAGGTCTAGGGTGAAGGGCTAGGTCTCTTCTCCCCCTTTAAAGAAATTATTTTGTCTGATGTCAAAGTTGCTGTTTATGCTGACAAGTTGCTGTTGCTGACAATGGAAATAAAGGTTGGTATTAACTGAGAATTTTATAGAACTATTTTGGTGAACAACATATTGTTTATAAATTCTACCTGAAATATAACAACACTGCCTACAAACTCTCAAGATATTTTTCTTATCTACATTGTGCACGCTGCTGTTTAAAAATCAGTGTTTCTGTAAACGTTAGAATCAGAAGAAAAAAAATGGGCAGGAGAGGAAGGATTTTTATGGCTTAATTGCTGTAGAAGTGTCAACCCTTAAGTAAGGATATGATTTGTTAAGAAATTCCAGACCATTAGTCTAAGGTTCTCCAAAATGTACAATGTTAAAGTTCAAAAAAGAAAACATGATCTATTTTTAAAGGTTAAATGTGTCAAAATGGCTCCTTCTGTAACTAAGAAATGCGTAAGAATGCACTGAAAGCATAAGGAAACTGTGGTAGCAACAACAGAAAGACAAGTCTGTAATAGCTGCCACCAGGCTGTAAGGAGATAAGAAATGTGACATCATGCTGGATACACACAGATTGCTAAATGAGATCAGATGGTCTGGGGACCGAGGTGTTGATACAGAGATTTTCATCTCTGTTTCTAGGTTCACAATCTCACTCACCTTCCTATCTTTTTTGTTGTTGTTGTTCATTAGTTTTTTGACAGTATGTTGCAGAATGAGAAAATAGGAATGCACCTGGGCACGCAGCACTTCACCTTCCCTGGGCTCATGCAGCCCCATGCAGCACTTTTGGGGAGGTGGCAGCACGAGAATGGCCCTGTGGCAGTTCAGAGTCAGCACAGGGAAGGCTTTCAGATGCTTGTCGCCCACAGTGCATGCCAGGGTCTCACACAGCTCCATTCTCCCTGAGGCATCCTCCAACAGCACAGGTGATGGGGAGCGCAGAAAAACCACAGGACTGGGAATGCAGATCTTCATCCAAAGAGCTCCCAGGCACGTCCTCCAATGCACCCCCTTGGCCCCTCACTGCCAGGGGGCATCATGCACAGGGGAGAGACACAAAGGAGATCTTCAGCTGCTGAGCAGCAGTTTTGTCACTTGATTTCTGCCATTTTGGGGGGCTTCTGATAAGACTTGTCATTGTTTTAATAATTTCCTTGGGCTCTGAGATAATCTTCATGTAAAAGCTACCTACCCAATGTCACTTATGAAGCTATTTTAAAATAATAATAAAAAACCCAACCAAACAAAAAGGTACAAAACATCAATTTTCATAACAACAAAAAATTGTATTATAGTTAGTGAAACATCAAGAATAAACTATTCTAATATTATTAAAACAATTATATAGAAACATAATCTATTGTGAAATACATAATACTGGGTTCTTTTCATGTTATTTTCAGGCAGACAACACTGCAAGGAAGACAAATCTCTATTCTAAACTGGGTAATAACCTGTACCTCTGGTGGAGCACTTACTGCCTAAGACAGGTAGGGTCAAAAATGTTTCATTACTGTCTAGCTATAAAACCAGTATGCTAGCCACTAGACTAGATTGGCTTAATTTTACTTGTTTATTTGGTGTATATCTGATTTATTCCTCCTTTCTTATTGATAAATCATCATAATTTATTTTATACCTAGTTCTTCCTGCCAACTCACAGGCACTTTTATCAGCTTCTAGGACACTTATCTTTTCACAGAGCTAAAACCCCCATGTACAAATCCTGTAACACAAGAAATCAAACAAAAAAAAATGCAGCAGTGGTGAAATACATGGGTATAAATGTCACTACAACATGTATAATAAAAACATTGCTTGGTGTCTACATGCTAATCTCCCAATTAACTTTTTTAATATAGGTACAAAACCTCTGATTCAAAGACTTTGCTTTACCTCATCTCTTACTGCTCTTCTGCTGCAATATACATGGGCTAATGTAAAGGAGACAGTGGTTTCCTTACCATGGTAGATGATTATTGGAGTGAGAGCCCCACAATTTAACTCGGTTTAAAAAAAAGAGAATCAACTAAATTTTCCTTAAGGAAGTGGTATGTTCTCTGTTCTGTCTCTCTGTACATGAAGGGATATATGTGGATATGTATATCTACATATTTGTGTGTGTGTTCCTCTGCTTATGTATATGACCAATATATTCATTGATCTTTACAATTCCTCAAATGCATGTGATGACCACTTTATTAAGAAACAGATCTAAGAATCTCAGTGTCCATACAATAGCTATTTTGCCAGTAATTTGCCTAAGGAGAAACAAAAGGCACAGTTATCAGTTAATTAAACAAATAAAACACCAGTAGACAACATAAAGAATATCCAAGGACTTCTCTTATGAACTTAAGAACTCTTACTTTGCAAAATCAAGAAGGTCACCTGTTGTAAATTAATTCTTATGGAAACAGCTGAGAAGCCAGAGGTCTGATTTTAGTACATGAACTACACCAACATGACAGCTTAAGTATAGGTTTGGAATGTCTTATAGTTAATTTCTTAGTAAGTACCTTTAATTGCCAAGCTTCAGCTAAATGCTTTCACTAATTTCTTTTCTGAGAAATATTTGCATATGTTTTTGAAAGCAACTGTACTGAAGGAAACAGGTTTTGCACTTTCAAGACATTTTTTCCTGGAGTAATCAGCTTTATATGCTTATTTGGTCAAGGTATTTTCCCAGGCCAGTTAGACAACAGCTAATAACGTGTATTTTGAGATCATCATAGTAGATGGCATTTGTGTCCCTTCTGGCTCCCATTATGAACTTAACGTATCTTAATAGACTGCACTGATGAAATTTATAGGAATTAGAAACAGGAGCAAAATCATAAGAAAAGCGCTACTACCCTAAACATTGGTCTTCCTAGCCCAGAACTCTGTCTCCAGCAGTCACAACACCACCAGCATATATGAGACAGCTACTTAGGAGGAGCATGTCAGCCTGGCTACGTTAGCTTGTCCATGCCCACACATGCTCCAGAACCCATAATAAGTGCAGGGAGAGAAGGACTGATTCCTCATTTTCTCTGGGTCTGTGTGAAGGCCCCACTGAGCACAACAGCAGCAGGAGAAGAAGTTCCTGAAGAGGCTTTTCTTCTGTACCACCTTTCCCACACCAAAAAGAAGTAGTTACATCTGCTGGAACCTCCCTCCACCAAGACTACAGCAATCACCATTATTTTTATGGCCACCTCCACAATCACAACCACCTGGACTGAACAACCTTTATCAGTATCTGAAGACATGGACTGCATCTGCAACTTAGATTACCTTGGCGTATGTGACTCATATTTCACAGAGATACAGCACCTCCCACCAGCAGAGAGGAGGTGCTGGGAGGAGAGGCAGTGTCACACCCAAAACCTTGAAATGAGCAAAAAGGGAATGTGTCATATATGGAGTAAATAACTGATAAATACTGTAATTAATATTTTAGCTTTCTAGTTGTTCAAATTATCAAAATCAGGAAATATTTGATAATAATAGTTAAAATTATTTATATTTTTTAAAAGCCCTTCCTAGTATTCAATCCTCTTTCCTGGTGTTATGCTCACCCTTCCCATGGACCTCTGCATCCTATACTTGACACTATCAGTCTTCCTCAAAAATTGGGTAGGGGGGAAGGTTGTAACAAGTCATTGTCATCCCTAGATCTTTGTTGGGAGGAACTGTGATATTTTTGATGGGGTTTCCTTCTTCTCATTCTTGGACCATCTTTATGTATTTTCTTACCCAGCCTTCTCCCTTGCCTCTGCTCCTAGAGAAGGGGTGCCAGCTGCCCCTACAGCCCTCCCCTGGGGGCTGTTTGTTCCACAGGGACTTCCTGCTAAACCCAGCTCAGGCCAAGCACAGCCCAGCCACCCTCTCAGACCAGCCTGGAGAGTATCAGCACAAGTCTGGAAAGTGGGTTTGGAATTATCTCCAACTAGTTTTGCTGAAAGCTCTAAAGCATAGTGGGATTTGGTGAATAATTGTTTGGCATTTACCTTATCTACTACCTTCATGATTCTATAAACCTGAGACATATCCCCTCTTAGCCTTCTCCTCTCCAAACCAAGCTCTTTCAGCCTCACTTTATAAAGCTACTCCATCCCTTTGATCACACTAATTGCTCTTTCTTGTACTTTCCTGTACCTTCTCTCTACCTTTGCTATGGCCTCCATGAAGCACTGAGACCAGAACTACAAGTAGTTCTCAAGATGTGAAATTTCAGTACATAAACCCACACAGCTGAATTCAGGGAAAACTTCACTCAGGCCTGGTTTTGATTTAGGGTTTTGGGTTGGTTCTGGTTTTGTCTTCTTACAGGATAAGAGCAAATACACAAACCTGCAGCTAACACAGTTTGGAACAACCCAAATATAGCACAAATCAGTGAAAAAAAAGGCTTTAAATTACTGAGTCCTAAGTCCCATTTCAAAAGTAGCTCCAAAGCAAGCATTCAGCTGATGTGGCTATACATTTATCTCAAGGTATGTGGATTCCCAGAATAGTAAAATGACCTTATTAACACTGTGGTGACATATTAAGAACTGGACAATATTGGCAACTGTAACCATACTCACATGTTTTCCCAAGCAGACAGATGGAGCATCTGGGCTCCTGGGGAAGTGGTTAAACCACTTCCCAATTCAACTGGCATCTTCACAAATACCTGAACAATTGTCTCATTATGTGCAAAACCAGATAAATCACCACCCGAATACACTTCTAATTCACAGAAGTGGTGCACCTGCTCAATTACACCTATAAGGAAGAATAGAATATTGGTCACACAAAATACTCAAAACACAACCAAGCAACAAAGGTCTCTGCCAGAGAAATGCATTTCTCATCCAGTGGTGCAATCTCTATACATGCTGTCATACTGCAATTTCTGCATAATCCATTTCTGTTGAGGTTTCACAGATAACTAGGGTATGCAGATGATGAGATTCCTGTCTGGTTTTGGGGGTGATTCATTAAACTGTGGGGCTCTTTAGTTCCACTTTGTATCTCTTCCTCATCAAACTCTCTGCTCTCTTTCACTCTAGTCTTTTCTGATTTTTTTTTTTTGATTGCTGTCCTTGCAGAGTTTGTTTAGGAACTCAAAAGGAGTCATTCCATACAGGCTTTTAAAAACTGATGTAATGAACCAGTAAATCTTGCCCTAGTTCCACATATATTAAGCTCACTAGTTGGCTAACGCAATTTTCTAGATCCACCCTTTTATCTCTCAAATACCATAAGACTTCTTTTTTCTCACTAACATCTTAAATCTTAATTCTGTCTGCACAGGTGATATTAACAAGGCCAGAAGTCATGGCAGTCAAGCTCATTTTCACAGATGGTTCATTATCTTCTTTCTTTACATGCTTTTTTTATATAGCTCTATAAGTAGCTCATTGTCTTTTAAGTGAGTTGAATTTAAATGCTTACTTCAGTAATGCTTGTTTCAATAACCTGATAAGTTTTTAATGAGTTCCGGATGTATAGTACAACACAGCAAAAGACTCTAGGGATTAGATGTTCTTGCTTTCCTGGGTGTCATCATAAAACACCTATTGCAAGATACCATAATGAGTAAGTACAATATTCCTTGTACTGATATTTTATTACTCGTTTCTTTCTTGGGATAGCCCTTCAGCACCTTTGTATCGACATCCGCACAGACTTGATTAGTTTCAAGGTTAACTATCATGGAACAGTTGATGGCTGATAACATAGCTGGATAATTGTATCTTTCTAATGTTTCAATATCCATTTTGACATTAGATTACATTTTGCCATTAGCAACATTCAGTGAGAAATGTCTTTGGAGTATCTGTTGTATATGCTTATTGAAAAAATTGCCCTTTCATGCTTACTGTGTTACGTAGCCAAGAATACTGCACTGGTTTTGAATAACCATTAAGATGTTACTGGACATTCTGCTAACCACGGAAAACAAATCTACCTAAATAAATGTAAATCTACTAGAGAAAAATATTGCTGAAGAGTTTTGCTCTAATATACTCTCTTCCATATTATTTTTCCTAAGTATTGGCTATACCTGTCAGAACAAGGAGCAAGGACAGGCAAATAGGTTTAAGTGATGAAAGAGTTTACGCAGAGACTGAATGATACAAAGATCCTTGTTTTCTTAGCTCTTATCAGAGAAGCTGTTTCAAGATGGAATCACACCAATTCTTCCGAGAATGAAGAACATTATGAAATGTTTTGTTCTGCATTGAAATTCATGTAAAAGAACAGCATTTCTGCAAAGAAAACTAGCAAATTATGCTATGTTTAATCACGTCTTTTTTCTGCATGTTGCGACAAAAATAAAGTTGAGGTAAGAATGGAGATAAAGTCCATACATATCTCCAATGCTTTGTGAGGATCGGTATCACATTATTGAAGACTTTTCTCAAGAGTCAATCACTATGAAGAGAACTAAAAATTCTAAAACCCTCATAATAGGGCTGGGGAGTAGAAAGCCAGAAAGCTGGGGTGGGAGGAAATTTGGAAACTTATTGAAGTTTATAAAAAAATAAGTTCTTTCTCCACAATGGTTAGTTCTTAAATTTGTCTCCTCCTAGTCCTTGAAAAAGGACATTCTTTTCTAAAACAAGTTTTAACCTGTAGCTTCACAAGATGTTACTTGCATAACAAATGAAAATTATCTTTGACAGAGCACTTATTTGTGTAACACAGATCCATTCCCTTGACTTTATTATTCATATGATCAGGGATTCATATGATTAGTCCTCAGTTTGTTAGGCACTGAATGAGCACCAAAAAGAATTCTACAAAATGGAACAAAAACTTCCCTAAAAGCGTTGGATTTTTAATCATAATATAAGGTGTATCAGATGGATCCACCATCCCAGTGAAGGGTGCAAGGAGATGGTAGAACAATTATCTTCCATCACTTCCATGGATATGACCTTTTGTTCCCCCTCCTGGTCTGCTAGTGCATTGGCTACTGACACAGATCATGACATGAGGTTTGACACAGCACTCCTCTGAGAGTTTCTCAAGAAAGCTTGTGCAATGTGACCTATTTGTCAGACTTTCCCCCTCCTCTTCTCATCAAGTATTCATTTTTTGCAGTAGTGTTGACATACATAAAGAGGGAGAATGTATGGGGAATGTCATGTTGCTGTCACTGACACTGGGCATCATGTCATGCCTGAGACAAGTATGTTATGCTACATCATGAGTAAACTGTGCACCCAGGTTTCTGAGTGGTTGTAAGTTGTAAGTTAAAGCCTGAAGCTCTGTAAGTTGCATAGATCATGGCTTTTCAACTTGTGGCTGCTATTAGGTTTAACAAGATGAAAGCATCTTGTTCTTTCCCTAATTAGAATAATATTAGAATATTTTTAATAATCTAATTTGTTAGATTATTAGCAGAAAGGGGGGAAACATTCTGAATCTTTTGTAGTTGCAACATAAGGTTACTTTATAGAGAAACCTGTAGGGGAAACTACCAAGAATGGCGTAACTACCCCACAGGAGCATCAGTCAGATTTTCCTCCTCCCATGGAGGTTGTCAGAAAATCATGGCACCTGCCATTTCTGTTTAATGATGAAGAAAATTATGTGCTACCCTGAAATTTCTAGGTGACTCCTTTTTGCTTGTCCATTGCTCCATTTCTGAACAGTAAAAGAAGACTGCACAAATGTTATTGTATTTACTTTGTTTTCTTCTTTAATTTTGTTAGGATAGCCCCTGCTAACCTAAAATTGAATGCAATAATTTTCAGTGGGCTACTGAATAACTACTATAAAATATTGCTGTTGTTTTATCTCACCCTCTAACCTGTCTTCCATCTGCATGGTAGTTTTGGGTTAGAACCTTCCTAATGCCTCTATAGAAGGTACAACAAGGGCCAATCTCAGACAATTAATCCTGGCATTTAGGAAGAGCTTACATAAAAAAAGGTACCCAGCAAAAGGAAGATATTTTCACTTCTCTCCTGATTCTAAAGTACTTGATAAGGACACTGTAACATCACCCAGTATACAAGACTTGTTAATTATATTATTTAAAAAATCCCATTTTAATTTGCCAAGAGAGACTATATCTCACAGTTTATCCTGGTAATACTTCAGGCTTTGGATTTAATTTTAGGCACAGGTAAAAGAGAGAAAGCAAGATAATGAAACAACATTAATTCTCAACACTGCATAAGAAGATATTAGCTATCTGTACATACGTTCTAATTTCAGTCCAGTCCTTCAACAGCCATTCACATTATCCTTTATAAGAAAGCCAGTCGAGCCAGCCATTGCAGTGGAAACAAGTGTATACTTGTTTGCAAGACTAAGGCCTGTGCATAAGCGTAAGTACTAAACCCAAACATTTCATAATGCAATCATACTTCAGGTGCTAGTCAGTAGCTCTGTCATAAATGCAAGAATCCTTCCCATTTATTATATCCCTTTTCTCCACATTTAGGTGTTGCTGCCTTGCATTACTGTAACTTACACGGATGGTTAATAACACACTTCACCTTTCTCTACTCCTCCACCTGAATGACTACAAACTGGATCTGAAACTATTGTACAAAAGTCACACCTAAAGACAGAAGCAAGTGCCAGTATTCTGCTGGTATTCTCCATACTACTTGATGTAGAAAGCTTGATGGAATTGTCTTTGCTATACAGTTGGTATGGGTATATATTCCACTTACATATTTGAATATGTGCTTTTTTGTTTATAGTTCTTTAGACAAACTTGCCATAAAAATAAACCATTTTCAAAGTGTACTAAGTAGACTACCTTCTTTCCCAATAATCATTTATGTTGTTCATTTCCCACAGAAGATTCCTGAGGCAATAGAGGCAACCATTATTTATTTTCAACACACCATACACAGATATTGTATATCTGATGTATACAACACTCTAGGTACTACCAAGCCATTTATCAATGACCTAATACTTCAGTATTACTTACCCTGGATTGCTTTGGTTCAATATTATTCTGTTTAGTCATTATAAAAAGCTAATTTGAAAGTAAGCAGATAACTGTGACAGCTACACTGACATATTATGCCTTCTTCATAAAACATCGACAGTAACTCTGCAGCAGCTGTATTGTCATTTCATTGGTTTTATGCTTACAAAATACCATTCTGTAGAAGTCTTTCTGTTTGAAATATGTACTCCTAAGAATAAGTTCTATGGTAGAAGTTCCTTCATTTATAGTTTTCAGCTAATAACTTGTTAGAAAAAAATTCACATTTATTTCTGCATGCTTACAGCTAATGACTTCTGAAACCAGAATCACTAATGCAAAGTTTAGAAGAGGTACGTTTCCCCCTAACTTAAGGAACACCAAGAATGTTTCTATGGAAATAAAAGTATTTTTTTAATACTCTTGATTTTTATACTTTCTGTTCAAAATGTGTATAAAATACTGACTCAAAACTCAGCTCAAAGGGAAAAATGGTACCAGCAGATCTATAAAAATGAATGAATTTGCTATGCATCTGTGACTATATATATTTGCATGTAGAAGTGGCTTTATCTACTTATCTCTATTTAAACTTCATTAGCCTGATCTCCTGACAATTAAGTTTGAGAACTGAACTTTTGCTCTTTGTCAGTGTGAGCAGAAGACTGAGAAGTAGTACATAATGGTACACTGAATTTTATCCCTTTAATCTGCATTACTGTCCTCTTTCACATTAAGAAAAGTACCAGAGAAGTTACTTGGGCAACCATTTGCCACTGACACTGTTTGTGGTTATGTGGCTTTAAGAACAACTTTTGTTTTATGAATGATCCAACACACATACATGCACCATATTTTAAGAATTCATGGGGTAAAAAAAATCCTGGAACTCCCTGTCATGCCATAAAAGCCAATAGAAGAAAAGCTTTTGAAAAACCATTTTACCTGTTTGCTCAGTACTCCTTCACACCTTTAAAGCTGAATGACACTGCAACTCTCTGGCATGGGTGGGTTTCCTGCTGTTTTGCTCTTTTAGCGCAACTCCAGGAGACAACTGCCCTGGTGTCCATACCTCCTCCTGGGAAGGTCAAGGTTTGTACACTTCCTTTGAGAAAGTCTTGCCCTCTTACCATCATAGAATTTTTTTTAACAGTTTAATGACACTTTGCTATAAAGTATCTTGTATTCCTAATACTAGCTCCCCAAATCTTACTGTAACTTTAATAGGCATTTTCAATTGAAACAAAATGTTAAAATATAGATGGTGTAGCTATAGTCTTTTAAACCTGCAAGTACCGAAATGCCCTGGGATACATAGATTTTCATTTTCATTTACAAGCCAACTACTTGTGAGCTATTGACTATTTATGTATCTTTTTTCTTTTTTTTTTTTAATTTGCATTCCATACTGTAATAGAGCGTACCACTGATCATAGAGTTGCATTTTTTTAAGCATGTAATTTCTTTCTTACAGCACACAGTTTTAGAATACTTATAGGAAAAAGGAGGGAAGTATCCATTAAAGAATGGGATGGCAAAAGTTTGATCTTTTGGGCTGCAACTTTTGAGACTGAATATGATGAAGATGACAATAAAAAAGAAAAATGTAGGAATTGTGCCAGCAGCCTGGAGGAGGGATTGATGAGAACCTGATGTGTTCTCTCCCAAAAAAATTTACTGGAATAAAGCCTTTTTAATTCTATAAGTATCTAGAAACTGACTCTAGCTAGTGATAGGAAAAGTGCCTAAGAACAGCCAAAAAGGAATTTAAATGCTTAGACTGAGTTTACTGTTACCTTCTCGGTTAAGAATGGAGATAACCAATACCTAAGGAAATTAGTCAGATGCCACTATGAGGGACTAGAAAAACTGGAAGACTGTAATTCTGAATTTTTCATAACACATTTTGTACCATGTGCCATAGTGTTCTGTGTGCTTTGTTGATCTGTAATGTAGAAAAGCTCATGTTATCAAAAAATTAGAATTTAAATAATGAATCTAGACGCAACTACAATCTATGTTCCTTAATTATTGGACAGAAGCAAAAGTTCTTACTATGGGAAAAATATTTCATTAATACCTATGGTTCCACTTCAAAAAGAAATGGAGACAGCTGTGCAGCTGGAACAGAAGTGAAACTAGAGAGCTATTCTGGAGGGTATTCCTGGATCCACATTCTGGATTTTAATTTTCATTTGCTCAAATGGAGAACAATTATGTGCCAATTTGGCACATGCTTCTTCCTCTTCTCTTCTAGCTCAAGTGTTTTGGCCATTCCGGTGGATTGACAGAGCCAAGACATCATCCACTCTCCACCTCTGTTGGTAACATTGCTCCCTTCAAATCGAATGTTTATGTCTACTGCTCTGTTGTTGTTTTGAATAATATACACCAATACACCTTTATACCTACACACACTAAAAGAATGTCAGAAAGAACTTTTTTCTTTTTTAAAAAATGGAAGGAAATAAAATATTTCAGCAAGAGTACCTACAATAACTTTCATATCTTCTCCTGAGAGAAACAAAAGCAAAATAAAAGGAAAGAAGGATTATCATATACTGTGTCACAGGCAAATTTCATTTGGTCATAAGATAGCAGGCCATAGTACTATAATTGACTTAGACTATTAATGATGCATTTTCTGGCACTTATGGTTTTCAAATCTAATTTTAACTTTTTAGTTGTTGCTGGTGGTGATATTTAATAAACTTTATACATACATATAATTTAGCATTATCAGGAAGGAAATTAAAAACACAGATGTTTTTTAGGTGTGAAAGAATGGAAATTAAATGTTGGTTAAGATATTGTAATTCTTATTGATAAATTTCATCATAATCTGCACAAAAAATGGAATGGTAGAAACCATGTACCAATAAGCTAGTCACATATTTGACACAATGTACTTAAGTACTTGAGAGGTTCATTATCATGGCACTAAACTTCAGTTATTTTTACAACTATTTGAATCATTTTTCTTGACGCTAAAGATTCTATAGCCTCAGTTTTAGAATTCACTGTGTATTTATTTAAACTTTAGGTCAAAATAAGTTCACCACTGACTAAAAAACTGAAGTTAAAAATGTATGCATTAGACAAACCCCAGCTTCTACTTATGGTCATGGACAGCTGTAAGTTACTGAATCTAGAATCCTAAAGGTCATTGCTGTAGGACCTGGACAAAACCAAACCAGAATTAACATGACTTTTTATGAATTATTTCTTGGGGTTGTCTTTTACATTATTTCCTATTTTTTTCCCTGAGTGATTTCAATCAGAAATTTTTCCATGTTTTATATTGTGCTAGAACTCTGTTATCTATATTCGACATCTACGGTATCTAAAATACAAACATTTATTCCTTCTCTCCTTGTACCTTACATTTATATTGCAAAAAAAATGAAGCACACACATTGAATAGCAGAAATTCATGCAAGCTGAAGAAAAAGAGGCCAATGAAATTATCCTATGGACCTGTCTACAAATTGTTACTATAATGAAGTATTTTCTGTATAAATAACAAATAAATGCCGTTTGGCTGAAAAGCCGGTGCTACCTCTGGTTGTGAATGAATGAAAGATAGAATATATCTAGAACTGTAGCCAGTAATTCTTCTTCCCTGTACACTAAAAAACTCTAAGGGATAGATTTATGACTTGAAGATTGTGTAACTAACAGCTTTCTAAATATTTTCCTTCTCATACCAGTCAAATGTGATACCTTTGTTACTTGCCTATGATATACACCTCCATACTAAAGCATTTACTGTATCTTATTACTACTTGTTGTTAACTCCTGTACCACTGGAAAAACATAATAGAGTGACAAGAAAGCAAAACATAGACTGTTTACTTGTGAGCAGAAAGGAACAATATTTTCAGAATGAAGATCCTGTCAAAAGTCATGCTTGTTCAGTGCAGCCTTTGAAGAATCTGGCCCATTAAGTTTTAAAAAATGATGCTCAGTATAGATTTGATAACTGAATTACCCAAGTTTAGAAATTGCCTGTCACTTCAAAACACTTCTTTGTCTGAAGAAAATAAATACTCTGCAAAACAGCTCTTTGTTGGTAACATTCAGGGAGACAGCTCTGTATCACTTACATTGGGAACATCTTTGGAAGAACAACTTTGCATACATAAAGATTAGAATCAGATGTGTAATAAAAAAATAACAGCTAAAAGAAATCCACGGCAAAATGGCAGTGACAAGGGGCAGAAGTCACATATTGTGACGGTATTTTGCAGACTCCGCGTCAGAAAAGCTTTTTTAACAGCAGAGTGATAGTGGAACTGTTTATGCAGGAGGGTTGAAGAACCTCCAACCCTGGAGGATTTCAAGGCTGACTAGACAAAACTACAGATGACCTGATCTAGTGTTGGCAATAGATCTGATTTGGATAGATGACCTCCACCGGTAGCATTCAATCAACATCTCTGTGACTCTACTGTTACTAAAATTATTATCATTTTAGATGTATCCTTCCTAGCTGTATACTGCTTAGTGTGTTTACTTTCCTTTTATAGTCAATAGGAATAAATTACTCTTCAAAATAAGATCTATGTGATTTCTTTTAGCTGCTTAAGAAGGGTTGAATTTTGCACTAGAGTATACTGACTGTAAATACATCTTAGACTGAGAACTTGAGATACTGATGTTCAATTTTAGTCAAATTAGCCCCACCTTCTCTGATTATAAAGAAGACATACTGTTGATCTAGTTAGGAGCTGTTGGCATGTTTATGAAGCTTATTCAGTTATTGTTTCAGGTATACTTCATAAGCAGTCTGGAAGGGGATGGAGCTTCTGTTTCTCTGTGTGCACCTTCCCTTGTTCTACTTTTATAAATAATAACTAAATAATTACAGAAACTAAATACATTTATTTTGAAAGATAACATCTCTATTGCCTTCTGATCCAGATTTGAGGCAGACTGAGTTAGAGACATGCACTTCAATTTTGTTTTCCTCCTGTGTATCTAAATGGTAACTATTATAGATCTGTTTACTTCCTTTCTTTTTTAGCAATGGCTCACCTTTAACAGATCTTTCAAATTACACCACTTGTCTTTAGAATCCTCCAAACTGCTGTTCATTTGGAAGCCTCATTTATTTTTAAAGCCCTATTTTGACAGGTTTCTTGCTTTTAAAAGAATTAGCTGCATGAGAAATTGATCCAACTAACATTCATTCTTGCACTCACTGAAATGCTTCTGTGACTGACAGGTTACATTGTATAGCTGTATTTTTTTACTTGCTTTATGTTTCTTTCAGCTACTTAAAGCCATTTCTCCTGCAGTCTGTACTGCCAAGTGCTTTGGTCTTTGTAGTACTCACTTTGATGTAAGAGAATTTGGTTCAAGTTCTTGTTGTAACTGATCAGGTCAGAGACTCAAAACTAGTGTCTCATATATGGGAGATAAATTCCTTGGATAATAAACTGGTTTGAGTTTGGATATATTTACTTTCTTTCCCCATCACTCTCCATTTTGTACCAAAACTGTATTAACTGAAGAATGAGAAAATAAATATCTGTCATACGTACAGAGCTTGGATTGAGTCCTGAAAAAGTCTCACAAAATATGAGTACATTTTATAGCTGTAGCAGGTATTCACAAGATGTCTTTCACAACTACTTGAATGCAATTTTCAGATTTCTTTGTCATTTGGTAATGTTCAGTTTAACCATTCTTTGAAGTCTGTGTTTCTTAGGGAAAAATCTGAGCTTTCTAAATAAATATACAGTTCCTGATTATCCAAGATTTTGGAACAACTAATTAGGGTAAAGAGGGTGTTTTGAAGAGGGAAAAGAATCCCACAAAACCATGAAAAGTCACTCAGCAAACAGTGCTGCTGGCTGAAAATTAACCTTATTTATGTTAAAAAAAATCTTGAGATTCTTTTCTTTTGTTTATTTTATTATGTTTCAGCTTTGTGCCCTATTGTGCTACAATGCTGAACTCCTATATATACACCTATACAGATCTTTAAGTCACATTACTCATGAGAGCAATTTTTAGATTTATAATATAGTCATTATAATATAATGCATAGAGATTACTGTCAAGATCATAGCCCAGACATAAATGATTCAAAAGGCTTATCGGGAGGGTTAGACCTTAGGTACCTCTTTAAACAGTTTTTGTAATTTCCTCTGAGTCCTTAAAATTTAGTAGTCTCTATTTTGAAGAAATCTGTTAATCCTTATGTCTCACAAGGTTTAGGTGGACAACCTGTGCTCTGAACAGAACATGTTGCCAATTAGTAACTGTAGAGGAACATTGCGACACATACAAAAGAAAAAAAAAAGTCCTTTTTCTTTTCCCTTTACTTTATATGGAACCTGTATGATTAATGTTACTCAGACTACCCAGAGTTACCCAAATCAGGGGGAAAAAAATAAACAATCAGATCTTCTTCCACTGGCAGAATCGATTTCCCATTTATTTTCCAGAAAACTAATTTTCTCCTACAATTTTCCTTTCAAAAACTAGCTTGGCCCACTAGGATTTCTTCTATGGCCTGTTATTACATGCTTTTAACTGTTCCCTGTGTTCTCTGTTTGGGATTTCTGGCGGATGTAACAAGCTCACAGCCAAATGGATCAGAATTTCATAAATATGGAAAGCAAATGCTTTGTGCAAGCACAGATATGTGGCTTTCACACACAGATATATTTTTACATCCCTTTTTGTCATTTGGAAATCTTACCCTGCTTATCTTCTGAGGCATGCAGAAACTGGCAGCTGATTTGGGAATCCTCACGTGTGCTGTAGTTAAAAGAGCTTTCAGGAGGCCATTAGGGGCTGAAGTGCCAAGATCTCTTTCATTGCACAACTGCAAAGATGAAAGAGAGTTATCAGGAAATAATTGTTCTAATATAGAACTAAAGATTGAAAAGACAATTATGAGTGCATAGCCTCACTTTCTGCAGTCTATGGGATGTTGGTTTTCATCCAGTTACTCCTGCATTGAGCCTGGTATATTTATCTTAAAAAATTGTGCTAGGTTGAAACAACCTTGTAGGAACATTTTATGTCTTGATCTGAGGATATCCAAAGTATACAGACTTTTCCAGTGGTTAATTTCTCCATTCCTCTTCATTTTGAAATAGCTATCTTTTTTCCCCCCTTCCTCTGTTTAAATGCTTCTCTCTTGAACTTCAGCAAAATTACTCAATGTTTTTCTCTGGAAGATATTTTGGTACCCACACCAAATAATTTCTCTTCTTTTGGTTATTACAAGCTGATTGAAAACACTCTAGAGATTTTTTTTCCAGCTTTCAAAGAACCTGTGTAGTTCTTTTAGCATCCAGCATGATTGCTAGTCCCTTCTCTGATTTACAGACACTAAACCCACACATTTTATTCCCATGTCAGCCAAACACTATTATGAAGTAAAGTAATCGGTGTTGTCTACTTAATCCTCTTTTCCATTGTGTAAACAAGTGTGGTTTTTTCAAAGTTCTTTGTCACCTTTGTTTGCTCTTGTTTTACTTCTTTACAAATACAGTTTTAAATAAAATAAACCTATTTAAATGTTCTTACCTATTTACACGGTTTGGAAAGAAACTAATCATCTCTACTTGGCTGCGAGTCCAACATTTTGATTTCTACATTTCTGCTAACTTTACTGGTCAGCATGCTATTGGAAAGACCCTACAGAGTGTTGTAGAAGTCACTTTCTATCTCAAGCAGAATCCAATACATAGCATTAGTAGCAAAGCTTGTTAAAGCCTTGGGCTGCAAGCTGTGAACTTTTACCTAGATAGGCTGACTGTATACTGAACTTCTACTTAGCCAGAAAGATAAGGTAGCCACAACCATCAGCAGAAGCTGCATCCATTAAGATAAGAAAAGGAATGTGCCGCCTGGAGACAGAGAAAGGATCCAATGAGGAAATAGATGACCCCAGACCCAAATATCGCTATTGAACTGAACTGCCATGTGAGGGGCGGATAACTTAAATCATATGGGTATAATTGCCCAGGGATTTCTTTGTTTGGGGTCCCTCTCCAAAGGCTCATGGCTTGAGCTGTTTTTTACCCCTGTACCACTCCATAAATTGGTGTAGGTCATACTGGAGACTCTGCTTCAGAGAAACCTGAAGTCGAGCTTGAGGGGAGAGAAAGCACCCAAGAGTGAGTGTGCATGTGAGTGAGGAGTCAAAAAGGGGCACCTGTCAGCTGTGAATGAAACATTGCTGCTAATGCTTATACCTCAGTTTCCCAGTGCTGCCAAGGCTAATTGAAAATCAGTCAGGGACTGGAGGTTGAGGGCAGGGCCTGGAGCTCCTGGCTCCCACCTTGGGGCAGCCCCCATCCCTCCTGTTCCCTGTCAATGTATGTTTAGTGACATAGTGTTGCTGTCATCTGTATTTACCAAGTCGAACACAAAAGCAAGTACAAAATGTTTTGTAGTATGATCAAATGTATTTTACTGTACAGAGGAGTATTTCTTCATCTGTTATAACAAAAATACCTCAAAATTACATAGAATATTCTACTATTTAGCAGTCATAAACATTTTGAAATAAAGAAACACAAACACAATACTCTATATTCTTTATAGTTAATATTCTTTCTCTGTAATTCGCAATGTGTTCCTGTTAAATTAATTGATATGAGATTCCTTCTGTAGCAAAAGTTATACTTCTAAATGCCTGTGCATTGCACCTAAACTCAACTAAACACAACGTAGTTTAATGCACGCAGCAGGTGCATCAAATTACTAAGTAGACTTTATCTTTGTCATTTGAACTGAGTCCAGTACAGTGGAAAGCAGTGATTTAGTGATGTAACAAGCACAATCAAAAGCACACTAAAAGCAGTGAAAGCAAATGATGCATATTCTGCAGTTATAGCAACCAAGGACTATGTGGATACTCCACAGTTGCAGTACAATGTTGTTACGGTGGACAGACTCGTGAATAGTTTTATTTGTTGTCATTTGCAGGAGAATGAGTACAATCCAAGCTTTTTGTCAAGCATCTGCAACTATAGCCTTCTGAAAACATCTAATGTTAAATGTACCTTGTTCAAATAGACCCACTATGTGGGTTTTTATGAAAAATGTTATTTATGGACCTGACCCAATGTGCCCTAAATTCTTTTTTAACAGACTCTGCTCACTAGTTTAAGAAGAGGCTTTTCTTACACTGCTTCTACAAATAGATTTATTTTCTCTTTTAATCTGCAATTTCTGTGCGCTATATTCTTTTCCATAGGCCTTCATGGCTCTACTGTGTCTTGCTAGGAACTTCCATACGTGCCACTTCTGATTTCAGGCTCAAAAATATTTTTAAATATCCAGAACTATACTGGTCCTACTGGCTGTCTTCCTCTATAACTAGCAAATAATAGTTTACATTATTTATCTCTGAATAAATCAGTTTTATACTCTGAATACTGGAATTTACATTTTAAAAAGGAAGGATCTTTTTGGAGAGCTGGAAAAAAAAATATGAAAAAGCTCCCGAGTGATCTAATTCACATTAGGCACTGAACTATTTCTGCAACATCCCAGATTTAGAGAAGCACAAAGATACTGAAATGATTTTTCGTCTCTATTGCTCATGCTGTCTCTTTGAGAAAAGCAGCTAAAAATCTCACTCAAGAGCATAGATCTTTTCTGAAGAGAATAGAAGTGCTATGAATAAAAAATGTTTGTGATAGAGATGGAGTCAAAGACTAAAGCATGAAAAGAACGTTTGATCTATGCATTTCATAACACAAAAACAAGGGCTGAAATCCTACCCCACTGAAATCAATGGCAAAAGTCCCATTTTACTTTAATAGCCAGGTTTTTACCAAAAGACCTGCAAGGAGGGAAGAATGATGTGCTTAGGTTCTTTTTTAGGGGCACTGTAAAAATACAGCCAGCAATTTCCCAGGAACATTTTACACGTAAGTCCTTGCTTCAGGGCTAGCTAGCATTTGACTGAATCTGAGAAGACAGGAGTTTGTTCAGTTTGCAATTGAATAGGAGGTGTGTAGCCTCATGCCTTTTAAAGACATAAGGTACTCAGACCCATCTGCATCCTGGAGAGTTTTACCCACTTATTCATGTGTTAATCACAAGCACTTTGAGGTAACAACTCTATGGTTCTGACTCATGTCTCACTGCTCTACTGCAACAGATTTTCTCTACTCTCACTTCAGCTTCGGGCTCTTTTAGGGTCTATGCCTTCAGCTCCAAAAGCTTCATCTCTATCTGCATGGAGGAAGCTGATGAGTATCTTAATCAGTCATTTTCTGTCCAAGGACCAGGAAAGATGCAGAAGCAGTTCTTGAAATCTTCCGTTTTCATTAGCTCCTCAGCTCCATGGTGGGTGTTATGTGATGCTTTCTCATAGTTGCACAAAGAATATGTCAGCTTCCACAACTCTGGGGCCAGAGAACCATCAGTGAGGGAATGCAGGTTAGATGTTTCAGAGCAATCAGATAACTGAAACAACAAACATAAAATACAGAACTTGAATGACAAGGTGCTGGAAACAGGACACCTGTAAAAAACCCAAAAAATATCTTGGTTATCCAGCCACGATAGAGCATGAAGCCATTTTCTCTAGTCTCTTTTTCTTTTCTATTCCTAGTATACAAATTGCAGAATAAAGCCAGGACAGTTATCAGCATGCTGTCATTTGATACCCTATTTTCTTAAAATCGACTACATAAATTGAAATATTACAAGAAGAATAATGCAACTGCCCTGGAATTCTATCCCAGGAAGGAGAGACCAGGCAGGCACTGTTAAAAAGCAGCACCTTCACCCAGTGAGGTGCATAGGCACACACCAAGGGGGATGTATGGGAACTGGCATCCTCTATAAACAATATTTCTCCTTTTCTGTTTCAGAAGAATTTCCTCCAAGTCTGCAACATGCACAGAGGCTGGTTTCACCACTTTATCTAATTTGTCCTTACTGCTCATATTTGTACTTAACGTTCTAGACTAGATGTTTTGTCTTCTTAATACACTTCTTTGAATGACATAATAGTCTGATATCTTTCTTTTTAAAGACTTATCTTTATTTATCTGCTTGACTGCACTTTGTCATCTACTTACTAGCCATTAGAAGATTTATCTTTTTGTTCATTTAATGAACAGAAATGATAAATATAATTTTAAATTGCTGTCTTATTCATTGCATCTTGAGAAGTGAAAATTAAGACTTTAGCATCAAAGGACAACTTGACAACGGAATAAACAATCTATATTTTTGCCATTTCTGCTGTAATTATTCAAATTAATTCACTTGGTCTTTTACTTGGTTTCATTCGGGGTTGTTATTTTTCTTTTATGGAGAACAAAGGACATTTGTTGTGTGGTTATTTACTAATGCAATACACCATAAATGCACACATACTAAAAGGGAAAAATGGCATTTAACTAGCATTGTGAACTGCTTTATTAGTGAAATCCATCTGGATTAGATACATTTGAAAGTTCTGTTTTTAATACTTGTATATCATCATTTCTGCAAGAAGTAATTGAGAAGTTAAAATAAGTGTTCCAAGTCATTGACAAGCACAATAAAAAAAACAAAGCTAAGTGAAGGAGACACCTTAAACCTACAGTAAATTGTCCTTTTTTGTGAAGTCAATAAGCTGCTTCAATTACACTATTTCCCAGTGCACTGATATATTTTGTTTTCTATTCTAGATTTTCTTCATATTAACCAGTACTGCAGAAAACCAGGAGTAGAACTCTGCTTCAACAGCTCATTGTCACACCCTGAAGCCTGAAGCTAAGGCTAAATAGAACAATGGTTCCATTTTAATTTTCAGAAATAACACGAGACCTTTTTTCTTTGTGGAAAGCTCATTGGGGGAGCAGTCTGCAGTTTATATCTGCACAGGAATCCTTTTAGAGAAGGTGGCCAAAAGCTGACATTTTTGATATTCTGATTTTAGATCCTGAGACATTAATTGTACAGTCACATAAACAACTGGGTTTATGTGTGTATGAAAAATGAGAGAAGGACATATCTGCATGAAGAATAGATGTGTTCCACAGTGTATCAATGCTGCTGTTCTCCTGCTCATCCAAGTCTCTTCTGTTCTTTCCTGTGAAAAGCAAGGGAATGGAAGGATGGGAAACAGATCCATACCTAGCTGGCAGTTCTCCCAAGATTAGTGGAGCTTGCTTGGGGACTTGGAGGTTTTGAACTGATCCCAAAGGCCTTTTTTCCCCCTGATTAGGGACAACTTGGGATAAATCCACAAGTTTTCCATCAATCCCTAGTTAATTGTGATTGTGGACACCTTAGCTAAGGTGCCTCAACCAACATACCTACAAAAGGAAAAATCCTATTGACTTTCATATTTATAGGTGAATATGCGGTTCTCATGTGATATGAATATTGGGGTGCAAACATTCCCCTCTGTGAAACATTGCCACTCAGGGCACTTTCTTTGAGTTTATCTCTGCACAAGTAAAAAAAAATTATAATAGTGTTCATAATAATTAACCTTCCTTTCCTGGAATATTGCCATCAGTCTATGGGGACAAGCATTCTTAAAAGCTGAAATACAAAGACTTCCATTCTGTTTTTCATTGCCTTTTTAATTAACCATTATTTCAGTCTCTAAATATTTTACTAGGAAAAAATTAAAAATAAAAAAACCCCTAAACTTTGTTTTTAAAACTACTTGCAGATCAAAAAATATGATCAGAGATGGCTGTTTAGCTATGAGGTTACCTCCAGGCTATCAATATGAAAGAACATTTTTCAGTGATTTGAGTCCAAATTCATGTCCCCTGAATTAGTCAGCCAAAAGGCAGTTAAATGGTTCCCCAAATTAGCCATCTGCCTTTCAATTGCAAAGAAACACCCTAAGGCCAGATAAATAATTTCCCCTTTATGTCCCATAGGCAGTACTTTGGATGGTAGGCACTCATCCTGAATGATCCAGCTCCCTTTTATCTTGACCTGGGCAGCTGGGTAGCCTGAAGCTTGCAAGATGCTCTTATGCCAGGCCCACAAGACTGTCTTTTCCTCCCCATCTATGATTCTGCACAGCACTTCAAAAATTTATCCCAACTATCACAGATTCATTTTGCAAGAAAATTTGCTTGATTGTTTCCTAATATGAAGAATAGAAAATGATTGGTCATTCAAGTGGAGACAGCAAGGAATAGTACCTACTGAGCTATTTCCCAGACTTAGGAAATCATGTTCCTAAACACACTTCTTTCCCAATTACTCTTTTCAATCCTGAGTCTGCATCAAGAGGTAACAGTCCCATGTTTGGACAGTAGGAGTATTATAATAAATGGTAATCTTATGTGTTTGCTAGAAGAAAAGTTTAATGAAAGGATAGTTCTCCAGAAAGAGCAAAGCTATAGAGAGGTTAAAAGAGCAACAGGACCCTGCAGCTTCATGGGTTTTGAGGCAGCAGCCATCCAGCCACGATAGAGCATGAAGCCATTTTCTCTAGTCTCTTTTTCTTTTCTATTCCTAGTATACAAATTGCAGAATAAAGCCAGGACAGTTATCAGCATGCTGTCATTTGATACCCTATTTTCTTAAAATCGACTACATAAATTGAAATATTACAAGAAGAATAATGCAACTGCCCTGGAATTCTATCCCAGGAAGGAGAGACCAGGCAGGCACTGTTAAAAAGCAGCACCTTCACCCAGTGAGGTGCATAGGCACACACCAAGGGGGATGTATGGGAACTGGCATCCTCTATAAACAATATTTCTCCTTTTCTGTTTCAGAAGAATTTCCTCCAAGTCTGCAACATGCACAGAGGCTGGTTTCACCACTTTATCTAATTTGTCCTTACTGCTCATATTTGTACTTAACGTTCTAGACTAGATGTTTTGTCTTCTTAATACACTTCTTTGAATGACATAATAGTCTGATATCTTTCTTTTTAAAGACTTATCTTTATTTATCTGCTTGACTGCACTTTGTCATCTACTTACTAGCCATTAGAAGATTTATCTTTTTGTTCATTTAATGAACAGAAATGATAAATATAATTTTAAATTGCTGTCTTATTCATTGCATCTTGAGAAGTGAAAATTAAGACTTTAGCATCAAAGGACAACTTGACAACGGAATAAACAATCTATATTTTTGCCATTTCTGCTGTAATTATTCAAATTAATTCACTTGGTCTTTTACTTGGTTTCATTCGGGGTTGTTATTTTTCTTTTATGGAGAACAAAGGACATTTGTTGTGTGGTTATTTACTAATGCAATACACCATAAATGCACACATACTAAAAGGGAAAAATGGCATTTAACTAGCATTGTGAACTGCTTTATTAGTGAAATCCATCTGGATTAGATACATTTGAAAGTTCTGTTTTTAATACTTGTATATCATCATTTCTGCAAGAAGTAATTGAGAAGTTAAAATAAGTGTTCCAAGTCATTGACAAGCACAATAAAAAAACCAAAGCTAAGTGAAGGAGACACCTTAAACCTACAGTAAATTGTCCTTTTTTGTGAAGTCAATAAGCTGCTTCAATTACACTATTTCCCAGTGCACTGATATATTTTGTTTTCTATTCTAGATTTTCTTCATATTAACCAGTACTGCAGAAAACCAGGAGTAGAACTCTGCTTCAACAGCTCATTGTCACACCCTGAAGCCTGAAGCTAAGGCTAAATAGAACAATGGTTCCATTTTAATTTTCAGAAATAACACGAGACCTTTTTTCTTTGTGGAAAGCTCATTGGGGGAGCAGCCTGCAGTTTATATCTGCACAGGAATCCTTTTAGAGAAGGTGGCCAAAAGCTGACATTTTTGATATTCTGATTTTAGATCCTGAGACATTAATTGTACAGTCACATAAACAACTGGGTTTATGTGTGTATGAAAAATGAGAGAAGGACATATCTGCATGAAGAATAGATGTGTTCCACAGTGTATCAATGCTGCTGTTCTCCTGCTCATCCAAGTCTCTTCTGTTCTTTCCTGTGAAAAGCAAGGGAATGGAAGGATGGGAAACAGATCCATACCTAGCTGGCAGTTCTCCCAAGATTAGTGGAGCTTGCTTGGGGACTTGGAGGTTTTGAACTGATCCCAAAGGCCTTTTTTCCCCCTGATTAGGGACAACTTGGGATAAATCCACAAGTTTTCCATCAATCCCTAGTTAATTGTGATTGTGGACACCTTAGCTAAGGTGCCTCAACCAACATACCTACAAAAGGAAAAATCCTATTGACTTTCATATTTATAGGTGAATATGCGGTTCTCATGTGATATGAATATTGGGGTGCAAACATTCCCCTCTGTGAAACATTGCCACTCAGGGCACTTTCTTTGAGTTTATCTCTGCACAAGTAAAAAAAAATTATAATAGTGTTCATAATAATTAACCTTCCTTTCCTGGAATATTGCCATCAGTCTATGGGGACAAGCATTCTTAAAAGCTGAAATACAAAGACTTCCATTCTGTTTTTCATTGCCTTTTTAATTAACCATTATTTCAGTCTCTAAATATTTTACTAGGAAAAAATTAAAAATAAAAAAACCCCTAAACTTTGTTTTTAAAACTACTTGCAGATCAAAAAATATGATCAGAGATGGCTGTTTAGCTATGAGGTTACCTCCAGGCTATCAATATGAAAGAACATTTTTCAGTGATTTGAGTCCAAATTCATGTCCCCTGAATTAGTCAGCCAAAAGGCAGTTAAATGGTTCCCCAAATTAGCCATCTGCCTTTCAATTGCAAAGAAACACCCTAAGGCCAGATAAATAATTTCCCCTTTATGTCCCATAGGCAGTACTTTGGATGGTAGGCACTCATCCTGAATGATCCAGCTCCCTTTTATCTTGACCTGGGCAGCTGGGTAGCCTGAAGCTTGCAAGATGCTCTTATGCCAGGCCCACAAGACTGTCTTTTCCTCCCCATCTATGATTCTGCACAGCACTTCAAAAATTTATCCCAACTATCACAGATTCATTTTGCAAGAAAATTTGCTTGATTGTTTCCTAATATGAAGAATAGAAAATGATTGGTCATTCAAGTGGAGACAGCAAGGAATAGTACCTACTGAGCTATTTCCCAGACTTAGGAAATCATGTTCCTAAACACACTTCTTTCCCAATTACTCTTTTCAATCCTGAGTCTGCATCAAGAGGTAACAGTCCCATGTTTGGACAGTAGGAGTATTATAATAAATGGTAATCTTATGTGTTTGCTAGAAGAAAAGTTTAATGAAAGGATAGTTCTCCAGAAAGAGCAAAGCTATAGAGTTTCAATCCTGAGTCTGCATCAAGAGGTAACAGTCCCATGTTTGGACAGTAGGAGTATTATAATAAATGGTAATCTTATGTGTTTGCTAGAAGAAAAGTTTAATGAAAGGATAGTTCTCCAGAAAGAGCAAAGCTATAGAGAGGTTAAAAGAGCAACAGGACCCTGCAGCTTCATGGGTTTTGAGGCAGCAGCCACAAGCTGTTCTCTAGACTCCCCAGATCCACCATTTTTACCTGAGACAGAAAAGAGCACAAGTCTTGAGAACTCTCTCAGCAATGTGACAGTCAATGCAAGAATGTCCCATTTTTCATGGCTGTGAGGAAGACATGATTCATGTCTTGGCACCTTTCAACTGCTTTCAAGCACCTAGTCAAATTCAGTTGTGGTAACAGACAGCATTTTATCCCTGGGAAGGGACACATAACCCATGACCAGGAACATCAAGCTGAAGATCAAATTATAAAAACTGTATTCCAGCAACACAGAAGGAAAAAAAAATCAAATGTGTACTGATCCAGAACTTCCTTAAGTATGATAATGCATACTTTCCTACCTTCTGAGAAAGCCATCTGCCCCTTATCCCTTCCTCCAACAAAGTCTGCCTGACAGAATAGCATGGATGTGGCCTCTAGGAATCCCAACCATGAATGCCAAGGGCAGCTACTGATTCACTCCTTTTTGGGATGGACAAAGCACAGATCTGCAATATTGTCCTCATGCTTGCGTGCCTGGCCTCTGCACAACTGGACGTCCTTCCAGTGAAGTGAAAACCAACTAAGTCCCCAGCTTTTCTGTCCAAACTTGTTCCTCTTTCTGTATTACCACCTACGTGCTTTACCTAAACTAGATCTCTGCATAATTTATTCAGATAACTCTTCCAGTTGTCTTTCTTACTTTCCCTGACATAATGGATTGAGATAAGGACAATTTAATAGGACAGAAAAGAAAGGGAAAATAATAATAATTGTAAAAGAGCATACAAAACAAGTGATAAACAATGCAATTGCTCACCACGTGCTGACCGATGCCCAGCCAGTTCCTGAGCAGTGGACGCCTGGACAGCTTTTCCCTCAGTCTATATACTGAGCATGACATCATAAGGTATGGAATATACTTTTGGTCAGTTGGGGTCAGCTGTCCCAGCTGTGTCCCCTCCCACCTTCTTGTGCACCCCCAGCCTACTTGCTGGTTGGGCGGTGTGAGAAACAGGAAAAGTCCTTGACTCTGTGTAAGCATCCCTGTGTTGTCAACATCATTCTCACCCTAAATCCAAAGCACAGAACTATACCAGCTACTAGAAAGAAAACTAACTCTATGCCAGCCAAAACCAGGACATACATCATCGTGAATTTTTACACAGGCACTTCTTATAATGGTGGACATTCTCTGACTGCTGCCATGTTACTCACTGCAAGTAATACAGATTCTTCATTAGCTTTCACATAAAACAGCATTCAGTAGTTTCAAAAGGATTTTTGGAATGCCCAAAACCTCTTTTAAATCACAGTATATAACCACAAACATTAGGAAGAAATCAAAAAGAAAATGTGTTCAGGAGGAGGTTAATGAGCTGCAACAAGTGTAGTTGAGTATTTAGTTTTGCTTTCTTTGAACATTGCTCAAAGTTTAACTAGGAATGATTAAAAAATAAGATGAAAAAGAAGAAGAAACAGAAAAAGTAGTATCACCATTATCTTAAAATGAATCCTCATGAGCCTTGAGCTATGAAGAGAGTTGTATTAAAATTACCTTAAAAGCCTCATTTCCATCTTTCTTTACACATGATTCATTACAAATATGTTAGGCCCTGGGTAGGCCTGTTTCTAGAAGTTTTGGTCCTGTTGCCAAGAAAAAAACATTGCTGGATGCTCTTGAGGGAAGGAGGCAGACTTGATGCTCTTGAAAGGAGAAGATGAGAAGAAAAGAAAGATGTGCCTAAGCACATCTCAGAAATCCCCAAAGATCAATGATGCCAACAAAGCACATGCTATTACTCCACATATTTAAAGTCTGGGGCCTGCTGACACTCACTTCTCACTAGCTTGAATATGCCTCTTCATAACCACTTGGTATAACCACGATAGCCTGGAACATGCATGATCACTATTGCTGTGCTATCATATCCAGAAATGACTTTTGAGAGCAGAACCAACTGTGACAAAGGACACCTGCTGCCTGAAAAAGAGAGGGATTGATTTCTTTCATAAGTCATTGGCCACAGAAATATGAGTTAGTTCACTGACTCTCATGGGTTTTTTAATGTGATCAAATGGTGCAATAGGAATGTCAACCTCCTGAAGGATAAAATGGGATTAAGATGCTATTGTTCTCCACCAGTGAAAGAATTTGGGATTACAGTGAAAGTTAGATGAGTACTACTTCTAGTTAGTGTCTGCACCATATACCTGGAGATTAATTAACTGGGGAAAAAATGGTATTGCAATTCATAAAAAAAAAATAAAAATATATGGTCTTCTTATGATGAGATTGGTGAAAGTGACAAATGGACAGAAAAGGATACCTGTTAGAACCACAGGTCTCGCATTACAAGTCACATTACTGTGGACAAAATTGGGGTTTTTTTATAGCCCTGAATTCTGAACAGCAAAACATCACCATGACATGGCATGACCTGGGAGGTTATATAAAGGTTAAATAAAATATCAGGCTAAAGGAAATAAATAAATACAAATAAAAATGTATTGTCTGCTTTCACAGCTGAAGGAAATAAAACATCACTTTAAGTGACATTTACGAGAAAAAATATAATTAGGTACTGTAGTTTCAAATAAATGGGAGCAGCAAGAAGAATTACTGTAGCTGTTTATAATCTTCATTTTATAAAAGAGAAGTTTGATATTAATTCATATTTTATATTGATTAATGATTTTAAAACTGCATAACCAGTGCACCCATGTTTCTGCCACAAAGAAAAAATATCATCATTGCTATAACTTCTCTGAGTAACAAGCTTAGAATGAAGCATATGTTAATAAGCACATTATTAAGCTTGCATATGCTTATTGGACTTGAGTGCAGCTACCTCAATCTTGCAGCCATTTTCTCTGTGAGGAACTATTCTTTAGGGTATGGCTGGAAGCTGAATTTGTAAAAACAGTCTGTAAAGTAGATTTTTAAAAACCTGCTATTAACCCATTATATATTTAGGAGTACTTTTCCTGTTTTCTCTGTATGCATTTGCAGAAAGCCAAATGCTGCAAGACAAGCTGCTTTTCAGTTTTATGGTACATTGCTCCTTTCTGGATTTTCTGCCCACAGTGTTTGCCATTAAAAAGCTCCATCTCTAGTGGAAAATTTAGAAGGGAAATACCCATTAAAATTTTGCTGCCTGCTCTATCAAGTAGAGTAATTTAATTATGTTAAGTAAGTATTTAAAAGATGCACCAAAATTATGAAGCTCCAGTAAACCCTCCATATATAAATGCACTTTACACAAACATCCATATTATATTGCTTATCATGCACCCATAACTAAATGGACTCTATATGTGTTTGCAAGATTTCCAGACTAGAACTAAGATTTTTCCATTTTATCCTAAATGCAATTACTACAAGATTCGGACATTGTTCAACTTCTTAAAATGTTAATAATTAGTTATTGGGTTGGGCATTTTTTTAGTTCAAATTGTTTTACCACTAGGGAGTCCATTGCTTTCTTTTAATATTAAACAGGAGTTACTTTCAAATAAATATTCAATAAATCCTTTTTGCTTATAGAACTGAAATGAACAGGAGAGATACACTTGCTGTGCGACAGTAAGTACTTTGACATTTCTTGTGTGTATAATGTTCAGTATGAAATCAAGAACTGTCCACATAATGCATAACTAGTCTCATACTTCCTCACTTTTAACTGTTAATTCACTACATGCTGCATATCTTGACTGACTTTTCATTTGACACTGATACCTACCATTACAGCATGAGGGCCTTAGAATTTGTATGCTACAGAAGGCCAGTCACCAGTGATGAAAGTATAGCTGACTCCCATTCTTCTGAACACCAGGTGCCTGAATCCCACCTTACTGGGAGTGCAAGAGCTGACCTAAGTACCCAGAGGACGTCTTCTACATGCAACAGATGGCAATTCTACAGTTCTAGTCAGTGGATGCTGGTATCTCTATCATGGTTAAAATACCACTTCTTTACAAGATAGTTCTCAAAATATGCACTTTCTGTTGGTATTTATGATCTAAGCAGTACTAGAATCAATATAATGAACCTTGGAAATTTAAAATCATTCAGATGAATAAAATATACAGAGTAAAACCTCCTGGTACAAATATTCAGTTGAAGTCACTGTGCCCACCTCAATTCTTACCAGTGGAGGTTTGACCCTCTGTTTTCAACAATGTACTACAGCTTAACCAGTGCTCAGTAGGACCCTGCCTTTCACACCTCTAAGTAGGTATCTCTATTCAGATTTTATCACCATATAAATAGATCTGAGAAAACTAACACATAATTATAAGTGATGATTTTAACCTTCTGACAGTATCCTAGAAAGCCAAGAAAAATAACGTAGGCCGGTGCAATTTTTTCATTTGCAAAACAAAGCCATTGTGTAACAGCAAAGTTTGCATGTATCACAGCAGTGGAGAGAAGTGATTGTCAACAGGTGAATTCTATCTGCTGGGAAATGTTTTTCCATGGCAAGCATTTCCTAGATGATCTACAGTGCTTTTGTTTCAAAGCAGAACAAAATGAAAATGTTGAAGGACTGATTATATTTCCAAAGCAGGCTTCTTGAAGAATAAGGCGGGGGGGGCGGGGGAGGAGCAGGGTAAAACTGGTGTCTCTAACAAAATTACAGGGAGATATTAAAAAATTGGAAGCAAGGGCTTCAGTAGCAATAGCAAACTACGCCCTCATCTCTAGCATAAGATTTGAGAGCAGGAAGAAGGGCGGTTATCACTATCCTATGAGGATGCAGTCATGGTCTAAAATATTCAGATCTCATAGAAGTACTTAGCTTTTAGTTGCTCCACATCATGAAACAGCTGTTACTCATGATTTAGTCTCATGATTTAGAAGCCAAACAGTTAGTAGATGATCTATTTAGAGACGCTTGGATCTGGATGACTAAATCCTAAAAATCACTCCTTCTGAAATTACACATTTTTTCTGAGACCATCCCTGTTGTGACTCACTAATATACACAGTTGTCTGTTCTTCAGAAAGTCTGAGTGATGTATGAAGAACCATGTTTGCAGAACATGGACAACTCAGTTTCTTTAAGGTTTTTAATTAAAGGAGTAGAATATTTCTTGTTCCCTAATAAACATCTTTGAATAGTTGAAAGTGCATAGTGTTAAGGACTGCCAGCACCATGGATGCACCAGTAGGCCCTGATTGCTCTCACCAGCCTGTAAACATCTTCCCCTGTGATCCTCCTTTGCAATCCCTCCCCACCTTTTATAGAATCATAGAATGTTTTGGGTTGGAAGGGACCCCTAGAGGTCATCTAGTCCAACCCCCCTGCAGGGAGCAGGGACACTGCTAACTAGATCAGGTTGCTCAGAGCCCCATCCAACCTGGCCTTGAATGCTTCCAGGGATGGGGCCTCCACTACCTCTCTGGGCAACCTGTTCCAGCGTTTTACCACCCTCATTGTAAAGAATTTCTTCGTTATATCTAGTCTAAACCTACCCTGGTTTAGTTTAAAACCATTACCCCTTGTCTTGTCACAGCTGGCCCTATTAAAAATATTTTCCCCATCTTTCCTATAGGCCCCCTTTAGGTACTGAAAGGCCGCAATCAGGTCTCCCCGCAGCCTTCTCTTCTCCAGGCTGAACAAGCCCAACTCTCTCAGCCTGTCCTCATAAGAGAGGTGTTCTAGCCCTTGGATCATTTTTGTAGCCCTCCTCTGGAACCAATCCAACACTTCCATGTCCTTCTTGTGCTGATGGCTCCAGAGCTGGACGCAGTACTCTAGGTGAGGTCTCACCAGAGCAGAGCAGAGGGGCCGAATCCCCCCCCCCGCCCC